>NC_137973.1:40208039-40808039 GCF_963924665.1 Micromys minutus
TATGAATATGGGGTGCTCTTTTATTTGGAGCATATATGTTAAGGATTGGGAATTCCTCCTGAGAAATTTTACCTGTAATGAGTAAAAAGTGCCTGTCCTTATCTTTTTTGATAACCTTTAAAAAATCTACTTTATTTGATATTAGAATTGCTACTCCAGCTTGTTTCTTGGGGGCATTCACTAGGGACTTTTTCCCCCAGCCTCTTTCTCTGAGATAGTGTCTGTCTTTGTCTCTGAGATGAGTTTCCTATATGCAGCAAAATGCTAGATCCTCTTTATTTATCTACTCTGATAGTTTATGTTTCTTCATTGGAGAATTGAGTCCATTGATGTTAACAGATATTAAGAAATAATGATTATTGTCTCCTGCTATTTTTGCTGTTAGAGGTAGAATTATGTCTGTGTGTCTTTCTTCTTTTGGTTTTATTCCTTAGTTATTTTCTTGCTTTTTTCTATGGTGTAATTTCCCTCCTTGTGTTGGGGTTCCTATCTATTATTCTTTGTAGGGCCAGATTTGTGTTCAGATATTGTGTAAGTGTAGTTTTGTCTTAGAATATCTTGGTCTATCCATCTATGGTAATTGAGTTTTTCTGGATATAGTTACCTGGGTTGACACTTGTGCTCTCTTAGAGTCTGTATGACGTCTGTCCAGGATCTTCTAGCTTTCATAGTCTCTGTTGAGATGTCTTTGTTTTTGATGTTTACACATTTTTGTTTATTTTTTCTTTGTTTTTTTCTTATAAGTTTATTTTTAAAAGAGAGAGATACATGTACAGATATCTAAAGCACCTTGGTATAAAACTGTATGAAAATATTTTTGTCAGTACTTGATTTTTTTAAAGGTTTGATAATATGCATTGAAATCTTACTAGTTATCATAAGCATAAAATACATGTAAAACAAAACGTAACATGAAAATAGTCAAAGTTTTCTTGGTGTGTGTAGATTAGATAAAATGATTTTTAAATACAAAAAATTGCCAAAAGGCTATCTTCTTAGCTCTTGAGTTATTAATGATTTAAGTTCTAGGTGTACCCCACTCTGAATGGGTCTGATGTAATTCTGATTGGTTTCCTTTATATGTTACATGTTCTTTTTCTCCTACTACTTTTAGTATTCTTTCTTCCTTTTGAATACTTGGTGTTTTGACTATTATGTCTCGGGAAGAATTTCTTTTCTCTTTTAATCTATTTGGAGTTCTGTAGGCTTTTTTATGCTCATGATCATCTCATTTTAAGGAGAGGGAAATTTTCTTCTACTATTTTGTTGAAGATATTTACTGTGCCTTTTATTTGTTATCCTTTTCCCTCTTCTATTCCTATTATCTATAGGTTTAGTCTTCTCATTGTGTCTTGGATCTCCTCAACATTTTGGGTTAGGAGCTTTTTGGCTTTTGCATCTTCTCTGACTGTTCTGTCTATGTATTCTATGTTGGTTTAGGCCGGTAGATTCTCTCTTCTATCTTTCGTACTCTGTTGGTGATGCCTGTATTTGTGACTCCTGATTACTTTTTTAGGGTTTTTAATATCTAGCGATGTCTCTTTTTGTGTTTGTGTTATCTTTATTGCATCTATTTCTACTTTCAATTTCTTCGCCAGTTTGCTTTTATTTTCCTGTATATCTTTGAGTTATTTTTGTGTTTCCTCTTTAAGAGCTTCTAATTGTTTATGTGTGTTCTCCTGTAATTGTTTAAGGGAGTTATTCATGCACTTCTTCAAGATATCCATCATCATTGTGAACTATGTTTTTAAGTGTGACTCTTATTTTTATGGAGTGTTTGGCAATCCACTACTTGATGTGGTGGGAGATCTGCATTCTAATGTTTCCAGGTTGTCTTAGTTTCCATTGCTTAAGTTCTTTCATTTTTCCCTTGCCATCTTGTTATCTGTGATTGTATGTGGTCTTGTTGTCAGTGACTGGTGTCTGTCTGTCTCATGGATCCTAGGGCCTGTGGGCTCAGGAAGAAAACTGCTCCTGAGTGTTCAGATTTTTGTGGGCAAGCATTGAGTTCTGGTTGCAGTGAGTTAGCTCTGTCTTTGTGGGCTCAGGTGTGGGAGCTCTTGTGAGGCTTTTCTGGGTGCTCAGCCCTCTGCCCACAGGTCCTGAGTACTACTGGCAGGCACCTGGCTCTTTTTCTATGCCAAAAGACCATTTTCCAGAGAGCACAGCCCTCTCTCTACTCTCTAAGAATTCTCGGTGTGCCTTCCCTGGGCCTATGTGTCAGGTTTACATCTGGCCAGCTGTAAAAGCAGCGGTGGAGCTGATATTCGAGCACCACCTTTCAGGACAGATCCGGATTCACTCTGACAGAGGCCCTGCTTACTGTGGGCCAGAAAGTAACCTTTTCCATAAGCACCACTAAGCTTTCTCTGTGCTCTGGGTACTCATGTTGCAACCTCACCAGGCCTGTGCCCCAGGTACTCTGCTGGTCCTTGTAGAAGATAACCTGGGCATCTGGTCTACAAGCACACCCTTTCCAGGCAGATCCCGTTTCTCTTTGACAGAGGCCAGACCCTTACTGTGGGCCAGAAAGGAACCTTTTCCACAAGGATTGACAGGCATTCACTGTGCTTTGGATACTCACAGCGCATCTTTACCAGACCTGTGTCCCAAGTTCTCTGCTGGTCCATGTGGGAAAGAGCCTGGGCGTCTGGTCCGCAAGCACAGCCTTTCCAGGCAGATCTTGAGAGCACCACATTCCCTGTGCTCTGAGAACTCCCGGAGTGACTGCTCCGGGTTTGTTACCCAGGCTCACCCCTGGTCCAGGTGGAAAAGAGCCTGTGCAGCTGTTATGAGAGCTCAGCCTTCAGTGGGCAGATCCTGAGTCCTGACGACAGAGTCCTTTTCCTATTGTTATTATTTTTAATTTTTGGTCTTTTTTACATTGTTTCAAGTTTTCTATATGCTTTTCATTATAAACTCTTTAGATTTTTCATTTTTTAAAACCAATGCATCAATTTCTTATATCATCTGTGCCTGAGACTCTACCCTCCATCTGTAGCAAGTAATTTTTAAAAACAATTCACACTAAAGCTGGCTACATGCCAGCAATGTGGTCTCCCCTCTCCCACTGAGAGCTGCAAGCTATGTTCTTCCTAAGTTTCTATGGTTAGCTTGCCTGTGGAAATATTCATATATCTCAAGCCATCCTCTTTCTGTGACTAGCTGTCACAAATCCCTGTAATTCAGTAAATGAAAACTCTAGAGGCTTGTCATTTATCAGCCATATTTATAACAATAAATCTTTAAACCTCAAAATGCCCACACAAGAACTCAAAACTCAATAGATATAGATATAAGCTGCACACTTATATAGAAGACATGTGGCCTATATTATTTAATCATCTATCTAAGAAATCCCCAATTATTTACGACTCCTGGGACCACATGGTTCTGGTTCATCTTTCTCTCCTATAGGTTCTATATTTCTCCCCATTTCCATATCTCCTCCCTCCCTCAGCCTCTCTGTTCTCCCTCTAAAGCTTTCAGTCTAGCCTTTTTCCAATGCCCTATCATATTCTCTAGCCTTATGTTTCAGGTGACCTCACCAGCATACTGACAGCAATCTATATCCATCTCTCATAGTATGTTGGTTATTGCATCTGTGAATCCTGTTTCAAGATTCTCTGTGTTTTCTCTATTGCTTCTATTTACATTTTAATGTCTCAAACAGTTTTATTCATTTCCTTCACATGTTTGATTGTATTTTTCTGTATTTTTAAGGAACTTATTAATCTCCTCTTTATTGAGCTCTATCAACTTTATAAAATTGGATTTTTAAATTTTTATTTTTTAATTTTTAATTTTTTTCATTAATCATATTTTTACAGTTCCTCTTGATCTGTTCTCCAATCACAATCCATCTCACACCTCTTCATCTCACCCTGTATCCAAGAGGGTGTCCCCACTTCTTTCACCATCCCACCAGGTCTTACCACTCCCTGGAGCCTCAAGTGTCTCAAGGCTTAGGTACATCTTATTTCACTGAGGATAGAGTAGACAGTCCTCTGCCATACATGTGTCAGGGACCTCATATGGTATATGTTGCCTGGTTGGTGGCTCAGTGTCTCAGAAATCTCAGGGTTTCAGGTCATTTGAGATTGCTGATCTTCCCATGAAGATGCCTCCTCCTCAGCTTCTTCCAGCTTACCCCCAATTAAATCACAGGGGTCCCAGCTTATGTCCATTGCTTGGGTGCTAGTATCTGCATCCATCTCGTTCAGATGTTTGTTGGGTCTCTCAGAGGACAGCCATGCTAAGCTCCTGTCTTCAAGCACAACAAAGCATTAATAACAGTGTCAGAACCCTGAGCCTTCTTTTGAGCTGAATGCCAATTTGGGCATGGACATCCTTTCTCTCATGTGCTTTTCCATTTTTTTTGTCCCTGCAGTTCCTTTAGACAGGAACAATTATGGGTCATAACTTTTGACTGTGGGATGGCAACCCTATCCCTCCACTTGATGTCCGGCTCTCCACTGAAGATGTACTTTACAAGTTCCCCCTCTACTGTAGAGCACTTCTTCCAAAGTCCCTTCCTTTGAGTCCTGAGAGTCTCTCATCTCCCAGGTTTTTGGTACATTCTAGAGGGTAGCTTCACTTCCTATCTCCCATAGTGGCCTGATTCCACTCTTCCTGTTGGCCCTCAGGGCTTCAGTTCTCTTCCCTTCTCCATTACTTGATCATCCCCTTACCCTTTCTGTCTCCTCTCCCACTCAGGTCCTTCCATCCCTCTGCCCCTACCCCCATGACTGTTTTCTTCTCCCTCCCAAGTGGGATAGAGTTATTCTCATTTGGGTCTTTTGGCTTATTATCCTTCTTGAGTCCTGTGGATTGTGTTCTGGGTATTCTGTACTTTTTGGCTAATATCCACTTATTAGTAAATATATACCATGTTTATCATTTTGAGTCTGAGTTACCCCACTCAAGATGGTATTGTCTAGTTCCATCCATTTGCCTGCAAAATTTATGATGTCTTTGTTCTTAACAGCTGAGCAGTATTCCTTTGTGTACATGAACCATATTTTCTGTATTCCTTCTTCCATTGTGGGACATCTAGGTTGTTTCCATGTTCTGAATATCACAAATAAGGCTGCTATGAATATATTAGATCATGTGCACCTGTGGCATGGAGGGCATCTTTCGAGTATATGCACAAGAATGATATAGCTGGGTCTTCAGATAGATCTATTTCTACCATAGAATTGGATTTAAGCTCATTTTCTTGTGCTTTGGCTATGTTAGGTTATCCAGAGCTTGTTGCATTTTGATAGCTGATCCCCAGTTGTGCCATATTTTTTTTTGCTATTGTTAATTGTGTTCTTACACTGGTATTAACTACCTTTAGCTATCTTGCCATTGTTGATATTAGCTTGATGTTCTTGATTTCAGCAGTACTCTTTGAAGAGTGGAGGAAGGCAGAGGCTTGGGCCTGACTGTGGACCTCAGGGAACAGCATGCTCCTTATCTCCTGCTTGTGCCCCAGGTAGACCTGGCAGGCAGAAAATTGGTGTCGAGCAGTCTGACATGGATGTTCCTGGGACCCTTCATTCCTCCTTGAGAAGGCAGGCAATAGAGCTCAGTGGGGAGTGTGCAGCTCACCTTTGCTGTCTCTTCCCCATGTCAATCATGACAGCTTTTATAGAGAAAATGCTTAATTGAGACAGTTTTACAGTTTCAAATGTTTAGTACATCATTGTCATGGCAGGAAACATAACAGTGTAGGCAGCCATGTTGCTACAGAAGGCACTATATTTTCTAAATCTTAATTCCTAGGCATCAGGGAGATCCTGGCTACTAAACTGGGTGTAACTTGAATATAGGCTATGTCAAAGTCCCTCCTCCCAGTAACACACTTACTCCAAAAAAGCCCCAGTGTCACTTTCTATGAGCAAAACATTCAAACATCTGAGTCTATGAGGGTCATACCTATTAAAACCACCACATACAGAATGTAGGTGAATTAATATCTGGCACTGAATTAGACCTGTTACTCAATTGTTTCCACCTTCCCCATTAGCTAATTCAGCAATTCATTGCATGTTATGTCTGTATTGCAAGAAACATCTTTCTATATCATTGAAAGCTCTATGAGAGTACTACAGAGATATCTTCAAAAATCATGTGATCCAAGTGATCTTTGACTGGTCATTTGATATCCTGGATTCCATTAACTTTCTGAGGGATTCTGGTCTTAATTTTCTAACTCCAGCACATACTGAATCACTGTAATTTTAAAATTAATACCATATATATTATTGACTTTATTAAGATATTGGTTGACTAAAATCAGACAACATATTTGAAAGTAGTTAAGAACAAAGACACTGTGCAAACATGCATTTGTTATTATTTAAATAGCTCAAATTAACTTCAGACACATTTGTCTTATTTTGCAGGAAATGCGTGAAGCTTTTGAGCAGGAAGCTATGGAGAGCAACAAGCCCAGATTGATGGTCACTGCTGCTGTAGCTGCTGGAATTTCCAACATCCAGGCTGGCTATGAGATCCCTGAACTTTCTAAGTGAGTGGTGCCTTTATCCTAAATTAAATGTGAGAACATTTTAAGCTTTGTACTTATTTTTGAGATGTCTTGTACTCAAAGACCTTGTTTGTACACTTGTGGAAAAGGCATCTCTGCCTGCATAGATGTGAGAAAAATGTTGTGATTTTAAATCTTACTCCCTCTCAGGTACCTGGATTTCATCCATGTCATGACATATGACCTCCATGGCTCTTGGGAGGGCTATACTGGGGAGAACAGTCCTCTTTACAAATTCCCTACTGATACCGGCAGTAATGCCTACCTCAATGTGGTAAGACCCTACAGAAATTCACACTGGGGAAGGGGGTATTAAACATAGAAAATTGGACTCCAGATTATTTCAGGTTCAGAAGCAAACTTATTTAGGTAAATAAGTTATTGACCATATCTCATTTACTGTAATTTAATCCAAAAATTTGAAAACTAAAATACCAATAATAAGTCCACTCATTATGAAAATCATATAATTTGCCTGCTAAAATATGATCTTAACACAAGCCACTGGCTATTCAGGTCCTGTATCTAACCTCCTGCCATTACAGGATTATGTCATGAATTACTGGAAGGACAATGGAGCCCCAGCTGAAAAGCTTATTGTTGGATTCCCAGAATATGGACACACCTTCATCCTGAGCAACCCCTCTGATACTGGAATTGGTGCTCCTACTTCTGGTGATGGCCCTGCTGGGCCCTATACCAGACAGGCTGGGTTCTGGGCCTACTATGAGGTCAGTAAATTGGTTGTATAGTGCTCTGTAAATTATGCACCCTAAGTTGTTCATAGTTGTACATAGTCTTCAGTTTGGAAAAGGGTTTCAACAATTCTGTACTTCAATACTTCTATACTTAATCCAAACAATATTCCTTCAAGCAACAGACCAAACTATTAAGGATATTTACATTAACGCAGACTGAATAAAATAAATAAATTTCTTATACTACTATAGATTCCAACATTTTAGTACTAAAATGTGGATAAAATGTAGCATATATATATATATACACACACACACACACACACACACACACACACACACACACACACACACACACACACATATATATATACACTCTACCTTAAAAAAGGCAAAGTCTAAAGACTAGGACTGTGACATAGTGAGGGTGAAAGATCATGTAATTATTTAATATGGCATCATCAGCATCATTGCAAAGAAGAAAACAACCCATTTTACTTTCTACATAAAAACTGATTTATAAAATTCAGGTAACCCCAATTGAAGATACAAAGAAAAAGAAAAAAATGTGTTTTCTTTTTCATGGGCTTAATATTTAAAGGAATTGTCTCTCTTGACATTTAAAGATTTGCACCTTTCTGAGAAATGGAGCCACAGAAGTCTGGGATGCTCCCCAGGAAGTGCCCTATGCCTATAAGGCAAATGAGTGGGTTGGCTATGACAATATCAAGAGCTTCAATGCCAAGGTAAGGTTAGGTTCTTGGATTTGCTGTCATAACGAATGCAAGGCTCAGTAAAACAAATGAACCTTCTATCCTCTACTCTTAACAGGCTCAGTGGCTGAAGAAGAACAACTTTGGAGGTGCCATGATCTGGGCCATTGACCTTGATGACTTCACTGGCTCTTTCTGTGACCAGGGAAAATTCCCTCTGACGTCTACTTTGAACAAAGACCTTGATATACCCACAGCAGGTAAATGACAACATAAGTATGCAATGTGTGTGTGTGTGTGTGTGTGTGTGTGTGTGTGTGTGTGTGTGTGTGTGTGTGTGTTTTGAAGGCAGTCTTGGCATTCTCACACCTATTACCTTGGGATATTCTTCCCATTTCATTCTGTTTTACATGCCGAGGTGACAGAAAGTTATTGACTTTCTGTTTTCAATTTCTAAGGAAATTATGAAAAACAAAGCTATCTTTAGACTGTTGGAAATCAGATTTTCTAGGATTTTAAGGTTTATAAGAGTCTGCAGAAATTGCACTTACCTTTAGCATACAACTTTTCCCTCCCTCCCTCCTCTCTCCTCTTCCTCTTCTTCTCTTCCCTTTTATGTGTATGTGTGTGTTTCTTATTCAATGTCTTTCTCATGTTCCTGGGGAGAATTAACTGGAGGCTGTGGCAATACTCTTATATATCCAGTCCATCATTCAGGGACTGTTTCACCCTCCATAATTGTTCCCATGTTTTACTCTCAGTGGTATTTATAGTCAGATCTTAAAAATATCTGTTCTTTTGCATATTAGGTCCGTTATTAATGCTTTAGATGGCAATAGAGTGATCAAGAATATGTTGGCATGAATTCACATTACATTTTTTCTTAGTTCCTGTCTCTTCAGTTGTGATAACTGAGCTAACATGCACTTAGTTTTTTTTCTTTCTTTCTTTCTTTCTTTCTTTCTTTCTTTCTTTCTTTCTTTCTTTCTTTCTTTCAACTCTTGTAGCTGAGTCAGACAAATACTTGCAGTAGGGAGAGAAGAAAAATTCCAGACTAAATTATTTTTTCAAGTTTTGATACTACATTTGACAAGACTTTTATTTTTTTAATTAAGCAAATTTATTTTAAAAACAGAGATTAATGTACAGATTTTAAATGAATTTTTGCATAAAACTATACGGATATATTTTTGTCAGTACTTGATTTTGTAAAGGTTTGATAGTAGGCATTACAATCGTACTAGTTACAAGGAGCATAAAGTACATGTAAAACAAAACCTAACATAGGAATAGCCACAGTTTCTTGGTGTGTAAAGATTAAACATAATGCTTTTATATACCAAGAATTGCCACAAGGCTACATTCTTAGATCTTGAATTATTAATGATTTAAGATCTAGGTGTACCACACTCTGAGAGAGTGCTATACACTTATTTTTTTTCCTAAGAAGAACTGAGGTTTTCACTGTTTGGCCTTTTTTATTTTATTTAATTTTTTTTTGAGCTTCATATGGTCTGTGAGTTGTTTCTTGGGTATTCAGAGCTTTCTGGGGTGAGTATCCAATTATCGGTGATTTCATATTTTGTCTGTTCTTTTGTGACTGGAATACCTCACTCAGGATGATATTCCCTAAATCCATCGATTTGCCTAGTAATTTCATAATATCATTGTTTCTAATAGCTGAGTAGTACTCCATTGTGTAAATGTACCACAATTTTTGTATCTATTCATCTACTGAAGGATTTCTGGATTCTTTCCAGCTTTTGGCTATTATAAATAAGGGTGCAATGAACATGGTAGGACAGGTGTCCTTATTGGATATTGGAGCATCTCTGGGATATATGCCCAGAAGTGGAATATCTGGGTCTTCAGATAGTACTATGTCCAATTTTCTGAGTAACTCCCAGACTGATTTCCAGAGTGGTTTAAGCTTACAACTCCACCAACAGTGGAGGAGTGTTCCTCTTTCTCCACATCCTAGCCAGCATCTGCTCTCATCTGAGTTTTTGATCTTAGCCATTCTGACTGGTGTGAGATGGAATTTCAGGGTTGTATAATTTGCATTTCCTTGATGACAAGGGATGTAGAGCATTACTTTAGGCGCTTCTCAGCCATTCAATATTCCTCACATGAGAATCCTTTGTTTAGCTGCACTAAGTTTTCTTTACTTCCACATGTTTACTGCTGCAGCAGGCCCACCCCTTGACTCTCTCTAATTGTATGTTTCAGGTTGCACAGCCCCTGACCTTCCTACTGAGCCAGTGACTTCTTCTCCAGGAAGTGGGAGTGGGGGTGGAAGCTCTGGTGGAAGCTCTGGTGGAAGCTCTGGTGGAAGCTCTGGTGGAAGCTCTGGTGGAGGCTCTGAAGGCAGTGGATTCTGCGCTGGCAAAGCAGATGGCCTCTACCCCGTGGCAGATGACAAAAATGCTTTCTGGCATTGCATCAGTGGAATCACATACCAGCAGCATTGTCAGGCAGGGCTTGTTTTTGATACCAGCTGTAACTGCTGCAACTGGCCATGAACCTAATGTTGTCATTCTTCCCCAATTTTCTGCACTCTCCTTTACTCTTCATCCAAGGTAGCTTGCTTCTTTTTAGAGTTATGCAATAAAATTGGTAACCAAAACATGAGTGTTCATAATTTTTCATGGTTTGATTGAAAATGTTTCTCCATTTAGAAATACTAGCTATGCATGGGTTGGGGGGCAAGGGGGTATGGAGAGAGAGAGAGAGAGAGAGAGAGAGAGAGAGAGAGAGAGAGAGAGAGAGAGAGAGGAGCCAACTACCATACATTTTTCTACCTGTTGAAGATATTTACTCTTTAGTAATGAATCAGTAATGTAGGGACCATTCCCAAGGACTCTGTAGCATTTGCAGTGTAGCCAGGGTTCCTTAGGAGCAAAATTTCGGACTTTTTATTAATCTTGCTGAGGATCTAGGACTGTTCTTATTTTTTCTTCTTTTTTAAAAAAATTGGATACTCTCTGTATTTATATTTCGAGTGTTATCCCCTCTGTGCCAATTCTATTCTTCCCCCCTCCATTGCCTCCATGACGGTGCTCCCTCTCCCAACTTCACTCTCCCACCTTAGCACCATGGAATTCATTTACTCTGGGAAAATGAGCCTTTGCTGGATCAAAGTCCTTTCCTCTCACTGATGCCTGAAAAGTGTTATCCTCTCCTGCATATGCATCTGGAGCCATGGGTCTCTCCATAAGAACTCATTGGGCAGTGTCTTAGTCCCTGGGAACTTTGGTGTATTTGGTTAGTTAATAGTTTTGTAATTCCCATGGTGTTGCAGACTCATTCAGTTCCTTCATTGGAATCCTCATGTTCAGTCCAATGGTTAGCTGCAAGCATCCTCCTCTGTATCAGTATGGCTCTAGTAGATTCCATATAAGATTCCAGCCAGTAAGCATTACTTGGCATCAGCAATAGTGAATGGGTTTAGTGGCTGCATATGGGATAGATCTCCAGGTGAGGCATTCTCTGGATGATCATTTCTAAAATTCCTGCTCCTCTATTTGTCCCATTATTTCCTCCTATGAGTGTTTTGTTCTTCCTTCTAAGAAGAACCGAGGTGTCTACCTTCTGGCCTTTCTTCTCTTTGAGCTTCATAATTTTTGTAAATTGTCTATTGGGTATTTAAAGATTTTAGGGCTAGTATCTGCTTATCAGTGAGTACATACCATGAGTTTTCTTTTGCAACTGGGTTACCTCATCCAGGATGATAGCTTCAAGTTTCATCCATTTGGCTAGAAATTTTATAAAGTTGTTTTTAATAGCTGAGTAGTACTACATTGTGTAAATGCACTACAATTTTTGTATCCATTCCTCTGTTGAAGGACATGTGAGTTCTTTCCAGCTTCTGACTATTATAAATAAAGCTGCTATGAACATGGTGAAACATGTGTCCTTGTCAAAGAAGTCAAAACTATCCAGTGGAAAAAAGATAGCATTTTCAACAAATAGTGATGGTTCAAAAGGTGGTAGGCATTCAGAAGAATGCAAATAGATTCATTTTTAATCTCCTTGGACAAAACTCAGGTCCAAGTGCATCAAAGGCCTCCATATAAAACCAGATACACTGGAAGTAATAGAAGAGAAAGTGGGAAAAACTTTGAACACATTGGCATAGGGGAACATTTTCTGAACAGAACCCCAATGGCTCATGCTCTAAGATCAACAATCTATCAATAAGACTTCATAAAATTGAAACATTTCTGTAAGTCAAAGGACACTGGGAATAGGACAAATCAGCAACTCACAGATTAGGAAAAGATCTTTTCTAACTCTACATCTGATAGTGGGCTAATATCCAAAATATATAAAGAAATCAAGATGTTAGACTCCAGGGAACAGTGCTAAACAGAAAATTATCAGCAGAGGAATAAAAAATGGCTGAGAAGCACTTAACGAAATGCTCAACACCCTTAGTCAATAAATGCAAATAAAAATGACCCTGATATTTTTCTCCACCTTATACCAATCAGAATGGTGAAGATAAAAAACTCAGGTAACAGCACATGTCGATGAAGATTAAAAGAGGAATTCTCCTCCATTGCTAGTAGAATTGCAAACTGGTGCAACAGGTCTGGAAATCAATCTGGCAGTTCTTCAGGAAATTGGAAATAGCTCTACCTGAAGACAAAGCTATACGACTCCTGGTCATTTATCCAAAAGATTCTCCACTATACCACAAGGACACATGCTCCACTATGTTTTTTAGCAGCCTTGTTCATAAAATAGCCAGAAACTAGAAGCAACCCAAACCCATAAACTGAAAAGTGGATACAGAATTTGTGGTTTATTTATACAAAATAATACTATTTATCTATTAAAAACAAGGATATTATAAATTTTGCAGGTACATTGACAGAACTAGAAAATATCATTCTTAGTGAGGTAATCCAGACTCAAAAGGACAAGCATTGTATGTACTCAGTAATAAGTGGATTTTGGCAAAAAATACAGAATGCTCATGATACAACCCATAGACAGTAAGAAGTTTATCCAGAAGGAAGGCCGAAATCAGGATGATTCAATCCCAGTTAGAAGGGGAGAACAAAATAATCACAGTGCGGCTGTGGAAGGGAGAAATTTGGTTGGGTGGGGGGATGAGGATCAGGATCAGGTATGGGGGAGACTAGAGACAAATCCCAGAGGGCTAGGAGAATGACTGAAAGTATGCAGCTGCAAGGTATGTTTGGGATATGAGGGAAACCTCTATAAAGTCCTAAATACCAGCAATGTAGCATTCTCTCAGGACTCAATGGAGATGATCTTAGCAGAAATGCCCATCAGTAGGAAGAGTAAACCTGAAGAGTCCCCTCCAGTAAATAGATATCAATTCACAACCCCACATTCAAAATTATTGACTCAGAATTGTTTCTGTCTAAAGGAAGTGCAGGGAGAAAAATGGAACTGAGATCAAAGGAAAGACCATCCAGTGACTGGCCCAATTTGGGATTCATTTAATGGTTGAGCATCAAACCATGAAACTATTACTGATGCCATGTTGTGGTTGCGATAGGAGCCTTTCATGGCTGTTCTCTGAGAAGCTTCACCAGCAGCTGACTGAGACAGATGCAGATACTAACACTCAACCATTGGACTGAGGTCAGGGAACCCTATGAAAGAGTTGAGGGAAAGATTAAAGGAGTTGAAGTGGATGGCAACCCCATAGGATAACTAACAGTACCAGCTAACCCGGATCCCTGGTAGCTCCCAGAAACTAGGCTACCAACAAAAGAGCATACATAGGCTGGTCTGAGGTCTCCTGCATACATGTAAGCAGAAGACTGACTGCCTTGTTTAGTCTGAGTGGGAGAGGTTGCACCTAATGCTGTAGAGACTTGGTACCCCAGGGAAGTAGGATCTGTTGAGGTGAGCTAGGGTTGGGTGGGGTGGGTGGAAGTATCCTCTCAAAGGCAAAGGAGAGGGAGGAGGGGACAAACTTTTGGAGGGAGAACTGAGAAGGGGCACAACGGATGATGATTAAAGCATGATCATCTTACATTTTGTGGCTAATATCCACTTATAAGTAAGTACATACTATGCCATGTCCTTTCATGTCTAAATTACCCCACTCAGAATATTTTCTTTTATTTTTTTATTGTATATTTTATATATTTACACCTCAAATGTTATTCCCTTTCCCAGTTCCTCCTTTCCTATCCCCTTCCCATTGTATTTATGAGGATGCTCCCCCCCAACCCACTCCCACCTCACTGCTCTACACAAGGGAATTGAGCCTTCATAGGACCAAGAGCTTTGCCTCTCATTCATGCCAGATATTGCCATCCTCTGCTACATATGCAGCCGATATGTTATTATTCTAATTTTGTTCATAGTTGTGTGGTTTACTTGGGGATTTTCTCTTTTTTTTGTTGGATATTTCATTTATTTGCATTTCACATGTTATCCCCTTTCCTGGTTTTTACTCTGAAATCCCCCTATGCCAAAATCCCTTCCCCTGCTTCTCTAAGGGTACTTCCTCAATCACCTACCCATTTCCCCTGGCATTTCTCTACACGGGGGGCATTGATCCTTCACAGGACCAATAGCCTCTCCTTCCATTGATGTCCAACAAGGCCATTATCTACTACATACATGGCTGGAGCAATGGGTTCTTCCATGTGTAATCTTTGGTTGGTGGTTTAGTCTCTGGAGCTCTAGAGGTCTGGTTGGTTGATATTGTGGATCTTACTGTGGGTTGCAAACCACTTCAACTCTTTCAGTCCTTTCTCTAAATTCTCCATTGGGGATCAGTGTTCAGTTCAATGGGTGGCTGCAAGCATTTTCGTCTTTCTTTGTCACTCTGGCAGAACCTCTCAGGAAACAGCTTTATCAGTAATTGTTTTAAATAGCTGAGTAGTATTCCATTGTGTAAATATGCCACATTTAAAAAATTTTTTTTATTAGATACTTTGTATTTACATTTGAGATTTTATCCCGTTAACCCACCCCCCATCAGTTGCCTTCACAAAGGTGCACTCCCTTCTGAACCTTCTCTCTACCCCATTGCTTTGACATTCTCCTAAATTGAGAAAACATTCCCTCTCTGGAACAAAAGCCTCTTCTCACATTGATGCCAGACACTGCTATCATCAGGTATATATGTAACTGGATCAATAGGTCTCTCAAAGTGCTCACAAAGGCTGGTGTTTTACTCCATGGGAGTTTTGGAGGTTTTGGTTGGTTGATAACATTGTTATCTTTCTATGAGGTTGCAATTCCTTTTAGATTCTTAGGTCCTTTCTTTAGCAACCTCATTGGGATCTCTGAGTTCAGACTGAGGGTTAATTGTAAACATGTTCAGCTGTATCTATATGACTCTAGCATAGTCCCTGAGGGGGCATCTCTGTCTGGTTCCTGCCAGTAATTACTTTTTGGGATCAGCTATAGTGCTTGGATTAGGTGACTGCATTTGTAGTAGATCCTCAGGTAGGCGGCTGCTGAGTGACCTTTTCTTCAATTCCTGTTCCTTTATTTGACCTTGCATTTTCTTCCATGAGTGTTTTGTTCTCTTTTCTAAGAAAGACTGAGGCATCCCCATTTTGGCCTTCCTTCTTTTTGAGCTTCATAATGTCTATGAATTGTTTCTTGGGTATTAGGTATTTAGAGCTTTCTGGGGCTAGTGTCTGTTTATCAGTGAGTGCATACCATGTGCATTCTTTTGTGACTGTGTTGCCTTACTCAGGATGATAGTCTCTAGTTCCATCCATTTGCCTATGATTTCATGAAGTCATTGTTTCTAATAGCTGAGTTGTACTCCATTGTGTAAATGTACCAAATTTTTGTATTCACTCATCTGTTGATGGACATCTGAGTACTTTCCAGCTTCCAACTATTATAAATAAGGCTGCTATAAACATGGTGGAGCGTCTGTCATTGTTATACACTGGAGCATCTTTGGGGTATATAAAACCAAGAATGGCTGGGTTTTCAGGTAGTAGTACTATGTTTAGTTTTCTGAGGAACCACCAGATAAATTTACAGAGTGGTTGTACCAGCTTACAACCCCACCAACAGTGAAGGAGTGTTTCTCTTTCTCCACATCCTCGCCAATATCTGCTGTCACCTGAGTTGTTTATCTTAACCATTCTCACTAGTGTGAGGTGAAATCTTAGGGTTGTTTTGATTTGCATTTTTCTGATGATTAGAAATGTTGAGCATTTATTTAGGTGTTTCTCTTCCATTTGATGTTTCTCAGTTAAGAATTCTTTGTTTAAGCTAATACAACCACTCTGGAAATCTGTCTGGCGATACCTCAGAAAATTGGATATAGTACTACCTGAAGACCCAGCTATTCCACTTCTGGGCATATACCCCAGAGACACTTTAATACACAACAAAGATATATGCACCACAATGTTCATAGAGGCTCTATTTATAATAGCCAGAAGCTGGAAGGATCCCAGATGTCCTTCAGAAGACGAATGGATACAAAAATTGTGGTACATATACACAATGGAATACTACTCAGCCACCAGAAACAATGACTTAACCAAATTCTTAAGAAAATGGCTGCATCTAGAGAAGATCATTCTGAGTGAGATAACCCAGTCACAAAAGAACAGACATAATACGCAGTCACTGATAGTGGGATGCTAACCCCAGAGGCTTGCACTCCCCCAGAAACAACTCACAGACTGTATGAAGTCCAAGAAATAAAGAAAACAAAAAATATACATATATTCACAAAACAAGAGGACTTTGACTATTTCCATGTTGCGTTTTGTTTTACATGTACTTTACGCTTATTGTAACTAGTAGGTTTTCAATGCATACTGTCAAGCCCTTGAAAAAAATCAAGTACTGACTAAAAAATATATTCACATGGTTTTATGTAAAATTTATTTTAATGTCTGAAAAAACAGTACTGACAAAAATGTATAATTTTAAGCAAAAAATGTTTAAAATCTGCACATTTATCTTTGTTTTGCAAAATAAAGTCGTTAAAAAAAAAGAATTCTTTGTTTAGCTATCTTTGAGCAGAGCATTATTCAGCTTCCAAGTGTATGTGGGCTTTTTGTTGTTTTTGTTGTTATTAAAGACCAGCCACAATCCATCATAATCTGATATGATGCATGAGAGTATTTCAATCTTCTTGTATCTGTTGAGAACTGTTTTGTGACCGACAATATTGTGAATTTAGCAGAAGGCACTGTGATGTACTGAGAAGAAAGTATATTCTTTTGTTTTTGGATGAAATATTCTGTAGATGTCTGTTAATTCCAGTTGGTTCATAATCTCTGCTGGTTTTGTTGTGTCTCTGTTCAGTATCTATCTCCATGATCTGTCCATTGATGAGAGTAGGGTGTTGAAGTCTTGCACTATTATTGTGTGTGGTGTAATATATTTTTTGAACTTTAGTAAGATTTATCTTATAGATATGGGTGCCCTTGTATTTGGAGCATAGATGTTAAAGATTGAGAGTTCATCTTTATAGACTTTTCCTGTGATGAGTAAAGTGTCATTCTTTATCTTTTTTGATAATTTTTGGTTGAAAATATATTTTATTTAGTATTAGAATAGCTACTCCAGGAGATCCAGACACACCGGACTGGCAAGAATGGGGTGAGAATGGATTCCAACTAGCCAGGGGGCTGAGAGATCTCAGCAGAGCATGCAGAAAGGGTGCGCATGCCCAACTTGATACAGGGACCCAGGAACCCAGCGGCATTGGGCCCTCTGTTCCCAGCTGGTGGCTTCTGGGGTACAAAACAGGCACTCGGAACATCTGCCACCAGGAAGAGCCGAGACCCAGACACACTGGACTGGTGAGAACCAGGTGAGAATGGATTTCGAATAGCCAGGGGGCAGAGAGTTTTCAGCGGAGCACATGGAAGGTGTGTGCCTGCCCGATTTGATCCAGTGACCCAGGAACCCGGTGGTTTTGTGCCCTCTGTTTTCAGCCGGCGGCTTTTGGGGTGCACAACAGGTGCTTGAACCATCTGCCACCAGGAACAGCAGAGATCAAGGGACACAGGCCAGGTACAAGAGTAAGGCAAGAACCAATCACTGGCATAAGAGGGCAAGAGGAAATTGAAAGAACATACCCAAGGGAAACCAAGACAACCTGGCAACACTAGAACCTAGCTCTCCAATCACAACAAACAGCAGAATGCCATACACTCCAGAAAAAAAGAAGACTCAGACATGAAATCCTACATCAAGATGATGATAGAGATGCTTAAATAAGAACTGGAGGAAAAGGATAAAGAATTATAAGCTTTTAAAGAAGAAACAAACAAACAAAAAAAAAAAAAAACACTCAAAGTACTCAAAGAACTAGAAGAAAACAGAACCAAAGATATTAAGGAATAGAAGAAGGAGTTTGAAACGGAAATGGACACAATAAAGAAAACACTAAAAAAAAACAATCCTAGAGGTAGAAATTCTAAAAAGAATTAGGAGTCACAGATGCAAGCATTTCTAACAGACTACAAGAGATGGAAGAGAGAATCTCGGGGGCCAATGACAACATTGAAAACATAGACAAAACAGTCAGAGAAGATGCAAAACCAAAAAGCTCCAAAACCCAAAATGTGCAGGAGATCCAGGACACAATGAGAAGACCAAACCTAAGGATAATCGGAATAGAAGAGGGTGAGGATTATCAACTAAGAGGCACAGTAAATATATTCAACAAAATCTTGGAAGAAAACTTTCCTACCCTTAAAAATGAGATGACCATGAGCATAAAACAAGGCTACAGAACTCCAAATAGGTTGAACCAGAAAAGAAATTCCTCCCGACACATAATAGTCAAAACGCCAAGATCCCAAAGCAAAGAAAGAATACTAAAATACGTAAGGGAAAAAGGTCATGCAACATATAAAGGCAGACCAAACAGAATCACACCTGATTTCTCAATAGAGACTATGAAAGCTAGAAGAGCCTGGACAGACATCATGCAGACCCTAAGAGAGCACAAGTGTCAGCCCAAGCTGCTATACCCAGCAATACTATTAATCATCATAGATGGTGAGACAAAGATATTCCAAGACAAAACTTAATTCACACAATATATGACCACAAACTCAGCACTACAATGAATTATAGGTGGAAAAAAAGCCAATACAATGAGGGGAACCACCTCATAGTAAAAATAAGAAACCTTCTAAGCAAGAAACCCAAAAGAGATAGACACACAGGCACAATTCAACCTACAAAAGCAACAATAGCAGGAAACAGCAACCACTATTGTTTGATAACTACTCAATGAACTCAACTCCCCAATAAAAAAGTAAAGATTATTAGAATTGATATATAAACAAAACCCAGCATTTTACTGCATACAGGAAACTCATCTCAGAGACAAAGAGAGACACTATCTCAGGATAAAAGGTTGGGAAAAAAACTTCCAAACAAATGACCCCAAGAGGCAAGCTGGAGTAGCCATTCTAATATTGAATAAAGTAGATTTTCAAACAAAAGTTATCAAAAAAGATAAGGAAGGACACTTTTTACTCATTACAGGGGAAATCTGTCAGGAGGAACTCTCAATCATTATCATAAATGCCCCAAATACAAAAGCACCCATATTAATAAAAGAAACTCTACTAAAGCTCAAAAAATACATTTTACCCCACATAATAATAGTGGGAGAATTTAATGCCCCACTCTCACCAATAGACAGATCATGGAAACAGAAACTGAAAAAAAACACCATAAAACTAGCAGAGACAATGAACCAACTGAAAATAATAGATATCTATAGTCCATATTATCCTAAAACAACAGAATACAACTTCTTCTCAGCACCACATGACACCTTCTCAAAAATTGACCAAATAATTGGACACAAAACTAGCCTCAATTGATACAGGAAGATTGAAATACTCTGAGCCAGGGAGCAGAGAGATCTCTGCGGAGCGCACACGGAAAGTGCGCCCCTGCCCTGCCTGATACAGGGACGAGGAACACAACATTGGAACCTCTGTTTCTACCCGGCAAATTTGGGGCGCAGAACAGGGCCTGACCCAGCTACCACCTGGACCAGTAGAGATCCAGGGACACAGACCAGATACAAGGGAAAGGCAAGAACATATTACTGACAATAGATGGCAAGAGGAAATATCCCAAGGAAACCAAGAAAACCTGGCAACACCAGAACCCAGCTTTCCCATAACAGCAAACATTGGAATGCCAAACACTCCAGAAAAAGAAGATGCAGACCTGAAATCATACCTCAAGACGCTGATAGAGATACTTAAACAAGAACGAGAGGAAAAGCAAAAAGAATCAGAAGCTTTTAAAGAGGAAACAAGAAAAGCACTCAAAGAACTCAAAGAATTAGAGGAAAACAGAAACAAAGAGATGAAGGAATGGAAGAGGGAATTTAAAACAGAAATTGACACAATAAAGAAAACACTAAAAGAGATAACCCTAGAGGTAGAACACCTAAAAAAGAAATCAGGAGTCACAGATGCAAGCATTTTCAATAGACTACAAGAGATGGAAGAGAGATTCTCGGGGGCAGAAGACAACATTGTAAACATAGACAAAACAGACAGAGAAGATGCAAAAAACAAAAAGTTCCTAACCTAAAATGTTCAGGAGATCCAGGACACAATGAGAAGGCCAAACAAAAGGATAATAGGAATAGAAGAGGGAGAAGAGTATCAACTAAGAGGCACAGTAAATATCTTCAACAAAATCATAGAAGAAAACTTCCCTACCCTCAAGAATGAGATGACCATGAACATAAAAGAAGCCTACAGAACTCCAAATAGGTTGGACCAGAAAAGAAATTTCTCCTGACACATAATAGACAAAACACCAAAGTCTCAAAGCAAACAAAGAATACTAAAAGCAGCAAGGGAAAAAGGTCAGGTAACATATAAAGGCAGACCAATCAGAATCACACCCAATTTCTCAACAGAGACTATCAAAGCTAGAAGAGCCTGGACAATCATCATGTACACCCTAAGAGAGCACAAGTGCCAGCCCAAGCTGTTATACCCAGCAAAATTATCAATCACCATAGATGGAGAGATGAAGATATTTCAAGACAAATCTAAATTTGCAAAATATCTGACCACAAACCCAGCACTACAATGAATTATAGGTGGAAAACCCAATACAATGAGGGGAACTACAACTTAGTAAAAACAAGAAAACTCCTAAGCAAGAAAACCAAAAGAAGAAAGAGACACAGACACAACTCAACCTACAAAAGCAATAATAGCAGGAAACAGAAACAACTATTCCTTGTTATCTATTAACATAAATGGACTCAACTCCCCAATAAAAATACATAGGCTATCAACTGGATACGAAAACAAAATCCAGGATTTTTCTGCATACAGGAAACTCATCTCAGAGACAAAGACAGACATTATCTCAGAGTTAAAGTTTGGGAAAAAAACATCCAAGCAAACAGCCCCAAGAAGCAAGCTGGAGTGGCTATTCTAATATCGAATAAAGTAAATTTCCAACCAAAAGTTATCAAAAAAGATAAGGAAAAACACTTTTTACTCATTACTGGAAAAATCTGTCAGGAGGAACTCTCAATCCTTAACATATATCCTCCAAATAAAAAAAGCACTCACATTCATAAAACAAACCCTACTAAACCTCAAAAAATACATTTCACCCCACACAATAATAGTGGGAGACTTTATTACCCCATCTCTCACCAATGGACAGATCATTGAAACAGAAACTGAACAAGGACACTATAAAACTAGCAGAGACTTTGAACCAACTAGAATTAATAGATTTCTACAGAACATATCATCCTAAAGTAAAAGAATACACCTTCTTCTCAGCACCCCATGGCACCTTCTCAAAAACTGACCACATAATTGGACACAGAATGAGCCTCAATTGATATAAGAAGATTGAAATACTCTCATGCATCCTCTCAGAACAGCATGGTCTACGGCTGGTCTTTAACAACAACAAAGACAACAAAAAGCTCACATACACATGGAAACTACATAAAGCTCTGTTAAACGATAGCAGGGTCAAAGAATAAATAAAGAAAGAAATTAAGGATTTTCTAGAATTCAATGAAAATGAAAACACAACATACCCAAACCTATGGGATGCAATGAAAGCAGTACTGAGAGGAAAACTCATAGCCCTAAGTGCTTCCAAAAAGGAACTGGAGAGAGCATACATCAGCAACTTGACAGCACAGCTAAAAGTCCTAGAACAAAAGGAAACAGATACACCCAAGAAGAGTAGACGGCAAGAAATAATCAAAATTAGGGCAGAAATAAACCAAATAGAAACAAAAGAACCATTGAAAAAATCAACAATACCAAGAGCTGGTTCTTCGAGAAAATCAACAAGATTGCTAAACTGCTAGCCAGACTAACTAGAGGGCAAAGAAAGAGTATTCAAATTAACAAAATCAGAAAAAAAAAAATGGGGACATAACAACTGAAACTGAGGAAATTCAAGAAATCATCAGATCCAACTACAAAAACCTATACTCCACAAAGTTGGAAAATCTGGAGAAAATGGATGAATTCCTAGACAGATACAAGATCCTAAAGTTAAACCAGGACCAAGTAAACCATCTAAATAATCCCATAACACCTAAAGAAATAGAAGAAGTCATCAAAAGCCTCCCAACCAAAAAAAGCCCAGGTCTATACTGGTTCAGTGCAGAATTTTATCAGACATTTATTGCAGACATAATACCAATACTCTCTAAACTATTCCACAAGATAGAATCAGATGGAATACTACCTAAATCATTTTTTGAGGCTACAATAACCCTCGTTCCTAAACCACACAAAGACCCTACAAGGAAAGAGAACTTCAGAACAATCTCACTTATGAACATTGATGCAAAAATACTCAACAAAATCCTTGCAAACCGAATCCAAGAACACATCAAAACAATCATTCACCATGACTAAGTAGGCTTCATCCCTGGGATGCAGGGATGGTTTAATATAAGATAATCCTTCAATGTAATCCACCATAGAAACAAAATTAAAGAAAAAAAACCACATAGTTATGTCACTAGATGTGAGAAACATTTAACAAAATCCAACACCACTTCATGTTCAAAGTCTTGTAAAGAACAGGAATCGAAGGCCCATACCTAAACATAATGAAAGCAATATACAGAAAACCAACCAACAGCCAACATCAAACTTAATGGTGGGAAACTTGAAGCAATCCTACTAAAATCAGGGACTCAACAAGGCTGCCCACTCTCCCCCTACCTATTCAACATAGTACTGGAAGTCCTGGCCAGATCAATTAGTCAGCAAAGGAAATCTAATGGAGACAAATTAGAAAGGAAGTAGTAAAAATATTACTATTTTAAGATTACATGATAGTTTACTTAAGAGACCCCACAAATTCCACCAGAGAACTTTTACAGCTGATAAGCAAGCTCAGCAAAGTGGCTGGATATAAAATTAACTCAAACAAATTAGTAGCCTTCCTATATTCAAAGGACACATATGTGGAGAAAGAAATTAGGGATAAGATACCCTTCACAATAAAATATGAAATACCTAGGGGTGAGTCTAACTAAGCAAGTGAAGGACCTGTATGACAAGAACTTCAAACCTCTAAAGAAGGAAATTAAGGAAGATCTCAGAAAATGGAAAGATCTCCCATGCTCATGGATTGGAGGAATCATCATTTTAAAATGGCCATCTTACCAAAAGCAATCTACAGATTCAATGCAATCCCCAACAAAATTCCTACCCAGTTCTTCCTTGAGTTGGAATGAGCAACGTGCAATTTCATCTGGTATAACAAAAGACCTAGAATTGCGAAATCCATCCTCAACAACAAGAAAACATCTGGGGGAATCACTATCTCTGACCTCAAGCTATATTTCAAGGTAATTTGTTGAAAACTGCATGGTACTGTGCAGAGCGCTCCTCAATCCGCGAGGAAAGACGACCACCACCAGAGGATTCTTCTCAGATCATGCTTTATTGTGGGAGCCTCTTGGTTGAAGGGGAGAGCAGGAAGCAAGGGGCCTGAACTACCCTAGCTGTCCCCTTATATAGGGAGAAGCTCAAACAGGCTTGCCATGATTGGTTGTCACCAATCTGCTGATTCCAGAGGCCTCGGGATTGGCCGGAGATAGGTTATGTACTGCGCATGATCAGGGTGCAGCGCCTTAGCTGACAAGAGCATTACTATATATGGAGTTGTTTACCTCAAACCTTGAGGTAGCCAGTGCCATCTTTTAATGGCATTCGCATTCGGGTCCCCACAGTACTGGTGCAGTAATAGGCACGTGCATCAATGGAATAGAATAGAATATCCAGAAATGAGCCCTCATGTATATGGTCAACTGATTTTTGAAAAAGGAGATGTAAACATTCAATGGAAAAAGCACAGCCTATTCAACAAATTGTGTTGGTTCAAGTAGCACTCAGAATGCAGAAGAATGAAAATAGACCCTTTTTTATGTCCTTGTACAAAGCTCAAGTGTAAGTAGATCAAAGATCTCCACATTAGACCATGTACACTGAAACTATTAGATGAGAAAGTAGGGAAAACCTTAGAAGTCATAGGCACAGGAGAAAATTTCCTGAACAGAACACCAATGGCTCCTCCTCTAAGGTCAAAGATTGACAAAAGGGACTTAATGAGATTCCAAACTATCTGTAAGGCTAAAGATACTATTATGAAAACAAAATGGCAGCCAACAGAGAGGCAAAAGATCTTTACCAACCCCACATCAGATAGAGGCCTAATATCCAAGGTATACAAAGAACTCAAAAAGCAAGATACCAGAGAATTTAACAACCCTATTAAAAATGGAGTACAGACCTAAAATAAAATTGCCCAATCAATGAATATTGAATGGCTGAGAAACATCTAAGGAAGTGCTCAATCTCCTTAGCCATCAGGGAAATGCAAATCAAAACAACCCTGAGATTCCACCTCACAACAGTCAGATTGGCCAAGATCCAAAACTCAGACGACAAGAGATGCTGGCGAGGTTGCGGAGAAAGAGGAATACTTTTCCGCTGGTTGTGGGGTTGTAAACTGATACATCCACTCTTTAAATTAGTCTGGCGGTTCCTCAGATAAATGGACATAGTACTACCTGAAGATTCTGTTATTCCACTTCAGCGCATTTACCCCATAGACGCTCCAACATATGGCTAAGATACATGCACCACAATGTTCATTGCAGCTCTATTTATAATAGCCAGAAGTAGGAAAGAACCCAGATGTCCTTCAGTAGATGAATGGATACAAAAATTGTGGTACATTTACACAATGAAGGACTACTCAGCATCAGAAGCAATGACTTTATGAAATTCTTAAGAAAATGGATGCATCTAGAGAATATTATCCTGAGTGAGATATCCCAGTCACAAAAGAACAGGCATATGCATTCACTGATAATTGGGTAATAACTTCAGAAATCTCTGAACATCCCAGAAACTACTCACAGACTATGTGAAGTTCAACAACCAAAAAAGAATATATTATAATTAAAATATAACTGTATCACATCCTCCTTTACTCCCTACAGCCCCTCCTAGTTTCTCTCCTATCCCCACAAATTAATAGCTTCTTTTCCTATTTTATTGTTACATATATACATGCATATGTGTATGTATATGTGCCGACAAATTCTTAATTACAACCTTAAAAATATATTCATATACTTTTATGCAACAATGCTGAATATTTGTACATTTATCTTTGTTTTTTAAAAGAAAGTAAAAAAAAAAGAACAAAAAAGTGGGGTTATGAAATCGGAGAGAATATTAGCAAACCTGATAAGAGGGTAACGTCTAAAATACACTGAGTTATAATTTCTACAAGTCAGTAACCAGAAAACAAAGTAAGTAAAAAAAATCTATTCCAGCTTGTTTCCTGGGACCATTTGCTTGAAAGGTTTTTTCCAGCCTTTTACTATGAGATAGTGTCTGTCTTTGTCTCTAATATGAGTTTCCCATAGGCAGCAAAATGCTGGATTCTTTTTATGTATCTAATCTGATAGTCTATGTCTCTTTATTGGGGAATTGAGGCCATTGATGTTAAGAGAAATTATGGAATAGTGATTTTTGTTTCCTGTTATTTTTGTTGTTAGAGGTAGACTTATGTTTGTGTGCTTTTCTTCTTTTGCTTTCCTTGTTTTATTATTATCTTTTTTTTTTTTTTTGCTTTTCCTTGGGTGTAATTTTCCTCTTTGTGTTGGATTTTCCATCTATCATTCTTTGTCGGGCTGAATTTTTGGACAGATATTGTGTAAATTTGGTTTTGGCCTGGGATATCTTGGTTTCTCCATTTATGGTGATTGAGAGTTTTGCTGGATATAGTAACCTGGGTTGGCATTTGTGTTCTCTTAGGGTCTGTATGACATCTGCTCAGGATCTTCTAGCTTTCATAGTCTCAGTTGAGAAGTCTGGTGCAATTGTGATTGGTCTGCCTTTATATGTTACTTTTGTTCCTTTTTACTTACTGTTTATAGTATTCTTTCGTTGTTTTGAACATTTGGTGTTTTGCCTATTATATGTTGGGAAGAATTTCTTTTCTAGTCCAATCTATTTGGAGCCTCTCTTCCTCTATTGAAGGATATCTGGGTTCTTCACGCTTCTGGCTCTTATATATAAGGCTGTTTTGAACATAGTGACACATGTGTTTTTTGTTTCATGTTGCAAAATCTTTTGAATATATGTCCAGGAGATGTATAGCTGGGTCCTCAGGCAGGACTATGTCCAGTTTCCCGAGGAACTACCAGACTAATTTTCAGAGTGTTTTTTACCAGCTTGCAATCCCACCAAGAATGGAGGAGTGGTCCTCTTCCTCCACATCCTCACCAGCATCTGCTGTCACTTGAGTTTTTGATGTTAGCCATGGTATGAGTTGGACTCTCAGGGAGATTGTTTTGATATGCATTTTCTTGATGACTAAAGTTGTTGACCATTTCTTTAGGTGCTTCTCAGCTATTTGATATTTCTCAGTTGAGAATTCTTTGTTTAAATCTGTAGTCCATTTTTAATAGTGTTATTAGATTTTCTCAAGAAGTCTAACTTCTTGAGTTCTTTGTATATATTGGATATCAGCCCTGTATCAGATGCAGGATCAGTAAAGACCCTGTTCTAATCTACTGGAAGCTGTTTTGTCTTCTTGACAGTGTCCTTAGCCTTACAGAAAGTTTGCAATTTCATGAGGTCCCATTTGTAGATTCTTGATTTTAGAGGATAAGCCCTTAGTGTTTTGTTCAGGAAAATTTCCCTGTGCCTATGTGTTCTAAGCTTTTTTTTAAAATTTCTCTTCAAATAGTTTTACTGTACATGCTTTTTTTTTTTTTTTGTGGAGATGTTTGATGAACTTGGACTTGAGCTTTATACAAGGAGAAAAGAGTGAATCAGTTTTTGTTCTTCTGCATGCTGACTGCCAGTTGTAAACAATATCAGTTGTTGAAAATGATATCATTTTTTTAATCGAATGTATTTTGTTTCTTTGTCAAAGATTAAGTGACCATAGGTATGTGTTCATTTCTGTGTCTTCAATTCTGTTCCATTGATCTACATGCCTATTTGTGTATCAATACTACACACTTTTTATCATGATTGATCTATAATATTGCTTGAGGTCAGGGATGGTGATTTCCCTGGATGTTTTTATATTGCTGAGAACAGTTTTAGGTATTCTAGGCTTTTTTGTTATTCCAAATGAATTTGCAAAATTATCTTTCTAACTCTATGAATAATTGAGTTGGAATTTTTATGGGGATTACTTTATTATTTTTTAACCTTATTTTAAAAAATCAAAGATAAGTGTATAGATTTTTAAGCATGTTTGCATAAAAGTATACAAATACATTTCTATAGGGTTGTAATTAAGTATTTGTGTGTACATATACATAAACATATGTATATATGTAACAATAATATAGGAAAAGAGGTTATTAATTTGAGGAGATAGGAGATAAACTGGAAGGGGCTGTAGGAAAGAAAGGAGGGTGTGTTACAGTTCTATTTTAATTTTAATATATTCTTTTTTCTTTTTTCTTGAACTTCACACAGTCTGTGAGTTGTTTCTGGGGAGTTCAGAGCTTTCTGGTGTTAGTATCCCATTATCAGTGACCACTTATTATGTCTGTTCTTATGTGACTGGGTTATCTCACTCAGGATGGTATCTCTAGATGCATCCATTTTCTTAAATATTTCATTAAGACATTGTTTCTGATAGCTGAGTAGTACTCCATTGTGTAAATGTAACAGTTTTTGTATCCATTCATATACCAAAGGACATCTGGGTTCTTTCCTGCTTCTGGCTACAGTATTATTATTCTGCAGTATAAATAGTACTGCAATAAACATTGTGGTGCATGTATCTTTGTTGTATGGAGTAAATGCCCAGAAGTGGAATAACTGGGTCTTCAGGTAGTACTATGTCCATTTATCTGAGGAACTGCCAGACTGATTTCCAGAGTAATTGTATCAGTTTACAACCATACCAACAGTGGAGAAGTGTTCCTTTTTCTCCAAAACCTCACCAGGTCTGCTGTCATGTGAGTTTTGGATCTTGGCCAATCAGAGTGGTGTGAGGTGGAATCTCAGAGTTGTTTTGATTTGCATTTCCCTGATAGCTAAGGATGTTGAGCACTTCCTTAGATGTTTATTAGCCATTCGATATTCCTTGATTGAGAAAATTTTGTTTAAGTCTGTACCCTATTTTTTAATAGGGTTGTTTAATTCTCTGGTCTCTTACCTTTTGAGTTCTTTGTATAACTTGGATATTAGGCGTCTATATGATATGGGGATGGTAAAAATCTTTTCCCACTATGTTGGTTACCATTTTGTTTTCATGATAGTATCTTTAGCCTCACAGAAAGTTTTGAATCTCATTAAAGTCCATTTGTCGATCTTTGACCTTAGAGCTCGAGCTATTGGTGTTCTTTTTAGAAAATGTTCTCCAGTGCCTATGACTTCCAAGGTTTTCCCTACTTTCTCATCTAATAGTTTCAGTGTACCTGGTTTCATGTGGAAATCTTTGATCCACTTGCACTTGAGCTTTGTACAAAGAGATAAGAAAGGCTCTATTTTCATTCTTCTGCATGCTTAGTGCCAGTTAGACCAACACCATTTGTTGAATAGGCTTCCCTTTTTCCATTGAATGTTTAAAGCTGGTTCCCAAAGGTAAAGGCCTGGTGAGAAGGAGATCCAATTTTTTGAAGAATCACCAGACTGATTTCCAGAGTGGTTGTATCAGTTTACAACCCCACCAACAGTGGAGAAGTGTTCCTCTTTCTCCGCAACCTCGCCAGCATCTGCTGTCATCTGAGTTTTGGATCTTGGCCAATCTGACTGGTGTGAGGTGGAATCTCAGGGTTGTTTTGATTTGCATTTTCCTGATGGCTAAGGATATCGAGCACTTCCTTAGATGTTTATCAGCCATTGGATATTCCTCAATTAAGAACTTTTTGTTTAGCACTGTACCCCATTTTTTAATAGGGTTGTTTGATTCTCTGGTGTCTATCTTTTTGAGTTCTTTGTATACCTTGGATATTAGGCCTCTATATGATGTGGAGTTGATAAAGATCTTTTCCCATTCTGTTTGCTGCCGTTTTGTTTTCTTGACAATGTCCTTAGCCTTACAGAAACTTTGCAATCTCATTAAGTCCCATTTGTTAATCTTTGACCTTAGAGCTTGAACCATTGGTGTTTTGTTCAGAAAATTATCTCCTGTGCCTATGTCTTCTAAGGTTTTCCCTACATTCTCATCTAATAGTTTCAGTGTACATGGTTTATTGTGGCAATCTTTGATCCACTTACACTTGAGCTTTGTACAAGGAGATTAGAAAGGGTCTATTTTCATTCCTTTGCATGCTGAGTGCCAGTTGTACCAGCACCATTTGTTGAATAGGCTGTGCTTTTTCCATTGAATGTTTACAGATCCTTTGTCAAAAATCAGGTGACCATATACATGAGGGCTCATTTCTGGATCTTCTATTCTATTCCATTGATCCACGTGCCTATTTCTGTACCAGTACCATGCAGTTTTCAGCACAATTGCCTTGTAATATAGCTTGAGGTCAGGGATAGTTATTTCCGCAGATTTTTTCTTGTTGTTGAGGATGGATTCCACTATTCTAGATCTTTTGTTATTCCAGATGAAATTGCACATTGTTTTTTCTTTCCAACTCAATGAAGAACTGGGTTGGAATTTTGATGGGGATTGCATTGAATGTATAGATTGCTTATGGTAGGATGGCCAATTTTAAAATGTTGATCCTTCCAATTCATGAGCATGGGATATCTTTCCATTTTCTGAGATCTTCCTCGATTTCCTTCTTTAGAGGTTTGAAGTTCTTGTCATACGGGTCCTTCACTTGCATAGTGAGAGTCACACCAAGGTATTTCATAGTTTTTGTGAGTATTGTGAAGGTTATCTTTTCCTTAATTTTTTTCTGTACATGAATTCTACTAAATCTTCAATTTCTTTCTTTATTTTTCTTAGACCGTGCTATCATTTAATAGAGAGTTTTTTAGTTTCCATGTGTATGTGTGCTTTTTGTTGTCTTTCTTTTTATTAAATACCAACCTTAGACTATAGTGATATGAAAGAATTCACAGGAGAATTCCAATCTTCTTATATGTATTGAGGTTCTTTTTATGACTAATTATGTGGTCTATTCTCCAGAAGATGCCATGAGGTGCTGATAAGAAGGTGTATCCTTTTGTTTTAGGATGACATGTTCTATAGATATCTATTATTTCCAGTTGGTTTATATCCTCTGCTAATTTTGCTGTGCCCTTGTTCAGGTTCTGTTTCCATGATCTTTCCACTGCAGAAAGTGGGGTATTTTGGTCTACCACTATTATTATGGGGGTTGCAATGTTTTTTGAGTTTTAGTAGGGTTTCTTTTATGAATATTTTTGCTTTTGTATTTGGAGCATATATGTTAATGATTAAGAGTTCCTCCTGAATAATTTCCCCTGTAATGTGTAAGAAGCGTCCTTCCTTATCTTTTTGATAACTTTTGTTTGAAAATCTACTTTATTCGATATTAGAATGGCCACTCCATTTGCTTCTTTGGACCATTTGCTTGGAAGTTTTTTCCAACATTTTATTCTGAGATAGTGTCTATCTTTGTCTTTGAGATGAGTTTTTTGTATGCAGAAAAATGCTGGGTTTTGTTTATGTATCCAGTCTGATAGCCTATATATTTTTATTGGGAAATTGAGTCCATTTATGTTAACAGATAGAAAGGAATATTGGTTGCTGTTTCTTGCTATTTTTGCTTTTGGAGGTAGAATTGTACCTGTGTGTCTTTCTTCTTTTGGTTGTCTTGCTTAGGAGTTTTCTTGTTTTTACCAGGCTATAGTTCCCCTTGTTGTATTGGGTTTTCTACCTATAATTCATCGTGGTGCTGGGTTTGTGGTGAGTTATTATGTATATTTAGTTTTGTCTTGGAATATCTTAGTCTCTGCATCTATGGTAATTGAGAGCTTTGCTGGGTATAGCAGCTTGGGCTGACACTTGTGCTCTTTTAGGTTCTGCATGATGTCTGTCCAGGATCTTCTAGCTTTGATAGTCTCTGTTGAGAAATCAGGTGTGATTCTGATTGGTCTGCCTTTATATGTTACATGATCTTTTACCCTTACTGCTTTTAGTATTCATTCTTTGCTTTGGGCACTTGGCGTTTAGACTATTATGTGTTGGGAGGAATTTCTTTTCTGCTCCAACCTATTTGGAGTTCTGTAGGCTTGTTTTATGCTCGTGTTCATCTCATTCATAAGGGTAGGGAAGTTTTCTTCCAGGATTTTGTTGAAGATATTTAATGTGCCTCTTAGTTGATATTCTTCACCCTCTTCTATTCATATTATCCTTAGATTTGGCCTCATCATTATGTTCTGGATCTCATGGACATTTTGGGTTAGGAGCTTTTTGGTTTTTGCATCTTCTCTGACTGTTTTGTCTATGTTTTCAGTGTTGTCTTCGGCTCCCAAGATTCTCTCTTCCATCTCTTGTAGTCTGTTGGAAATGCTTGCATCTGTGAATCCTGATTTCTATTTTAGGGTTTCTACCTCTAGGGTTGTCTCTTTTCATGTTTTCTTTATTGTTTCCATTTCTGTTTTAAATTCCTTCTTCAATTCTTCATGTCTTTGGTTTTGTTTTTCTCAAGTTCTTTGAGATTTTTGAGTGCTTTTCTTGTTTTTTTCTTTAAAAGCTTCTAGTTCTTTAAGCTTTTTTTCCTGTTCTTGTTTATGGATCTCTATCATCATCTTGAGGTATGATTTCTGGTCTGTGTCTTCTTTTTCTGGAATGTTTTGCATTCTGCTGTTTGATGTGATGGGAGAGCTGGGTCCTGGTGTTGCCAGGGTTTCTTTGTTTTTCTGGGGTATGTTATAATGCTTTCCTCTTGCCATCTTGTTGTCTGTGTTTATACGTAGTCTTGTTGTCAGTTATTGGTTCTCCCCTCTCCCTTGTACCTGGCCTGTTTCCCTGGATCTCCAAGTGTTCCTGGTGGCAGATGGCCTGAGCGCTTGTTCTGTACTCAAGGATCTCCGGCTGGAAACAACATCCCAATGCAGAGTTCCTGGTTCCCTGAAATAAGTGGGGAAGGCGCACTTTTCGTGTACTCGGCAGAGATTTCTTTGCTCCCCAGCTACTCGGAATGCCTTCTTACAGGCCTGTGTCTTTGGATCTCTGCTGTTCTTGGTGGCAGATGGCCTGAGCATCTCTTTTGCACCCAAGTGCCACTGGCATGAAACAGACAGCCCAATGCAGGGTTCCTGATTCCCTGAACCAATCAGGGGTGGGGGGATGCACTTTCTGTGCACTGGGCAGAGATCTCTCTGCTCCCTGGCTACTCAGAACGCATTCACACCAGGCCTGTGTCCCTGGATCTCCACTGTTCCTGGTGGTGGATGGCCTGAGCACCTCTTTTTTCATTTTTTAATGACTGTTGTGTCAGTGTTTTCTATGTTATCTTCTGCCACTGAGATCCTCTCTTCTATCTTATGTAGTCTGTTGGTTTTGTTTGCATCTATGACTCCTGAATTCTTTCTTAGGTGTTCTATCTTCATTGTTTTCTACTTTTGTGATTTTTTTTATGTTTCTATTTCTACTTTCAATTCCTTTATCTGGTTGGTTGTATTTTTCGGTAGCTCTTTAAGTGATATTTTTTGTTTCCTCTCTAAGTGCTTCTCCTTGTTTACACATGTTCTGGTTCTCCAGTAATTTTTAAGGTAGTTATTCATGTGATTCTCTAGGACCTCCATCTTTGTCATGAAGTATAATTTTAAGTCCATATCTTGTTTTTATTGTTTGTTGGTAAAACTTCTACTTTCCTTGGTGGAAGAATTGGGTTCTGATATTGCCAGAATTATTGGTTTCCGTTGATTAGATTCTTGTGCTTTCCTCTTGCCGTCTTGTTATCTGTGTTGTTCAGTGATCTTGCTGTCTCTCACTGGAGCTTATTTCTCTTGTGGGTCTGACTGCCATGGGCTCAGGAGGGAAATTTCTCCTGAGTGTTCAGCTCTTTGCTTGCAGGCAGTGAGTTCTGATGGTAGTGACTCATCTCTGTCTCTGTGGTCTTGGGTGAAAGAGTGCTTCTTAGGTTCTACTAGGTCCTCTGAATTCTGCTGGGAGCCCTGAGTCCTGATGGCATGGCCCTGCTCTCTCTCTTTGTTGGAACAAACCTGTTCCCAGAAAGCACCATGGTACCTGGGACCAAGAGTTTTCAGCGGTCTCACCCTAAATGGTCTGTGAGGGGCTTACCCATGGGCTCTGTTGGGAGAGCTCTTGTGAAGCTCTTCTGCATGCTCAGCCATCTGCAGGCAAGCCCCGAGTCCTGATGGCTGTGATGTGGCTCTCTCCGATTCTTAGAATTTTAATAGCATTCATTGTTATATCTCCTTTTTTATTGCTGACTTTGTTGATTTTGATACTGCCTCGGTGTCTTTTTTGTTTAGTTAAGGCTTTGTTTATTTTATTAATTTTGTTAAAGAACTATATCTTGGATTTATTGATTTTCTTTTAGCCCTAAATTTGATTATTACCTTCTGTCTATTTTTCTTGGCTGTATTTTTTTTATAGCTTTCATGTGTTATTTTAAATTGATAATAAGAGAAACCTCCAGTTTTTTGAACCTACTTAGTTCTATGAACTTTCCTTTTAATATTGCAATAATTAAATTCCATACATTTGGGTATGTAGAATTTTTCTTTTCATTGAATTCTAGGATATTCATTTCTTCTTGTACCCAGTGGTCACTCAGTAGAGAGTTGTTTCCATGAGTATGTAGAATTTCTAGTCTTTCAGTTGTTATTAAAGTCCAGATTTAATCTCTAGTGGTCTAATAATATACTAGAAGTTATTTCAAATGTATTGCATTTTTTAAATTTTGCTTTGTGACTGAGTATAAAGTCAATTTTGGAGAAGCTTCTATGAGGTCCTGAGAAAGTACAATCTTTTGTGTTTGGATGAAATGTTCTGTAGTTATTATTTTTGCCCATTTCTTTAATAACTTCTGTTATTTTCATTATTTTTGATTATTTTTTGTCTTTTTGTTCTATCAATTGTTGAGAGTGGGGTGTTGAGCTTCCTACTAATCATGTTTGGGTTTCATGTGTGACTTGAACTTTAGTAATGTTTCTTTTATAAATGTTGTTGCCCTTTGGGGCACAGACACTCAGAATTGAGACACCATCTTAATGGATTTTTTTTCCTTTGCTGAATAACAAGTGTTCTACCCCATCTCCTATAATTACTTTTGCTTGACAATCTATTTTATTAGATATTAGAATTGCTACTCCAGCTTGTTTCCTGTGCACATGTAATTGGAAACACCTTATCCATTTAAAAAATGTTTGTGATAGTATCTATCATTTTTGTGGAGGTGTTTTTTTTTTATTCAGCAAAATAATAGATCCTATGTATGCATCTACCCTGTCAGTTTCATTTCATTGGTGAATTTTTTTTATTGATGTTGAGATATATTAATGACTAATGATTGTTATATTGAAATTGGTAGTGTGTGTGTGTGTGTGTGTGTGTGTGTGTGTGCATGCGTACACAATCCTTGTTTGGTTTTACTGGCATGGGATTATGAATTTCTTCTTTTTCTTGGGTGCTGTCACTCTCCTTGCCTTAAAGTTTTACTTCTAGTATCATCCATAGAGCTGGATTAGTGAAAAGATGTGTAAATTTGCTTTTGTTGTGGAATTTTTGTTTTCTCTGTCTATGGTTATTGAAAGTTTTGCTGTGCATATCTTGCATCTCAGATTTCTTAGAGATTACAGAATATGGGCTCAGAACCTTTTGACTTTTAAAGTCTGTGTTGAAATTCTGGCATAATTATAATAGGTTTGACATCAATGAGAAAAATCATGAATAAATAATTGTATTACAGTAAGGTATTAATAATTTTAATATCTTAATATAAAGATATTTCACCTGAAAAAAAAGTGTATGAGGTCATATTTGCTCTTCAGGCCATGAGCCACTTGGCATGGTTGAAGGATTCAAAGACAATGTTATGAGTGTTAAATGTATTTATACTCTAACAAAAATAGTGAGAAAGCATTAACCAGGTCTATACCTCAAATGCTTTGACAAAAAGTTACATTTTAATAAGCATTGATGTACTGATGTCTGACAAGTAGAGACAAAGAATTGTAGTCCTGCTCTCCTTTGACCTGTGTTTCTGGGTGTTTAAAACTTGACAGTTACTCAGACTATTCATACTTCTCATGGGAAACTTGCTGGTCTATGTTCCAGCAAAGGTCTAATAGTTCAGCTAAGGTGCACTCTCAGGAAGAAGTCAGTATCAGCAGGATTTAGAATCCTCATATGTGGCTAGTCTTGGGCCATGTTGTAACAAGCCAGCTGGTAGAAAGTGTTTGTTGGAGGTGAGGAGTAAGATTAGGAGTTTAATGTAAATGACAGTGAATTCTGCTTGGCCATGTCTCTTCACCTTGATGTGTCTCAGGATGGTGTCACAAAACAGGATGTAATTGGTATGAACCCTCTTAAACATTAGTCCTGGGATTTCAACTCAGACACCACTCTCTGACTTAGACTTGCTTATTTAGAGTGTTAGACATACACATGCAGTGCTCAGATGTGCAGAGGAGCCGAATAAGTAATCATGCTTTCCATTTCTGTGACATTTTACAGTTAACATATTACTAACTTCCAGAAGAAAGTACTAAGTCTTGAGATGAAACAGACTTTCCACAGAGAAGCCACTCTCATTGCTTTAAGTGTAGTAAGAAAAACTTGTGAGAATTTGATACTCTTGATAGGAAAAGACTGACAAGTAAAAGATGATATCAATGACTTACCTTAATGGTCAGTTAGCAGATACACTAGATATAGATACAGAAAACATGCTTCTATTCTGAGGCAAGCTATGTGAAACCCCACTAATCTAATTATGAGGCATATGGGCAGTCCTTAGGGCTTAGAGTAGTATAATCCATGTGAAACTTCACAGCTTTGTCAGAGGTGGAATTAACAGTGAATTTACAATTCTGTTTATTATTTATATATTCATGAAATATATTATGAAACCCTTGTTTTACAAACTGTATAATACTTGAAGGCTATTGAATTCATGATCAGCTATCTACAGAAGAAATGTTCAATGGAATTTCTCTGGATTTCTACTTCTCTGTGTATCAACACTCAAAAGACAATCAACTTTCAGAGTCAAAATTAACCTAGCCTTCTTTTATTCCCTTATAACTTTATTTAAAAAAAAAGAAACAGGTATAAATTTTAAAAAGCATTTTGGAACAAAACTATATTAGTATATTTTGCCAGTACTTGATTTTTTTTTAGAGGATTGAAAGTATGCTTTGAAATCTTACTAGGTACCATAAGCATAAAATGCATGTAAAATAAACCATAACATGGAAATAGTCAAAGTTTTCTTGATGTGTATAGATTAAACATAATAGTTTTTAATACCAAAAATTGCCACAAGGCTATCTTTATAGCTCCTGAGTTAGTAATGATTTAAGGTCTAGGTGTTCTGCATTCTGAGTGGCTGCTATACATTTGCTAATATTTTTCTTTTTTAAGAAGGAATGAGGCTTCCACTTTTTGGCTTTTCTTTCTTTCTTTCTTTCTTTCTTTCTTTCTTTCTTTCCTTCCTTCTCTCTTTCTCTCTCTCTCTTTCTTTCTTTCTTTCTTTCTTTCTTTCTTTCTTTCTTTCTTTCTTCCTTCCTTCCTTCCTTCCTTTCTTTCTTTCTTTCTATGAGCTTCATATGATCTGTGAGTTGTTTCTTGGGTATTCAGAGCTTTCTGGGGCTGGTATCCAATTATCAGTGACTGCATATTATGTCTGCTCTTTTTTGACTGGGTTACCTCACTCAGGATGATATTCTCTAGATACATCCATTTTCCTATGAATTTCATAAAGTCATTGTTTGTAGTAGGTGAGTAGTACTTCATTGTGTAAATATACCAAAATTTTTGTATCCATTCTTCGATTGAAGGACATCTGAGTTCTTTCCAGCTTCTGGCTATAATAAATAAGGATGCTATGAACATGGTGGAGCATGTGTTTTTATTGTATGTTGGAGCAGCTTTAGGATATATGCCCAGATGTGGAATAACTGGGTCTTCAGGTAGGACTATGTTCAATATTCTGAGGAATCACCAGAGTGATTTCCAGAGTGGATGTACCAGCTCACAACCCCACCAACAGTGGAGGAGTGTTTCTCTTTTTACATATTCTTGCCAGCATCTGATGTTATCTGAGTTTTTGATCTTAGTCATTCTGAGTGTTGTGAGGTGGAATCTCAGGGTTGTTTTGATTTGCATTTCCCTGATGACTAGGGATGTTGAGCATTTCCTTAGGTATGTCTCAGCCATTCGATATACTTCAATTGAGAATTCTTTGTTTAGCTCTGTACCTCATTTTTAAATAGAATTGTTTGAGTCTTGGAGTCTAACTTCCTGAGTTCTTTGTATAGATTGAATATTAGAACTCTATCAGAGAAGGGATTGGTAAAGAACTTTTCCCAGTCTGTTGGCTGCTGTTTTGTTTTCATGACAGTGTCCCTAGCCTGACAGAAACTTTGCAATCTCATTACGTCCCATTTTTTGATTCTTTATCTTAGAGCAGAAGCCATTGGTGTTCTGTTCAGGAAAGTTTCCCTCGTGCCTATGTGTTTTAAGGTGTTCCCCACTTTCTCTTCTAATCGTTTCAAGGTACTTAGTTTAATGTGGAGATCTTTGATGTAGTTTCACTTGAGTTTTGTACAAGGAGATAAGAAAGGATCTATTTTCATTCTTCTGCATGCTGACTGCCAGTTAGACCAACACCATTTGTTGAATAGGCTTTCCTTTTTTCATTGAATGTTTTTAGGTCCTTTGTCAAAAATCAAGTGAGCATATGTGTGAGAGTTTGTTTCTGGATTTTCTATTCTGTTCCGTCGATCTATCGGACTATCTCTGTACTAGTACCATGTGGTTTTTAACACAATTGTCTGGTAATATAGCTTGATGTCAGGGATTGTGATTCCCGCAGAAATTTTCTTGTTTTTGAAAATACATATCGATATTCCAGGTTTTTTGTTATTCCGATCAACTTGCAAATTGCTCTTTCCAACTCTGTGAAGAATTGAGTCTGAATTTTGAATTGAATGTGCAGATTGCTTTTGGAAGATGACCATTTTTACAATATTTATCCTTCCAATCCATGAGCATGGGAGTTCTTTCCATATTCTGGGATCTTCTTCAATTTCCTTCTTCAGAGATTTGAAGTTAAGTTTTTCCTGTAGTATCTTGGTCTCTCCTCCTATGGTAATTGAGAGTTTTGCTGGATATAGTAACCTGGGATGATGTTTGTATTCTCTAACAGTATGTATGATGTCTGTCATCATATTTATTTATATTATCATTTATATTGTATTAACATATGATCTCCTTCTATGAATCTGTTTGATTGTATTTTCCTGTACTTCTCTGAATGATTTTCCCTGGTTCTCCTGTCATTGTTTAAGGGAGTTATTTATGTGCTTCTCCAAGATCTCCATTGTCATTATGATGTATGCTTTGACATCTAATACTTGTTTTTCTGGTGTGTTTTCCAATCCACTACTTGCTGTGGTGGGAGAGCTGGGTTCAGATGTTGCCAGGTTGTCTTGGTTTCCATTGCGTAGGTTTTTTCATTTTTCTCTTGCCATCTTGTTATCTGTGATCTTAGGTGATTTTGTTTCTGACTATAGTGTCTCTCCTGTGGATCTGAGGGTCCATGGGCTCAGGAAGGACATTGTTTCTGGGTGTTTTGCTATTTGTAGGCAGGCAGTGAATTCTGATTGCACTGACTCTGTTCTGTCTCAGTGGACTCTGGTGGGAGATCTTTTGTGAGACTATTCTGGCAGCTCAGCTGTGTGGATTCGGGCCCTAAATCTTGATGGTGGTCACTCTGCCCTCTCACTGGGTCAGAAAGGCCTGAATCCTAGAATGCACTATACTAGCTGGCCTCCAATTGCTCCATGCTATCCCTCCCAGGTCCGCCTGAAGGATATATGGCAGGCTCCTGTTGGCTCAGGTGGTAGAGCACTTACAAGGCTTCTCTGCAGGCTCAGCCACGTGCTAGTGAGTCCCGAGTCGTCTCCATGGCGGTCTCCCTGCCCTCTCACTGGGCTGGAAAGTACAGATTCCAGAGTGCACCACTTTAGCTTTCCTCCAGGAGTTCCAGGCTATCCCTATTGGGATAGTGTGAAGGGTGTCTGGCAAGCTCTCTGTGGACTCAGTTGGAAGAGCACTTGCAAGGCTGTTTCAGGGTCTCAGCCATCTGTGGGTGGGTGCCGAGTCTTGATGGCATTCACCCGGCTCTCTCGCTGTTCCAGGGAAAACCAGATCCCACAGTTCACCTCCCTATCTTCTCAGGAGATCACCAGGTATTCCCTCCCCTGACAGCTGGTAAGGGTATGTGGCAGGTGAGGGTACTGTGGGCTCAGGTGGGAGAGAACCTGCAAGGTTTTTTTTTTTTTTTTTTTTTTTTTTTTTTTTTTTTTTTTTTTTTTTGCGGATTCAGCCTTGTGCAGGCAGGTACGGAATGTTCTGTATCATGTTTAAAATATACAAATTCCTTCAACTTAGGATAAAAAGCATCAACTTAGGATAAAAAGCATTTTTGCAGCTTTTCCGAGCACCTAGGAACCTGTGGCCTCTCCTCCCATTGATGCCAGACCATGCTATCCTCTGCTACCTATACAACCATGTGTTTCCCCTTGCATACACATTGGTTGGTGTTTTAGTCCCTGGAAGCTGTGTAGGGTTTGGTTGGTTGATAATGGTGTTCTTCCCATCAGGTTGCAATCCCTTTCAGTTCCTTCATTCCTTTCTCTAGCTTTTTCATTGGGGATCCAATGTTCAGTCTGATAGTTATCTGCAGGCATCCTCAATTCTATCAGTATGGCTTTGGCAGAGCATCAGATGAGGCATCCATATCAGGCTCCTGACTGTAAGCATTTCTTTGCATCAGCAATAGTGTGTGGGTTAGGTGGCTGCTTATGGGATGGATCTCCAGGTGAAGCAGCCTCTGAATGATGTTTTCATCAATCCCTGCTCCTCTATTTGTCACTGTATTTCCTCCTGTGAACATTTTGGTTTCTTTTCTAAGATGGACTGAGGCATCCACAGTCCAGATGAAAATGTTTACTAGGATGTGTGTCTGGCTAATTATTACACCAACAGGCTGACTCATCAACAGTCTCAGCTCTTTCTGTATGCCAACACTAAAACCACTCACTCTGACCTTTATGGTCAAAGTAATACCATAGCTCCAAAATTATGGTGAATATCCATACCATAGATAACACTGATTCATTTACCGTGTTTTGTGTATGTTTTGAAACACAAAGAGCCTGTTTAAATTGAACAGTTGTTTTATTATGGAGAAATTCCATAACTCATATCAAATCACAGTTCCTTGGAAGTTGTTAACTATTTCTCAATCTTTTCTTCCTTTTGAAAATATTCCCATGAATGTCTTGAGGGCAGTGCTTAAAGGACATGACCCCTTTTAGTACCATTCTCTGAGCACTCAGCTGAGAGCTTTTCTTAGGAAAGTCTCTAAGTGATGTGTGTAAAATAATTTTATATAAGAACACATAAGCCGTAATATTTTCTTTCAGGTCCCAAAGCAGTCTGTTGATAAGAGTTTCTAGAAAATATTTCCATTCGCAAATACATAAACATGATTCCAAACCTGAAATGTCTTTTTTCCTAAACTATTTACTACTTAACCATTTTTAATTTATGTTTAAAATTAGTTTTTTTTACTCTCTCCAAACGTCTTTTATAACCTTATCCTACATTTAATTTCTATATGTTAAAAAGGTTATACTCTTACCCTTGATATATTTTGAATGTTACTCATCAAATTATTATGTCATCTGTCATTTCAATTCAGTCCAACAACAAAAATTTTTCAAAGCTAAGATCAGACCACTTTACCTCTCAGCTATGTACTACCCTTCACTCTTTTGTGCACATTGCCGTACATTATTTTAGACAGTGTATAGGATGCTGATTTCTAAGAATCTCTACAGACTAACATGGACAAATGTGTACATCCTGATAGGTCAGTTCTACAGCAATGTTATTTTTATTTTAGATTAGTGTCTCCATTTAATTCATTTTAAAGTTGAAATGCATCCATTCCTTCTATAATGACCAGATTTTAAGGGGTGGGCGGTAATTTACAGGGCAGAGCAAGGCTTTAAATAAATTCTCTCAGAAAATACTTAACTGTAGAAATGACATCAATTCTACAAGCACTTACTATGTGCAATGTTACATCACACTACAGATGGACAGCATACCCAGACCAAGCACCCATGATTTTCTGAAAGGGATTGTGAACTTGGGAACCTTAGAATGATTTCTAGGACACAGGAAGACCTTGATTCATCAGTCTTATCCATACTCCCTTTATGCTTTGAAATGATTAGCTGATTCTAATATGAAAATATCAGATCCACATTATTAATTGCAATAAAATCTTTTGCAATGATCTCAATATCTACTTATGAAAAAGTCAAGAACTGATTATATTGTCACAAAGGGAACCAAACATATGCACGATCACTATTTCAGAATCACTTCCTGCCTAAGGACATTCTGCTACCAAGTGAACTTTTTTCTCTCTCACAACTTTATTTTTAAAAAAGAGGGATACATATGCAAATTTTTAAAGGCATTTTGGCATAAGACTACATGAATATTTTTGTCAGTACTTAATCGTTTAGAGTGGTTTCCATTGCTTAGGTTCTTTTGTTTTACTCTTACCATCTTGTTGTCTGTATTATACATGGTCTTGTTGTCAGTGATTGGTACCCGTCTCTCTCATGGACCTGAGGGCCTGTGGGTTCAGGTAGAAAACAGCTTCTGAGTGTTTGGCATTTAGTGGGCAAGCAGTGGGTTCTGGTAACAGTGACTCAGCTCTGTCTTTGTGGGCTCAGGTGTGGGAGTTCTTGTGAGGCTGTTCTGGTAGCTCAGCCCTGTGCCCACAGGTCCTGAATACTACTGGCAGGGACCTGGCTCTTTCTCTAGGCCACAACAGACCTTTTTCCAGATAACACAGTACTTGCTGCTCTGTGAGGACTCCTGATGTTCTCTCCCTGTGCCTATGTGTCAGGCCCTCCTCTAGTCCAGTTATAAGAGGTTCTGTACAGTTAAACTTCAAGTACTGCCTTTCCTGGAGAAAACCCCAGCTCCCATTAACCAGGGCCTATGCCATACTGTGGGCCTGTGTGTCTACACTTTGAGCCAGGTCTTTCTGGGTGGATCTTGATCCACTATGCCAGAGGTCTGTCCCCATCATGCACTGGAGAGGCACATTTTCCGTGTGCTTCGCCTAGCCCTTTCTGTGCTTTGATTACTCACAGCACAGTGTCACCAGTCCTGTGTCCCTGGATCTCTGCTGTTCCAGGTGGTAAAGGTCCAGAGCCATCAAGTGAATTTTTACAGATTGTGATCATTCTGTTTAGCATCAAAAAATCAAATAATTTTAGAAGTAAAAAAGGAAGCATTTTTTTGTTTACCTCTGCTTAATTTCTCAGATGCACAAAAACAAGTCGAACAAGCATAAATTAGGATATTGGGTAAACAATGGCATCTAAGCTATACACACAAAACTTCCCTTTGGATTGAGAGAAATCAAATCTTCCTTAGAGGAAGAAAGAAGGAATGGAAGTTAGAATAAGTAAACTGCAGTTGTTTTTATTCATTGACTTCAGATTCAAAAGAGAATCAAGATCTTGTAGAAAATAGTTTGGTTGGTGAAGTACAAATTTTTTACTTCCTTTTTTAATACTTTTTTATTATTGATTATTTTGTTTATTTGCATTTTAAATGTTTTTCTTTTTTCAGATTCTTCTCCACAAGCCCCCTATCCCCTCTTCCCCTTCTTCCTGACTCTATGAAGTTGCTCTGTCACCTGTCCATCCACTCCTGCCTCAGCAGCTCAGCATTCCCCTATCCTGGGTCATCAAACCTCCACAGGACCAAGCGGCTCCTGGAGGATTCTTAATCCCTCTAACTGAGGCCCTGCCCTTCCTGTGGGCCTGGTTGAGAACCTCTTCATGAGCACTGCTAAGCACTCTGCGCTCTGGCTACTCATGGAGCAGCCTTACCAGACCTGTGCCCCAGGTTCTCTGCTGGTCCAGGTGGGAAATGGCCTGTGCATCTAGTCCGCAAGCGCAGCCTTTTCAGGTAGAGTCCAGTTCCCTCTGACAGAGGCCTAGCCCTTACTATGGCCCAGAGGGGAACCTTTTCTGTGAGCTCCTCTAAGTACACTGTGTTCTGTGTACTCTCTGTGCTCTGGCACAACCTCACTAGGCCTGTGCCCCAGGATAGCTGCTGATCCAGGTGGAAAAGAGCCTATGCCTTTTGTGTTGTTTTAATTTTTTTTCTCAAACATGGCAAATCTTGCCAGTGAGGTGTGTGTGTGGGAACAAACAAACAAACAAAACTACCCTTACTTGACTGCAAACTACAGGCTGTCAAAGTGTGGACAAGCAGGACAGTGGGTAATGTCAACTGTTCAATTTTGCAGAAATAAGCTGGACCTGTCATTCAAAATTTCTTCTGCACAGAGAAGTCTGTCAGATATTCTGGGCCTATAGGACAAAGATGCCCAACAGAGAAACTGAGATTATCTAGACAGCCAGTAGTCTTTCTCATTTCTGTAGTTTCTCATTTTGTAGCTCTGTACTTCCTATTTTTCAGGAAATATTAAACCTTCTCAGGCCTCTGATGATGTTGAAAAGTAGACAGTTATACTATCAAAATTTTCCTTATCAAAAATCAAGACAAATATGTTATTTGGTTAGAATATAAGAATATATTTTTATGGTGTAAAATTATATTTTCTTTTCATAGATTTATTATGATAAACTTATTTGGTTACTACGTTTTTAATTAATCAAGACAGAATATATACTAGAGGACGTTCCCTAAAGTTTCCAAATATATATGGATTGGATATTGTAAAGATAGTTCTCATAATTTGTTGTGGTAAATATCAAAAAAAATCTGAGCTTTTCCATTCACTCATTCCACACTACCTCTTGCTACTGTCTGTCCCCTTCAGCTGTATTTGTCCTGTAACTCTCTGCCTCCAGAGGTGGCTGCCCTTCTGCAAATCTTTACCATGAACTCTGCTCAAATTCTGCAACAGCCTCCTGTTGTTACTGTCACAATTCCCACAGCCAGACAAAATTAAAACTCAAGAAACTTATAATTTATCAACCATATTCATATCAATAAGTTCTCACTCCACAAAATGTCCACACAATAAACTCAGAGACAATTGATATGTTATAATCTGCCTGCCTAGATTAGACAAATTGCTGCATAATAATCCATCTAATATAAGGAATTCATACCTACCTGTGGCTATTTAAGGCCACATGGAGATGGATCAGCTTCTTCCTTCATCATCTTGGCTTCGTCTCTTTCTTGACTTATTTATTCATCTTCTTCTGTCTCTCTGTCCTCTCAAAAATCTGTCCCAGCCCTACTGTTTCACTGTCTAATCACAGGTCCTGCCTTATACTGTGCCTGCCCTCACCTGCATAATAGCCACAATAATTGTTTTTCAATTGTGTATAGTGTATTAGTGTTAGAGAAAAACTATGTTTTATAATAAATGGAAAAATTATAGTGATAATTTTTGGTTCTATAAAAATCTAGTTATATTATGTGAATATATTGATTTAATAACTAGTGTTTATTCACTTTACATCCCAATCACAGCCCCCTTCTTCCAAGTTTTTTCTCAGTCATCCCTTTACAAGTCTATCTGTCCTTTCCCCTTTTCATCTCCTCAGAAAAGGGGCAACTCCTTGGGTGCTACTCCAATCTAGAGTATCCAGTCTCAGCAGGACTAGGCACATCCTCTCCAACTGAAGGCAGTCCAGGAAGGAACAAAAGATCCAATGGCAGGAAACAGATAATAAGACACCACCTCATCTACTAGTTAGGGGGACTGTATGAAGACCAAGCTACACATTTGCTAAAAATACACGGGGGCCCTAGGTTCAGCCCTTGAATTCTTTATGGTTGGTGGCTACATCTCTGTGAGCCCCAGTGGACCCAGGATATTTGATTCTGTTGGTCTTCTTACAGGACTCTTGAGCCTCTGGCTTCCTCAATTCTATCCCCTGCTATTCCACAAGACTCCTGAGTTCTGGCTGATGTTTGGCTGTAGCTTTCTGAATCTGCCTCTATCTGATGCTGGATGAAGCTTCTCAAGAGTCAGTTATGTTAGGTTCATGTCTGCAACTGTAGCACACTATTATTAATAGTGGCATGGGTTGGATCTCTCACATGAGATGGCATTTAAGTTGGGCAGTTATTGGATGGCTGGTTCCTGAGTCTGAATTTCATCTTTATCCCTACATATCTTGTAGGAAAGAAAAAATGGTTGAAAGTTTTGTGAGTAGTTTGATGTTCCCATCCTCCTCTGGAAGTCCTGCCTAGGTATAAGTGGTCTCTATATCTCCCTTTGTTAGGAATCTAACTGGGGATGCCCCATAGACTCCCTGTATCCTCCCCTGTTATACACTTCCAGCTAGCACCAAAGATACCCCACACTGATTTTTATTCTCACTCATAGCCTTTTCATATAACCTCCTCCACACGTGACCATTAGTCCAGTTCGGCTTCTGGCACATGTCCTACCCAACTTCCTCTCTCCATCAATATCTGATGACTTTGTAGTTTCCTCTTCAGAGTGTGATGAACATATCCACTGTTTGAATCTCTTTATCATCCAGTTTATTTGGGTCTATGGATTGTAGCATGGATATACTGAATCTTATGTATAATGCCCACTTATAAGAAAGTATGTGAATATGCTTTTTTAAATTCTATGTGTGAACTAAGAAGTTGTTCTACTGCAGGTTATTATAATTTAGCCTATGCACTAGCAGTGTCATATGTTTCTCAGCTACAGATAGCTTATTTTTGAGAATCTGGAGAGGGTATAAAAGGAAGATCCAGAAGAGAGACCATGGAGGCTGCTGCTCTCTTTGCTGGTAATCCCACTGCTGCTAGTTCTGTTTTTTTCCTGTAGCTGCATTTGATGTTGCTTTTCCTGAGTAGTTGGGTTGCTATGCCTGTATTGATGGACTTCTGTATTGCAGGATATTGTGACAATAAAGATTGGATTTAACCCTAGGTACCTGATTTAGTGAAATCTTTCCTGGCAATAATTCATTTAACCCTGCAGGCACAATAAAGTGTGTATCAATGATCTTAAGGAAAACTTAAGTAAATAAAGACCAGACATGACAATTTTGAAATTCTTTATAAGTACATTCCTTTGATAAACTACCTTTCATAAAAGTGGGTTTTATAGATTGACTACATATAGCACCTTACATGAACAGATGTTCTACAGATTAAGTGAGAAAAACAGTTTCACAATATGCCTCTGCACATCAGGGTTGGCAGAAGGGACATCTGGTTGTGGTATTAGACAAATAGATAGCACAGAGATCACTAGGCTATTAACCATGTTTTTTCCAGCAATCTGGGTGGAATATGCATCCCTTTATTTGCAAAGACTATCCTGTGTACTTAATAATACTGGTTCCCCTAGTGCTTACTTGTGAGCAAAATATCTCTTTGTGTTCTACATATACATGTGATTATAAACTCCTGTGTGAAAATAATGAATTTGGCAGTGGTGTCTTTAGTACTACATTAGTAGAAGCTCTTGATTTTATAGTATCTGAGATTCTGGCTGTCAAAAGTTTCAGAGATGAAAAGTGTTACTAGTGTGTGTGTGTGTTTGTGTGTGTGTGTGTGTGTGTGTGTGTGTGTGTGTGTGTGTGTGTGTGTTTATATCTAATCAGTACATTGACAGGCTATCTCAACAATTGACTCAGCTCCTTTAGTATATCAATCCTAGCACCACTTCTTCTATGGCCTGTGGGTAAAGTAATACTATATTTCCAAGAATTGTAGATGCCCATACCATAGATAACACTAGTTCACTTACTTTGTTTTTTGCAGGTCTGGGGACATACAGTACCTGTTCATATAAGGAAGTTAAGTTTCATTATAGAAAGATTTCAAAACTCAAATTAAACCACAGTCTTATTGGATAACAAACAGTGGAGTTCCTTAGAAGCTGTTAACTATTTCTCAATCTATTTCCTTCTGAAACTACTCCTGTAAAACACTTAAGGGCAGTGCTTAAGGGACATTCTCATTTTTAGTACCATCTTCCGGGCACTCAGTCATAGCTCTTCTTAGAAAAGACTCTAAATAATGGGTATAAAATAATTTTATATAAGAACACATGGGTCATAAATACCCCCTCTTAGTTCACAAAACAGTCTGGCAATTTCTACAGTATCATCTGGCCTTTATGAGTTTCTATAAAATGTTTCCATTTGCAAACATGAAAATCACAAAAATGATTATAGACATAACAAGCTTCTTTTTTAAAACTATTTACCATTTGATCATACATTAAAATTTTTGTTTAAAAATTGTTTCCTTTTTAAAATTAGAGATCTACATCAAATATATGTATTTTTGAAATTTTTTATTGTATATTTTATGTATTTACATTTCAAATGTTACTCCCTTTTCCTGTTATCCTCTAACTCACACCCATCCCTCACTCCGTTCTTCTATAAACATGCTACTTCTCCCACCTACCCATTCTAACCTCACAATCATAGTATTTTCTACACTGGGGAAAAAGACTTAAGAGGGCCAAGGTCTTCTCCTACTATTAATGCAAGACAATGTCATCCTTTGTTACATATTCAGCTGAGGCCATTGTTCCCTCCAAGTATAATCCTGGTTGGTGGTTTAGACCCTGGGAACTCTGGGGGGGGGGGGGATCTGGTTGGTTGATATTGTTGTTCTTCTGGGGTTGCAAATCACATCGGCTCCTACAGTCCTTTTTCTAACTCCTTCATTGGGATCTCTGTCTGATGCTTAGCTGCAAGCATCCTCATATCTCAGTAAGGCTCTGGCAGAAACTCTTAGGAGACAACCCTATCAGGCTTCTGTCAGCAAGCACTTCTTGTCATCAGCAAGTGCATGAGTTTGGTGCCTATATATGTGATGGATCCCCAAGTACAACCACTCTGGGAATCAGTCTGGCAGTTCCTCAGAAAATTGGACATAGTGCTGACCTAGCTATACCACTCCTGGGCTTATACCCCAAAGATTATTTAACATATGATAAGGAGTCTTTCCACCTTCTGGCTATAATAAATAAGGCTGCTATGCACATAGAGAAGCATGTGTCCTTGTTATATGTTGGACCATAATTTGGGTATATGTCCAGGTATTGAATAGCTGAGTCCTCTAATTGGTAGTACAATTTTCAGTTTTCTAACGAATCACAAGACTGATTTCATAAGTGGGTGTTGTATCAGCTTGCAATCCAACCAACAATGGAGGAGTGTTCCTTTTTCTCCAGAACTTGACAAGAATCTGCTGCCACTTTAGATTTTGATCTTAGCCATTCTCTAATGTGGAGTTGGAATTTCAGGATTGTTTTGATTTACATTTCTATAATGACTGAGGATGTAGAACATTTTTTTAGGTACTTCTAGGCCATTGAATATTTCTCAGTCGTGAATTTTTTGCTTAGTTCTGTACCCCATTTTTTTTATTAATAGAGTTATTTGGTTCTCTGAAGTCTATCATTTTCATTTCTTTGTATAAATTGGATATTAGTCTTCAATTGCATGAAGGATTGGTAAAGTTCTTTTCCAAATTTGTTGGTTGCAATTTGTTCTATTCCCAGTGTCCTTTGCCTTACAGAAGCTTTACAATTTATGAGGTCCCATTTGTGTATTTTTGATAAGCCATTGGCGTTCTGTTCATAAAATTTCCCCTTTTGCCAAAGTATTTTAGGCTCTTCCCTACCTTCTCTTTCATTATATTCAGCATATCTGGTTTTATGAGGAGATCCTTGATCTACTTGGGATTGAGCCTTGTACAAGGTGCTACAAATGTATCAATTTGCATTCTTCTACATGCTGACCAAAAGTTGAACCAGCACCATTTGTTGAAAATTCTGTCTTTTTTCCACTAGATGGTATTAGCTCCTTTTTCAAAGATCAAGTGACCTTAAGTGTGTGGGTTCATTTCTGGGTTTTAATTCTTTCCCATTGTTCTACTGCTTGTCTCTGTACCAATATCATATACTTTTAAATCACTATTATTCTGTAATACAGTTTGAGGATAGGGATGATGATTCTCCCACAAATTATTTTTATTTTTTTATTGTTGAGAACATTTTTCTTTTGTGATACCCTGGGCTTTTGTTATTCCAAATGGGTTTGCAAAATTTTCTTTCTAACTCTAAGAAGAACTGAGTTGGAATTTTAATATGTATTTCATTCAATCTGTAGATTTTTTTGCAAACAGTTATTTTTACAGTAATTATTCTGCTAATCCATGAGCAAGGGGTATCTTTCTGTTTTCTGATCTTCAATTATTTTTCAAAGAATTCAAATTCTTGCCATTCAGATCTTTCACTGGATCAGTCACACCAAAGTATTTTATATGACTTATGACTATTGTGAATGATGCTGTTTTTCTAATTTCTTTTCAGCCTGTTTATTCTTTGCGTAGATGGTTATTGATGTGTTTGATATAATTTTATATTCAGCTATTTTGATAAAGTTTTTAATTAGGTTTAGGAGCTCTGTGGTAGAATTTTTGGCATCATTTAAGTATATTATCTCATATCAGTATAAAATAGTAATGTTTTTACTTCTTTCTTTCTAATTTTATCTCTTTGACTTTTTTTTTCTTTAGTAACTCTGGTTAGGAATTCTAGTACAGTATTAAATAGATAGGGTGAGAATAGATCACCTTTTCTAGTCCTTGATTTTGGTGGGATTACTTCAAGTTTCTTTCAATTTAGTTTGATATTGGCTACTCATTTGCTACATATTGATTTTCGTATGTTTAGGTATGGTCCTTGAATTTCTCATATTTTCAGGACATACCATGAATGGGTGCTGAATTTCTTCAAGTGCTTTCTCAGCATCTAATGAGTTGATCATGTTTTTTCCTTAGAATTTGTTTTATATAGTGCATTATGTTGATGGATTTCCATGTATTGAACCATCCCGGTATCCCTTGGACCAAACCTACTGGATCATGATCAGTGATTATTTTGATATATTCTTGGATTCAGTTTGTAAAAATTTTGTTGAGAATTTTTGCAAATACATTTGTAAGAGAAACTGGCATGAAGTTATCTTCCTTGGTTGTGTTTTTGTGCGGTAAAGGTATAAGTGAATTGTGGCTTTATAGAATGAATTCGGTAGTGTTCCTTCTGTTTCTATTTTGTGGAATATTTTGAAGGCTATTTGTATCAGCTCTTCTTTGAAGGTCTGATAAAATTCTGCACTAAACCCATCTGATGCTGGGCTTTTATTTTATTTTATTTATTTATTTATTTATTTATTTATTTTTGGTTAGGAGACTGTTATTGACTGCTTTTATTTCTTTAGGGATTATGAGATTGTTTATATGATTTATCTGATCCCGATTTAACTTTGGCACGTGGTATCTGTTCTAGAAAATTGTTCATTTGATTGATATTTTCCAATTTTGTTGAAAATAGGTTGTAGAAAGATCTGAATTTAAAAAAAATTCCTCAGTTCCTGTTGTTATGTCTCTCTTTTACTTTCGCCTTTTGTTAATTTGGATATTGTATTGTGTCCTTTGGTTACTCTATATAAGGTTTTATCTATTTTGTTGATTTTCTCAAAGAACCAGCTTCTGGTTTTGTTGATTCTTTGCATAATTCTTTTTGTTTTGACTTGGTCATTTAGCCCTGAGTTTGATTATTTTTTTCTGTCTACTCCTCTTGGGTACATTTGCTTCTTTTTTCTCTTGAGCTTTCACATACTCTGTCAAGCTGCCATCTGGTTATCTCTAGATTTAACTGCCCTTGTTGTCTCTGACTGAAGCTTTTCTTTACTGTCAGCCTAGTTGTGTCAGGACTCCTGAGAATCCAGCTATCTTTGTGATCCTGTGATTCTGAGATCCTGGTTGCGTTACAGCTTCCGGGAGTCAAGATGTCTCTGGGATCCTGAGGTCCTATTGTGTTTGAGCTCCTGATATCCCGTGATCATGGTTGTGTCAGACTTCCTGGGAGTTGAACTTCCTCTGGGTGTTGTAGGAATGGGTGGTGCCATAGTGCCCAAGGTCTGCTTCGGGTACTGGGTCAAACCAGATTGAACCATGAATGTGAATGGGTGTTCCTGTGTCCCTGGATCGTGGGGGTCCTAGTTATGCCAGGTGTTGGGCAGATATTATAGTCTCACCAGTGATCCTGGGTGTGTCTGAGCTCCTGGGACTCAAGCTTCCCTCTTTTATTTTCTTTAGTTGTTTTATTGGTACAGCTAAGACTTTAAGTATTATATTGATTAGGTATTGAGAGACTAGACAACTTTCCCTCATTCCAGATTTTAGTTGAATTTCTTTGAGGTTTTTCTCCATTTAAGTTGATGCTGGCTCAGGGCTTATAGAAACCTTTAGCTATGCCCCTTCTATCTCAAATATCTCCAGATACTTTATCTTTTAGGATAAATTGATTTTATAAACTGCCTTTTCTATATCTAATAAGATAATAATGTAGTGTTTTTACTTTTTAAAATATGAATTATATTATTGAATCATCACTACATCTGTAAGATAAAATCTACTTTCTATGATAGATGATTTTTTGTTGTGTCCTTGGACTCAGTTTGCAAGTATTTTGTTGAGTGTTTTGTATTTATATCCATAAAAGAAATTGGCATATAATTTTCTTTCGGATCTTTGTGTGGTTTGAGTATCAGGGTAAATGTGACCTCATAGAATTAATTTATCAATGTTTATTCTATTTTATGGAATAATTTGATGAGTAGTAGAATTAACTGGTCTTGAGTATATAATAGAATTATGTACCCAATCAATCTGACCCTGGGTATCTTTTTTTGTTGGACAAATGTTAATAACAACTTCTTTTTTATTAGAGGTTTAAGGTTTGTGTAAATTGTATATCTAGTTTTGATTTAACTTTTGTAAGTGGTACCTTTCAAGAAAATTATCTAGTTTTTCATATTTTCTAACTGGTGGAATGCTGCTTTTAAAAATATGTCCTTATAATTTTCAGGATTTCTTTGGTGTTTATTGTTTTATCAAGTGGACACTTAAGATTCCTATGGTAATAGTTCCAGGAAGACGATTTGTTTAGAAAAGCTAATAATTTCCACAAAATTATTTGCCTTTTATTAAGAATGCTATATAAATACCAAATATCTGTAAAACAAAACTTAAGCAGGTATTTTGTGGCATAATTTTTTCATAAATGTGGAAACAATGATACTTGTGTTAAGATACTAAAGGAGCTGAGTCATTATATCTGTAGATTTACTGATTAGTCACACATAAATATATTAAGTGCTTACTTTCCACTTGAAAACTCTTGTGATAATCAGGGTCTCAGATGTATAAAAAGTCCAGGGATTTTCTTCTGGGGCAGTCCTGAAGACACCATGGCTAGGCTCATTCTTGTCACTGGTAAGTTGATAACCAAACATAGTCTTGCCTGGTTTTCTCCCATTTTATGATATGACAACCATGGAGCTGATTTCACAGTATAGCTTGATTCTGCCATCATGAATTAACTTCTTTCTTTTTATTTAATCAAGATTACTCCTGCTCTTCCACTATGGGCTACTGTGACATTTCTGCTTCTTTGATATTAATGCCATTGTCCTAGAAGGAATTCTTACTTATGTCTAATGCTTGAACTCCTTTTTACACTTTGTAGCTATTCATTCTCTCAGAGTCTTTTTGTTTACCTACTTCCTCATGTGCTTACCTGTTAGCAGTCTGGAGGGTCTCAGTTGAAGGTCAGCTGGCTAAATAGATTGCTTGTTCAAAACAAAATAAAAGATAAAATCCATTAAAAGTGGGTTTTTTTGGAAGCCCAGAATAGGTGTGTGGTTCCTCACATCAATGATACCTCCAAAAGACTCATCTATAATTGGTATTGTCTGATGCTTGAGTGTGCCTCTGGTGTTAGAGTTCTAGGATCTTCACAGCTCTGACAGGCTATGTGCTTTGTGATGTTTATCACAGAGAAAGACAATTTGCATAAACTTCAGAGCATGTTGGTAGTGTAGAAATTTTATTTATGATAAAATAAATAGTTTTCAGTTATGACACAGAAAGAGGAGCATGAAATTCTTTGCATGTTTTCTGAAGGTATAAAGAATAAAGAGAATGGTATATATGTTAATAGAAAAGGCAACCCTTAGTACAGGTGTGAATTTTCCTCTGTATTGTAGCAATTCCCTTCTAGTAGGATTGCTCTGATTTCTCAGAATTAATAAGGATTACAACAGCTGCCTCAGTAAGTGATTTTTTTCCCTTAGGTTTGGCACTTCTGCTCAATGTGCTGCTGGGTAAGTTAATGATGTCACCTTATTTTATTGAAAAAGCCTTTGCCTACCATAACCATCAAGTAACCAAATTTATTTTCATGTCAGATGTCAGTTTGTTATGTATGCTTTTAAAATTATATCATCATATTTGTACAATTATAAAACAATATGAAGCGATAAAGCAACCAGTTTAAGAGATAGGTTATCATGGAATGACTCGTTATTTAGCTTTCAGTACTGTCTTCATTATTATGCCAGTCTGAGGATTAAGAAACTGCTAAGTGTCTATATTCACAGGAAAGGTGAGCTAATAAATACATGGACTCACTGAACATGAACCTCTACCAAATCTAAATAAAAATATCAAGTTAGAGTTTGGCACTTAAGTTTAAATCTCTGGACTCAGGTTCATGAGTTATGCAATCAAGTTCTCTGAAATAAAAAGTATCTGAAACAGTATAAGGGAAAGAGGAAGAGCCAACATGTCACCGTATTTTACTGTCATCTACATCAGACTGCTGTTTTAATTTTCAGCTTCCACAGCTTCTTCCTACCAATTGATGTGCTACTACAACAATGTCGCCAAGGCCAGGCCAGTAATTGGCAGATTCCATCCTTCAGATATTGACCCCTGCCTGTGTACTCATCTCATCTATGCCTTTGCTGGGATGCAGAACAACAGGATCATCCCCCAAAGCATGAGTGACTTGACTGACTTTCAAACTTTAAATAACCTAAAATACAGGTCAGAGAAGGGCAGAGGTATCTGATTTGGTGTCTATATTGGTAACAGTAGCCACTCTTTAATTCTCCAAAAAGGTGGTTCAGAGTTTTTTTTCCCCTTGGTGTGGACCCAGCCAATGCCTTCATCTTTATATTTTAATTGACCAAGGCTATGAATATTTACCATGAAAACCTTTGCATCCAGTCTGGGTTAGAACATTTTATGGCATGATTGTAATGTGTCCTTACATACTTATTTTATTTTCATCAATGAATTCTTTGATATGGTATTCTAGAATTTATCTTCTCATTGTGATTTTGTTTTCTCGTTAAAACTTATTAATGTTTCATTTTCTACTTGGCCTTATAGTCTCATCATGTGATTTCATAAGTGAAACCAAGAAAACTGGCAATATCTTGTACTGTTTTGCGATATCTTGTACTGTGACCCCTTTAATCAGTGACTTTCATACACAGGTCATTACACGCTAAATGAGTTTTTACTTAATGACTTCTTCCTTGTAGCCAAGCACTGCTTCATCTTGTAGGCTTTCTTTTTTTTATATTTTATCTGCTTTTATAAGCTAGAATGAACTGGCCAAATCGGGTTTCATTCATTCAAATCTTTATTCCTTCCTAGTATCCAGGCAAAGTTCTAACCGCTTGTGTTGGAGTTATGAACCTATTTCTATTTCTTAGCTGTGACATAAAGGTGAATACATATGTTTAATCATATCAGATAATGTATTGTTCATGGTAAACATATGGATTGAAAGGATGGAAAATAGTCATACTTTATTCCTTCATTCACATGGAGTTGCTGCATTCCATATTAGACACCTACCAAGGGAGTAAATAGAACTCAGAACTCCTTGCCTCTCTCTGTGTTTCTTTCTCTGTCTCTCTATCAGAAGGCATTCTAGTTAAAGCAGGAATATCTTTATATGTTTTAAAATTGTTTTTGTTTATCAAACTAAGTCTGAAAGCATGATTCTCTCTATTAATTTCCAAAAATTATCACTCTTAGGAATTAACTACTTAGGATAAATTAAACACATTACCAATCGATCTTTAGAACCATACATGTCTCCTCTATTTAGTGAACTTATAGGAATTGACGTAAAATACCAGGTTAAAGTCAAGAAGCTGTAGTATTTTCGAGAATGAAAAGAACCCATAGTTGAAAATCAAGTTGTCTCCCCTATCTGATGGGAAAATATGAACCATTTGGCTCTCTTTATGGCATATATATTTTGATTTAATATCTTGAGAGGTTGTTTTTTTCCCAATGACAATTATTCTTTCAAATTGTTTTGTTCATTTTTACCACCTTCACTCAAGCATGAATGGAGCAGAAGTATGCATTAGTTCTTGGCTTGTGCATGATTCAGTGGAGTGTTACTGCATTCCAATTACTAAGACAGAAAGGATACAGCAGTGTCCAAGAAGGATTTTCGAGTTTCTTTTTTTTTTTTTTAATAAAACAACTTTATTTTACAAAACAAGGATAAATGTACAGATTTTAAACATTTTTTGCTTAAAATTATACATTTTTTGTCAGAACTTTTTTCAGATATTAAAATAATTTTTACATAAAACTATGTGAATATATTTTTTAGTCAGTACTTGATTTTTTCAAGAGCTTGACAGTATGAAAACCTAATAGTTACCATGAGCGTAAACTACATGCAAAACAAAATGCAATATGGAAATAGTCAAAGTCTTCTTGTTTTGTAAATATATTTTTTTTGTTTTCTTTATTTCTTGGACTTCATACAGTCTGTGAGTTGTTTCTGGGGGAGTGCAAGCCTCTGGGGTTAGCATCCCAATATCAGTGACTGCATATTATGTCTGTTCTTTTGTGACTGGGTTATCTCACTTAGGATGATATTCCCTAGATGCAGCCATTTTCTTAATAATTTGGTTAAGTCATTGTTTCTGGTGGCTGACTAGTATTCCATTGTGTAAATGTACCACAATTTTTGTATCCATTCATCTTCTGAAGGACATCTGGGTTCTTTCCAGCTTCTGGCTATTATAAATAGAGCCGCTATGAACATTGTGGTGCATATATCTTTGTTGTGTATTAAAGTGTCTCTGGGGTATATGCCCAGGAGTGGAATAGCTGGGTCTTCAGGTAGTACTATATACAATTTTTTGAGGTATGGCCAGACTGATTTCCAGAGTGGTTGTATTAGTTTGCAACCCCACCAACAGTGGAGAAGTGTTCCTCTTTTTCCGCAGCCTCGCCAGCATCTGCTGTCATCTGATTTTTGGATCTTGGACAATCTGAATGGTGTGAGGTGGAATCTCAGGGTTGTTTTGATTTGCATTTCCCTGATGGCTAAGGATGTCGAGCACTTCCTCAGATGTTTTGCGGCCATTAGGTGTTCCTCAACTGAGAACGTTTTGTTTAGCTCTGTACCCCATTTTTTAATAGGGTTATTTGATTCTCTGGTGTCTAGCTTTTTGAGTTCCTTGTATACCTTGGATATTAGGCCTCTATCTGATGTGGTGTTGGTAAAGATCTTTTCCCATTCTGTTGATTGCCATTTTGTTTTCTTGATGATGTCCTTAGCCTTACAGAAACTTTGCAATCTCATTAAGTCCCATTTGTTAATCTTTGACCTTAGAGCTTGAGCCATTGGTGTTTTGTTCAGAAAATTTTCTCCTGTGCCTATGTGTTCTAAGGTTTTCCCTACTTTCTCATTTAATAGTTTCAGTGTATCTGGTTTAATGTGGAGCTCTTTGATCCACTTACACTTGAGCTTTGTACAAGGAGATAAGAAAGAGTTTATTTTCATTCTTTTGCATGCTGAGTGCCAGTTGGACCAGCACCATTTGTTGAATAGGCTGTCCTTTTTCCATTGAATGTTTACTGCTCCTTTGTCAAAAATCAGGTGACCATATACATGAGGGTAAATTTCTGGATCTTCTATTCTATTGCATTGATCCACATGCCTATTTCTGTACCAGTACCAAGCAGTTTTCAGCACAATTGCCTTGTAATATAGCTTGAGGTCAGGGATTTTGATTCCCGCAGATGTTTTTTTGTTGTTGAGTATGGATTTAGCTATTCTAGGTCTTTTGTCATTCCATATGAAATTGCAAATGGATCTTTCCAGTTCCATGAAGAACTGGGTTGGAATTTTGATGGGGATTGCATTGAATCTGTAGATTGCTTTTGGTAGGATGGCCATTTTTAAGATGTTGATCTTTCCAATCCATAAGCATGGAGGATCTTTCCATTTTCTGAGATCCTCCTCAATTTCTTTCTTTAGAGGTTTGAAGTTCTTGTCATACAGGTCCTTCACTTGCTTAGTTAGAGTCACACCAAGGTATTTCATAGTTTTTGTGACAATTGTGAAGGGTACCTTTTCCCTAATTTCTTTCTCCACGTTTGTCCTTTGAGTATAGGAAGGCTAGTGATTTGTTCGAGTTTATTTTGTATCCAGCCACTTTGCTGAACTGTTTATCAGCTGTAGAAGTTCTCTGGTGGAATTTTTGGGGTCACTCAAGTACACTATCATGTAATCGGCAAAGAGTAATGTTTTTATCTCTTCCTTTCCGATTTGTATCCTCTTGATCTCCTTTTGTTCTCTAATTGCTCCAGCCAGGACTTCCAGTACTATGTTGAATAGGTAGGGGGGGAGTGGGCAGCCTTGTCGAGTCCCTGATTTTAGTGGGATTGCTTCAAGTTTCTCGCCATTAAGTTTGATGTTGGCTGTTGGTTTGCTGTATATTGCTTTTTAATGTTTAGGTATGGACCTTGGATTTATATTCTTTGCAGGACTTTTAACATGAAGGGGTGTTGCATTTTGTCAAATGCTTTCTCAGCATCTAGTGAGATGACCATGTGATTTTGACTTTGAGTTTGTTTATATGGTGGATAACGTTGATGGATTTCCTTATATTAAACCATCTCTGCATCCCAGGGATGAAGCCTACTTGGTCATGATGATGGATAGTTTTAATGTGTTCTTGGATTCGGTTTGCAATAATTTTGTTGAGTATTTTTGCATCAATGTTCATAAGTGAGATTGGTCTGAAGTTCTCTTTCCTTGTAGGGTCTTTGTGTGGTTTAGGTACAAGGGTTATTATAGCCTCAAAAAAATGAGTTAGGTAGTATTCCATCTGATTCTATCTTTTGGAATAGTTTGGCGAGTATTGGTGTTATATCCCCAATAAATGTCTGATAAAATTCTGCACTGAACCTGTCTGGACTGGGCTTTTTTTGGTTGGGAGACTTTTGATTATTTCTATTTCTTTAGGTGCTATAGGGTTATTTAGATGATTTACTTGGTCCTGGTTCAACTTTGGGATCTTGTATCTGTCTAGGAATTTGTCCATTTCCTCCAGATTTTCCAATTTTGTGGAGTATAAGTTCTTGTAGTAGGATCTGATGATTTCTTGAATTTCCTCAGTTTCAGTTGTTATGTCCCCACTTTCCTTTCTGATTTTGTTAATTTGTATACTCTCTCTTTGCCCTCCAGTTAGTCTTGCTAGGGATTTATCAATCTTGTTGATTTTTCAAAGAACCAACTCTTGGTTTTGTTGATTTTTTTCAATGGTTCTTTTTGATTTTATTTGGTCTATTTCTGCCCTAATTTTGATTATTTCTTGCCGTCTACTCTTTTTGGGTATATCTGCTTTTTTCTGTTCTAGAGCTTGTAGCTGTGCTGTCAGGTTGCTGATGTAAGCTCTCTCCAGGTTCTTTTTGCAAGCACTTAGGGCTATGAGTTTTCCTCTCAGTACTGCTTTCATTGCATCCCATAGGTTTGGGTATGTTGTGTTTTTGTTTTCATTGAATTGTAGAAAGTCCTTCCTTGTAGCCATGCACTGCTTCATCTTCTAGGCTTTCTTTCTTCAAACTCCTCCAGTTAAACTGTGTCTCTCAATAGTCGATTGTACAGTGGCTTTGTCAAACACTCTTAACTTTTTTTCTTGCTTTCCTCTGTTTTACCATATTTTCTCAACCAATACACATCTCCCTGTTGAACAATTATACCATCACTATATTCCATTTTACACCCATTTAAGCTTTGTGGAGTTGTCTCTTTTGCTTTGACTTACCTATCCATACCCCTTTCTACCTCTTATGTTGAATCTGTAAATTATTAAAAGCAAACACCAGAATATTTAGAAGCTATTTCAATATATAAAAGAGAATATGTTACATTTATATTTCTCTACCTGGGTTACTTCTCTCAGTATATATATATATATATATATATATATATATATATATATATATATGTTCAATTTTACTGGTTTTCTGAAAATTTTGCATTTTTATTCAGCTGCTTAAAAATACCATATATTCATTATAATTTTTTTACTTGATGGGAAAATAAAGTAATTTTAATGTTAGCTATTGCGTAGAGGCATAAGAAACAGGAATGTGTAAGTATTGAGACTTACATTATGTAGGATGAATTTCTAAAACTGTTGTGGTTTATTAGTCAAAAAGTTAAATTGTCCTACCAATTTAGATACACATCCACTTCATTTACTTGTTATACGAATCATTATTTATGTTCTAATCATAGCCATTCTGAATTTAAGGAGACAGGGACTGGGGTGAGAATAGAGTGTGTTTTTAATCTTGGATGAGCTGGATCAGTAGTATTTGGGATTCTCCAACATTCTACAGAGTCAAAGAATGTACAGACATGGAGTTTGGAGTGATTGACTTACTCAGTATTGCCTGGTTAATGAACATCAGTTCACAGACAGTAGGCTATAGAAGACTGGAAAGGTGTTGTGCTTCAAAATGCTGTCTGACAGTGTCTGCCATGATTTTTGAATGGGTGCTCTGGCCCCAGAAGACTCATAACAATAAAAGGTTTTAGGTGATAGATAAAGAATGAATGCCTTTGTTCACCTAAGTGGATCCTGAATATTCTTAACATTATTTTATATTAAGCCTGTATTATATGTACAGCTTAAAAGTGTTTTCTTCCAATCCTAATTTCACATTTATTATGTTGAGTTTTTCAATTTTTCTTTGCTTAAAGGATTAAATCCCCCTGTTTCTTTGAAAAGTTGTGGACTTTGACTTGCTCCCCTTTAAGAAAAACACTGCAGTAGCACTGTTCCAGAGATTTTCTTATATTTTATCCTATTCATTCCATAAATACACATATTATTGCTTTTATTTCAATAAAAATTTCTTTTGGATATTATATAATACAGGAGGTCAATTTCTTCTTCTGTATGTGGAGAAAACCTTATTATAGGCAAGATAATAGCATATGATGCTCACATTTATGATTCAGGGTCAAATGTAGATAACATTTCATATTATTATGTTTTACATATTTGAAAATTAAACAAAATTGGTTGTTTTAGAGAATATGATATTAGTTTACTTTTCCAGTATAGAAACATAAATACCAGTTAGTTTTTATACCTAGAAAATCAGATTGGAAATTGAATTATATTCTAAGGTCCTTGGCCTTATTTATGACAAAACATTGAAAACTTTAAAACATTTAATGCACTTAACCTATAGTATGTTGGATTATGTTAGATATCACATGAGCCACACTACAATTAACAGTGCTATTTTAAACATGGAGCTTCACAGATTGTAAAGTACCTTATCTTTATATTTTTCTTTTAAGGAACATTGAGTTAAAAACTCTCCTGGCCATTGGAGGCAGTCATATGGGATCTGAACCGTAAGTACTCCTTTTAGAGTTTCTATTCTATTTACTTTGAAGCAACCTAGCCCAGATCTAGGATATACTTATTTCACAATATTAGCAGGTATGTTAAGATTGTCCACTCATAAATGCTGTAATTCAATAAAAAATTTTTATAGTGCTGCAATAGTAGGTGGAACATATTGGAAAGACTTCTCTGGTTTTCTAATATTTAAGTTTGGAATGATATGAATGAACAGACTATTATGACCTACAAGTTAATGACTTCCAAAGAGCCTTTTATTAAAATTTTGTGAATGTATGATACAAATCAGTCTTCTTTTATGTCTTCTGTAGAATAGAAATAAAATGTCAGCTCATAGATAAAAAAAACTTTTTGAATGTCTTTGTGTTTAGAAGGCACTTTGAAGAAAAATAAACATGGTTACCCCAGGTCTTTGATTACTGACATTAACACAGGTTATTTGGAATCATATAGAAAAGATAATCATGCCAAACTAGACTAAAAAGGGGCATTATTTTGGAAGGGTACAGGATGAAAACCAGGGATGGAAGAGAAGAGCTCCAAGAAAAACATTTTAGTTATTGACATTATTTTAATGTGTCTATCATAAGACCTCATACAATTTTTTGGTCTTCTTTAGTTTTTCATACATGGTTTCCACTGCTGAGAACCGTAAAACATTTATCAGTTCAGTTGTTGCCTTCCTGCGCAAGTACACATTTGATGGGCTGAACCTGGATTGGCAATACCCTGGGTCACCAGGGGGCTCTGCGGAGGAAAAGCATCTTTTCACTGTCCTGGTACAGGTGAGGAAAAGGAGAAAGTGTTTTGAGCCTGAAAAGACAAAGTCAGTATTTTACTAAGTAGTGTTGTTAAATATAACAAGAGTTTAGAGTATGAGAATCACCAAGATCTCTAGATATTGCTGTGTATTACTGCCAACATCTGCACAAATACATTAGTCTATGTGCTTAAAAAAACTAGTATTTATCTTCACATTTCCTATCTTAATGGTACCCTTAGCATGTGTTTTTATTTCACAAATAACTAAGCAGTGTACAGAAAATGTACAAGTAGCTCATCCAAGAGCACAAAGATTTTGACTGTTGTAACTACCAGGGCAATCTGACTACAGAATTCAATGGCTGGAAAGATTATATGAGAATGTTTGATATTAATGAGTAAGGCATGGTTTACAAAAAATATTAGGATTATGCCAAGACTGAGAACACTAATTATCATTACATTTGAAAAATGTGTATCTGAGTTGGAATCCTGACACCATAGACACATCACAGCTCATTTTGATAACTGACATCATAACGGCTCCTAGAGCATAGAATTTCCTACAGCTCATTAACCAAGCCTGCAGTTTATCAGGAAGAGAAAAATTCCCATATTGATGCTTGATCCCAGGTCTGAAATGCTCAGGTATTACTTACTAAGGTCAGGGTGCTCATGTTATAAATGAGACATAGGAATCCATGTAATTAAAGATATGTACTCAACTTTGGTAGAAGATGAGTTTAAAAAAAATCCTGACATCTAATCATGGGGCACTCTGTATGTATTCAAGTATTTAGAATTTTATTTTAAAATTTTTACTGATTATTTTGTTTATTTACATTTGAAATGTTATCTGTTTTCAGTTTTCTTCTTCAATGTCTTCCACGCATAACCCTTCACCCTGCCTCCATGAGGGTGAACCCTACCTATCTGACCACTCCCATCTCACTACCCAGGTGTTCCTCTAAACTAGAGCAACAAGCCTTCACAGGACAAAATGCCTCTCCTCATATTGATGCCAGACAAGGCCATACTCTGATACATATACAATTGGAGTTTTGGGTCCCTCCATATGTATTCTTTGGTTGGTAGTTTAGTCCTTGGGAGCTCTACAGGGTCTTGTTGCTTGATATTGTTGTACTTCTTATGGGGTTCCAAACCTCTTAAGCTCCTGTGGTTTTTCCACTAACTCCTCCATTGAGGTCTCCATGCTCAGACTGATGTTTGTATGCAAGCATCAGCATCTGTGTCAGTAATGCTCTTACCGAACCTCTCAGGACACATCCATACATATCAAAGTACCATCTGTAAGTACTTGGAATCAGCAATAGTTTCTGGGTTTGGTGGTGGAATATGGGATGAATCAACAGGTAAGGAAGTCTCTGGATGGCCTTTTCTTCATTCTCTGCTCCACTCTTTGTTCCTGTATTTCCTTTAGGTAGCAGCTATTCTGGGTTAAAATTTTGAGAAGAGTGGCAGGCTTCATCCTTCAACCGGGGTTTTTGCCTAACCTCTAGATATGGTCTCACCTTCTTTTGGACATTTCAGCCAGCATCATACCTGTTCAGTCCTGGTAACCTCTTTTCTGGCATCTGTGACATTCTGTTGAACACCCACATTTTCTCATCCCCAATTGCTACTCAACACTGTTCAGTTTTCTGACTTTATGTACATCTTCCCTGTCTTTTCCCACACCTGAACCTGCTCACTATTTGTCTTCTCCCCAACCTCTGTTCCTTCTAACTTCCTCCTGCTCTATACCTCCTGTGATTATTTTGTTTCCTTTTTAAGTAGGACTAAGGCATCTACACGTTGATCTTCCTTCTTGACTGTCATATGGTCTGTAAGTTTTATTGTAGGTATTCTGAGCTTTTTGCCTAATATTCAATTATCAGTGAGTACATACCATGTGTGTTCTTCTGTGATGACTGGGTTATCTCACTCAAGATAATATTTTCTAGTTCCATCCATTTGCCTGCAAATTTCATAAAGTCATTGTTTTTAAAGGCTGCATTGTACTCTACTCTGTCAATGTACCATATTTCCACTATCCATGTTCATGTTGAAGGACATCTGGTTTCCTTACAACTTCTGGCTATTATTAGTAAGGGATAAGGGTACTATGAACATAGTGGATTATGTGTCCTTGTTATGTGTTGGCACATTTTTTGGTTCTATATCCAGCAGTAGCATAGCTGGGTCCTCAGCTATACTATTTTCAGAGCTATGTCCAATTTTCTGAGGAACCACCAAACTTATTTCCAGAGTGGTTGTAATATCTTGCAATCTCACCAGCAATGGAGGAGAGTTCTTCTTTCTTCACATCCTTGACAGTATCTGTTGCCACCTGAGTTTTTAATTTTAGCCACTCTAACTAGTGCATGGTAGAATCTCAGGGTCATACTTTGGAACTATTTGAAGAATTATAGATAACGAGGCAGTGTAACAATGCATGTAGGTTTGGGTGATATTTCAGACATTAACCATGAAGGAGAGAAAAAAGTAAGTAAGAACTTTAGGGAAGAAAGCCATAGTAGTAAACAATGCAAACATTAAATCTGTACCAAACAAGGATTGGCAAACTGAGGTAAGATGCCAGGTATACAAAAATATAACAAAGCCAATGTCAATAGACTCTGAGAAGCATTTTGTAGAAAAATAGAAAATTACATGTTTCTGATTAGGCCATTTGAATGGAATTGTAATTGTTTTCCAGGCCTTACTAACTTATTTTTTGGATTAAACTAACTCTACATTTCATTCCATCAAATCTTGGTATCATGACATACTTCCAGTAATGAGAAAGTAGTAGTTTTCTCCACAGTTAAAAACTGACTATTTTAAGGAAAAAATGTTTACAATCCGTACATTCATCTTTGTTTTATAAAATAAAGTTGTTTTAAAAAAAACTACTATTGGGAAAGCCTGATAAAAAGACTTTTCAGTATGGTGAATGTTGGGAAAGCTCTGACCAGAAAGCTGGAAGCTATATTTTTGATGACAAGATAAGAAAATTTAATAGGGCATAGTGAACTTTTATAATATCCATGCTTATAAGATATTTGTCAACATGTTGAGTGAGTTGGTTGGTAAAAATAATCACAGTATGATGAAACAAAATGTAAAACAAATTTGAACAATTATTTTGCTACATGTGTATAAATTTATCTCCATCTATCAATTGATCTATTTATCTATACCCGCATATATGTATGTATGTGTAACTAATATGTGTGTGTTTGAATAGGAAAAATGAATGTAAAGTATACCTAAATATTTTGTAGGAATTGTATGAAGCTTTTCAAGAGGAATCCATACAAAGCAGCAAGCCAAGACTGATGGTCACTGCTACAGTAGCTGGTATATTTTGCAACATTGATTCTGCTTATGAGATACCCCAGCTCTCTCAGTAAGTGATCCCTTACACTCTTTATTGCCTCTTGGAATTCAGGCAGAGAATGGTAATCCTTGGGGGTACTTGTTGTTTTAGTGCTTTTTGTACAGTTCTTGGGAATTATATTATTTTCCTGAATAAATGTGAGAAATGTCTATCAGAAATGACTTAAGTGTTTTTCCTCTCAAGGTTTTTGGACTACTTCCTTGTCATGACTTATAATCTTCATGACTATAACGAGAGATTCACTGGAGAAAACAGCCCCCTCTACAAATACCAAACTGACACTAACACCTTCAGCAATGTGGTAAGACCCTAAAAAGCTATAATGCAGTTCATAGTAGAATAACTCAAATAAGAAAATATTAAGGTATAAGATGAACATGAAGTCAGTATATGCAGTCTTCTCAAACTACCAGCTATAAGACATTAACAATAAACTTAGTGATAAATTTTATAAAAACTTCAAATCTGTCTTTAGTCACAGAATCTTTATTATTAAATCATGGAGTAAACATATATAATAGCAAGTGTGCAACTGGATGGACCTAGTAATTCCCAGCTGTGTTTCAGGATTTCATCATGAACTACTGGAAGACAAATGGGGCTGCAGCTGAGAAGCTTATTGTTGGATTCCCAACACATGCACAGACCTTCACCTTGACTGACTCCTCTATCAATGGAATTGGTGCCCCAGCCTCAAGCCCTGGCACTAAAGGCCCCTACACACAAGAAAATGGGATCCTGGCCTATTATGAGGTCAGTAGGTTGACTGTCCAGTACTGATTCTGTTACTGGCTCAGAGCTGTGCTGTAGCTTCAGATCAGGAAGCAGATGGTAGAATCAGCTCAATCAGAATAGTCATTTTGATTAGTGTCCTAAATTTATAAAATGTTTTATTACATACTTTACATTAATAGACATGTAGAATACTTAATGCTAAACAATGTTTATTTTCATGACAGACCACATCACAATGTGTACCTACATTAACAGAGAGGAAAGGTAAATTAAAAGAACGGTATCATATTACTGTGGATTCTGTTAATTGACTGCTAAAATCTGTACTTTAGATGAGTATATAAAAATAATGTAACATGGGTTTTTACCTGTACTCCAGCTCCTCTTTTTGATGAAAATGACTGTGGGAGCAATCTGTAGTATGGTATGGGGAAATTTGTGGTTGGATAAATTTTATAAATGTAGTTCCTCAAAGTTGTAGACAACATTCAGGCTACTTATTGGGGAAAAACACAGTTGTAAACTTGACCTGTGCCAATAACCTTGAATATACCTAAAACAAAACAATTTAACAAAACATAAATGTAAACTAAAAATAAAGTTAACATTTAATATAGTTTATATGCAGCATTTTTTTTCTAACAGGGAACTATTGCTCAACCATACTAAAAATGTACTCAATGTCTTTAATGATAAATAACATTCATTTAAAACTATGCACAAAGAATATCAAATAAAACACATTTTCTTTCATACAATAATATTTTAAGGATATTAACCTTTGTCTCTTGAAAGGTTTGTGAATTCCTGGCAAAGGGAGCTACCAAGGCCATATATCAACCCCAGGATGTTCTCTATGCATATCATGACAATCAGTGGGTTGGGTACGACAATGTCCAAAGTTTTCTTATTAAGGTAAGTATAGTCCCTTGAACATACTGAGGGCCCACATCTGAGTGGAAAGATTCCAAATGATCTTTCCTGTTCTTCTTAACCAGGCAAATTGGCTTCAGCAGAACAAGTTTGGAGGTGCCATGATCTGGAGCCTTGACATGGATGACTTCACTGGCTCTTTCTGTAATCAAGGCAAATTCCCTTTGACCTCAACAGTGAAGAAAGCCTTAGGGGTGTCCAATGGAAGTAAGTGATAGCATTGTTATTCTAATAGTTCATGAAGGTCTCTTTAAGGACCCAAAGGCACATCACCATGGCATGGGATAAAATCACCACAGTTCATCCCATTGATCTTCCTTAAATGGCAAAGAGATATTGATTCTCTCTAGTGCATGAACTCACTTGCTAGAATTTTGGGATACTAAAGGAGATCAGAATTACCTTAGTGAACAATAAGGGCATGCAGTTTTCTAATTTTCAAGATGTATGAAAGTTCAGAAACTATACTAACTTTCACTGTAGCTACCTGCTTCCTTGTGACAGCCATCCCTGCAAGATCACCATCTCTCTGGGGAAGCATAGCAGGAATTAGATAAGAGTATTCTTAGTTCTCCTACAAAAATTACCTTTGAATTTATGTTCATTACAAAATCTTTTGGATAAGAATCTTTTACATACTTGGCTTCCATCAATAATCAGAATTATAAAACAATTGTATTACAAGGCATAGTAAATTGAAAAGGTGTCATTAACAGGATAAATAGGGAAGACATAAATTAAGAGAACATGGGTTGATATGACATTCCTATTAAACATCTACGTGTAAAGATTTCTTCTGAGATAACCTGAAAAAGTCTAGAGATAATTGTTTCTTTCCTCTCTATTGCATTCTATGATGTGTACACTTCAGTTTTAGAAAAGGCCTTTTTTTCTCACGATGATCTCTTTCATAACTTTGTGCTGTTTCTTTTAGGTTGCGTGATCTCTGTTTCATAGACTCATCAGTTAAATATTTCACTAGACAGTTGGAGTACAGGCTGGAAGAACATCTCTGTGGCACAGTGGATCAACTGTCTTGATTGCCAAAGAAATAAAGTGCCTTCCTTGTGTTTTCTGAATGCAATCTAATCCTCAAGTAAATCTTAAGTGGACCTCATCCCCAGTTTCCCTCTTATTTGGAGACTAGGCATGACCTTGCATTCTAGGTTGTTCTCACTACTCTGTAAAGAGCAGCCTCCTTTTTTTTTCATTGCAAAGATACTCTGTTCATCCCTACATTGCTAAAATAAAATCAGCATTCAAAATATGAGTCTCTCTCTCTCTCTCTCTCTCTCTCTCTCTCTCTCTCTCTCTCTCACCGTGTGTGTGTGTGTGTGTGTGTGTGTGTGTGTGTGTGTGTGTCTGTGTGTGTGTGTTTATGTTTTGGGAGATACCTTTTATCCTGGTGAAAATAGCAGTTCTGTGTGTCAGACTGGGTTGTAGCATGAGAAGACAATATGCTAAGAAGATATGTAGCCAAGAAACTTACAGTCTTTTGCCTGTCAACATTCATGTGCATAATGGTTGTGACTGTAGGGGAAAACATTTGATGTTAATACAGAGATGGACAAAACTTCAAGAATTTATTTCTATCTATTTGATACCATACTCACAAAGTAATTACAGTGAGCATAATACAAGACATATGCAAAGCTGAATGTATTGCTGAGCAGTGAAATCCATGTCATTCTTTTACCTTCTCTTAGGGTTGTTGTGTCTTTTCAGTACTTCCCACTAATTTGATTACATTATTTCCACTTTACCAAACTCTGTCCAATTATACTGACTTTGCATTTTCTCAAGTCAAAGATACTTTTAAGATGTTTTATAGTCTAGGCCCTGGAGTCTGTAGGATGCTGACTTCAACCACCTGTGAGAAAAGATATATTCTTTGTAAATATCTGAGAGAAGACTCACAATGCAGAGTGCACATCTAGTATTAGAGGAAAAGACTGAACACATATCCTTCCCTCCTTTTTTTATAACAGAGTTATTTATTTATTTTTATTATATGAGTACACTGCCATTCTCTTCAGACACACCAGAAGAGGGCATCAGAACCCACTACAGATGGTTGTAAACCACCATGTGGTTGCTGTGAATTGAACTCAAAACCTTTGGAAGAGGGTTCAGTGTTCTTAATTACTGAATCATCTCTTCAGTCCTACCTCTTCTTCTTATTTCTGCTTTTTCTCTTGCTTCTCTTCCTCCTTCCTAGACAGACATTTTGTAGAGATATTCATAGCATAATATTCTTATGCCCAAATTACCACAAAGTCTTAGAGAGCTGAAAGCTAATTTATTATTGTTTTTTAAAAAATATTTATTTATTTTGTCACTAGGACAAAACCTCATATAAAGCAGAAAATAAATGAAAGTGTTATTATTCTCATGTTTTCAGAGAAATTTCATTCTACAGTGGATGGGTAGAAATGAAAGTAGAGTTTGTTTACAATTTAAATGTGTGCCCTAGATTCTTCTTATATGAGGCTGGCCAAAGAAAGAAAAAAAAAGCTTAACTAGAAAGATGAATAAAACCTCAAGGATCATCTTCAGTGTCCCATTTTTACTTTTTGATTCCAATTCCCAAAGTTGCACCAAGCCCAAAAAGAACTGCACCAGGCACAGTCCAAGAACTGTGATCATTTCCTTATGGAGTTAGTTTGCATTGAAAGCAAAACCATATAAGCTTGAGTGGACAAGGAGCAGTATGTTATATAAAGCCAAGCTTTAGTGTCAGAATGTCTTCAACTGAGTCATGGGTCTATTACAAGTCAGTTTGACCTTTATATTTCTTCTGGTCTTTTTGCACCTAATTCCTTCTCATTTGTAAGGCAAATAATAAAAAAAAATCTGAAAATAGCTATATTTAGTGGCAAGCTAATAAGAAACTCGCAATATTTTAGCAAACCATGTCCTATAATTATGTTATGCATTAGAAGGAACTGGTTATGTTTTGTGAATAGACAATGAAAAATGAAATCTAAATAAATCATCGAGTTTATGATATCCAGAATGTTTGAAGCACCGAATAACATAATGGCAACTACGTTAGAGTCTATGCCTACAAATATCCCTTCCTCAAGAATATTTGTGTGTCTATATGGAGCATTGTCTAATATGGGGATGGGAATCTTTAAACTGATCTATTCTTTATATGGATTATACCTTATGTATCCATCAAAAGACAGGAAGTAACAATGCCTGTTGGTACTTGCCTGTGATTCCAGCACTGAGACATTAAAGGAAAGAAGATCTTGGAGAGTACAGAACAGCCTAGGTAATGTTTCCATATCATTATATCATAAATTATTGATCATGTGTATAGAAAGATTGATCACTTTTTAAGAGTGCTTTCTATCCTGTGAAACCTCCTGGTCTGTCTAGAAAACAGGTAGGCTAACTGCAAACATTCACCTCTTCTGCTTTTCCAAAACAAATACCCCAGTCATACCTCCAGGTCTGCAACAGAACATCTGTTGCAGCCTGTATTCATCTTTAGAGGATCACATATTCTCCTAACTTTACTCACCCTCTCCCCACACAAAGTATTTTATTTCAGCCCTTAAACCTAGCAGGAAATCTGTAGAGCATTACTGTTTAGGAAGCAGGTAGGCTAAGTACAAATCTTTACCTCTGTTCATTCAAATATAATACTCTAGTCTTATCTAACCTCTGTAGCAGACCATTTGAGGCCATCTCTTTGTTATCTCTAGTAGATCCCTCATATCCTTCCATTTTCATCTCCATATATATATATATATATATATATATATATATATATATATATATATATATATATATATATATGGTGTATCTCACCCTCTGAATGCAGCAGGCACTCCCTGTGAACACATGCCCCACCTGCCAGGGGAGCAGATTGGCAAACTGTAGACCTTTTCTTACGCTCTTTTATATCAAATGTCTCAGATTGTCTCTGGCTCTTCAATAGAACACTAGCAGAAGCTTCTTTTTCCAATCTCCAATGAATCCTCTCCTCCTAATATTCCCAAATGTTGCTTTATCCCTTCCCAGAATGGGAGTTCCTGGAATCAACCAGACTACTCCTGCCATGGAAGCAGGTAGATTAACTGTAGATCTTTAACTCTGATCAACTCCTCTAGTCAAATTTCAAATTTTATCTTCAGATCATTAGAAGACATTCAGTTATGGGCTCTCTTTATTCCCCACCTCAATTATGAATGGAAGAAATAAGCAGATCTTGGAATACCTTGCTTTCCTCTTCTATCAAAGCCCAACCACCATACCAGCCCATTCAATTATTTATATTTATATTTTTGTTTTTCAAATACTTTTTTAAGATTGTAACTAAGTATTTGTGTGTACATATACATATATGTATATACATAACAATAATATAGCAAAAGAGGCTATTACTTTGAGGGGATAGGAGAAAGATTAGGAGGGGCTGTAGGGAGAAAAGGTGTATGTGATACAGTTTTATTTTAATTAAAATATATGATTTTTTGTTGTTGTTGAACTTCACAAGTCTGTGAGTTGTTTCTAGGGTGTAGAGCTTTCCAGGGGTTATTATCCCATTATCAGTGACTGCATATTATGTCTGTTCTTTTGTGACTGGGTTATCTCACTCAGGATGATATTCTCTAGATGCATCCATTTTCTTAAGAATTTCGTTAAGTCATTGTTTCTGATAGCTGAGTAGTACTCCATTGTGTAAGTGTACCAAAATTTTTGTATCCATTCATCTACTGAAGGACATCTGGGTACTTTCCAGCTTCTGGCTATTATAAATAGAGCTGCAATGAACATTGTGGTGCATGTATCTTTGTTGTATGTTGGAGCGTCTCTGGGGTAAATGCCCAGAAGTTGAATAACTGGGTCTTCAGGTAGTACTATGTCTATTTTTCTGAGGATCCTCGAGACTGATTTCCAGAGTGATTATCAGTTTACAACCCCCCACGAAGTGGAGAAGTATTCCTCTTGCTCCACATCCTTGCCAGCATCTTTTGTCATCTGAGTTATGGATCTTGGCCAATCTGACTGGTGTGAGGTGGAATCTCAGGGTTGTTTTGATTTGAATTTCTCTGATGGCTAAGGATGTTGAGCACTTCCTTAAATGTTTCTCACCCATTCCTTAATCCTCAAATGAGAACTTTTTGTTTATCTCTGTACTCCATTTTTAATAGGGTTATTTGATTCTCTGGTGTCTAGCGTTTTGAGTTCTTTGTATACCTTAGATATTAGGCCTCTATCTGATGTGGAGTTGGTAAAGATCTTTTCCCATTCTGTTGGTTGCCGTTTTCTGTTCTTGACAATGTCCTTAGCCTTACAGAAACTTTGCAATCTCATTAAGTTTCATTTGTTAATCTTTGACCTTAGAGCTTGAGCCATTGGTGTTTTGTTCAGAAAATTTTCTCCTGTGACTATGTGTTCTAAGGTTTTCCCTACTTTCTCATCTAATAGTTTCAGTGTACATGGTTTAATGTGGAGATCTTTGATCCACTTACACTTGAGCTTTGTACAAGGAGATGAGAAAGGGTCTATTTTCATTCTTCTGCATGCTGAGTGCTAGTTGGACCAACAGCACTTGTTGAATAGGCTGTCCTTTTTCCATTGAATGTTTACAGCTCCTTTGTCAAAAATCAGGTGACCATATATGTGAGGGATCATTTATGGAACTTCTATTCTATTCCATGGATTCATGTGCCTATTACTGTTCCAGTACCATGCAGTTTTCAGCACAATTGTCTTGTAATAAAGCTTGAGGTCAGGGATAGTGAGTGATTTCCACAGATGTTTTCTTGTTGTTGAGGATGAATTTTGCTATTATAGGTTTTTTTGTTATTTCAGATGAAATTGCACATTGCTCTTTCGAACTCAATGAAGAACTGGGTTGTAATTTTGATGGAGATTGCATTGAATCTGTACATTGCTTTTGGTAGGATGGCCATTTTTAAAATGTTGATCTTTCCAATACCTGAGCATGGGAGATCTCTCCATTGTCTGAGATCTTCCTCGATTTCCTTCTTTAGAGGTTTGAAGTTCTTGTCATACAGGTCCTTCATTGGCTTAGTTAGAGTCACACCAAGGTATTTCATAGTTTTTGTGACTATTGTGAAGGGTATCTTTTCTCTAATTTCTTTCTCCACATGTTTGTCCTTTGAATATAGGAAGGCTACTGATTTGTTTGAGTTAATTTTATATCCAGCCACTTTGCTGAATTTGTTTATCAGCTGTAGGAGTTCTCTTGTTGAATTTATCGGTTCACTTAAGTACACTATCATGTCCTCTGCAAATAGTGAAGTTTTTAGTTCTTCCTTTCCGATTTGTATTACTTTGATCTCCTTTTGTTCTCTTATTGCTCCAGCCAAAACTTCCAGTACTATGTGGAATAGGTAGGGGGAGAATGGGCAACCTTGTCGATTCCCTGATTTTTTTGGTATTGCTTCAAGTTTCCCAACGTTAAGTTTGATGTTGGCTGTTGGTTTGCTGTATATTTCTTTTGTCATGTTTAGGTATGGACCTTGGATTACAGTTCTTTCCAGGACTTTTAACATGAAGGGGTGTTGAATTTTGTCAAATGCTTTCTCAGCATCTAATCAGATGACCATGTGATTTTGTTCTTTGAGTTTGTTTATATGGTGGATTACATTGATGGATTTCCTTATATTAAATCATCCCTGCATCCCAGGGATGAAGCCCACTTGGTCATGGTGAATGATCGTTTTGGTGTATTCTTGGATTTGGTTTGCAAGGATTTTGTTGAGTATTTTTGCATCAATGTTTATAAGTGAGATTGGTCTAAAGTTCTTTTTCCTTGTAGGATCTTTGTGTGGTTTAGGAAAGAGGGTTATTGTAGCCTCCAAAAATGAGTTAGGTAGTATTCCATCTGATTCTATCTTGTGAAATAGTTTGGAGAGTATTGGTGTTATGTCCGCAATAAATGTCTGATAAAATTCTGCACTGAACACGTCTGGACCTGGGCTTTTTTTTTTTGGTTGGGAGGGTTTGATAACTTCTTCTATTTCTTTAGGTGTTATGGGATAGTTTAGATGGTTTTCCTGGACCTGGTTTTACTTTAAGATCTTGTATCTGTCTAGGAATTCATCCATTTCCTCCAGGTTTTCCAACTTTGTTGTTTATAGGCTTTTGTCGTAGGATCTGATGATTTCTTGAATTTCCTCAGTATCAGTTGTTATTTCTCCATTTTCCTTTCTGATTTTGTTAATTTTTATACTCTCTCTTTGCCCTCTAGTTAATCTGGCTAGGGGTTTATCAATCTTGTTGGTTTTCTCAAAGAACCAGCTCTTGGTTTTGTTGATTTGTTCGATGGTTTTGTTTGTTTCTATTTGGTCTATTTCTGCCCTATTTTTGATAATTTCTTGCTGTCTACTCCTCCTGTGTGTATCTGCTTCCTTTTGTTCTAGAGTTTTTAGCTGTGCTGTCAAGTTGATGATGTATGCTCTCTCCAGTTTCGTTTTAGAAGCCCTCAGAGGTACGAGTTTTTCTCTTAGTACTGCTTTCATTGCACCCTGTACGTTTGGGTATGTTGTGTTTTGGTTTTCATTGAATTCTAGAGAATCCTTCATTTCTATCTTTATTTCTTTTTTGACCCTGCTATTGTTTAACAGAGTGTTGTTTAGTTTCCATGTGTATGTGTTCTTTTTGTTGTCTTTGTTGTTGTTAAAGACTAACCTTAGACCATGGTAATCTGAGAGGATGCATGGGAGTATTTCAATCTTCTTATATCGATTGAGGCTCGTTCTGTGTCCAATTATGTTGTCAATTTTCGAGAAGGTGCCATGGGGTGGTGAGAAGAAGGTGTATTCTTTTACTTTAGGATGATATGTTCTGTAGATATCTATTAATTCCAGTTGGTTCATAGCCTCTACTAGTTTTACAGTGTTCTCTTTCATTTTCTGTTTCCATGATCTGTCCATTGGTGAAAGTGGCGAATTAAAGTCTCCCACTATTTTTGTATGGGGGTGAAATGTATTTTTTGAGTTTTAGTAGGGTTTCTTTTATGAATGTGGGTGCTTTTTTATTTGGCGCATATATGTTAAGGATTGAGAGTTCCTCCTGACAGATTTCCCCTGAAATGGGTAAAAAGTGTCCTTCCTTATCTTTTTTGATAACTTTTGGTTGAAAATTTACTTTATTCGATATTAGAATAGCCATTCCAGCTTGCTTCTTTGGCTGTTTGCTTGGAAGTTTTTTTCCCAACCTTTTACTCTGAGATAGTATCTGTCTTTGTCTATGAAATGAGTTTCCTGTATGCAGCAAAAGGCTGAATTTTCTTTATATATCCAGTCTGATAGCCTATGTCTCTCTATTGGCAGTTGAGTCCATTTATATTAATAGATATCAAGGAATAGTGGTTGCTGTTTCCTGGTATTATTGCTTTTTTAGGTTGAGTTGTGTCTCTGTCTCTCTTCTTTTGGTTTTCTTGCATAGGAGTTTTCTTTTTTTTTTTTTATTAGAATGTAGTTCCCCTCATTGTATTGAGTTTTCCACATATAGTTCAGTTTAGTGCTGAGTTTGTGGTCAGATATTGTATAAATTTAGATTTGTCCTGAAATATCTTCATCTCTCTATCTCTGGTGATTGATAGTTTTGCTGGATATAGCAGTTAGGGCTTTCACTTGTGCTCTCTTAGCATGTGCATGATGTCAGTCCAGGCTCTTTTAGCTTTCATAGTCTCTGTTGAGAAATTGGGTGTGATTCTGATTGGTCTGCCTTTATATGTTACCTGACCTTTTTCCCTTACTGCTTTTAGTATTCTTTCTTAGCTTTGGGCACTTGGTTTTTGACTATTATGTGTTGGGAGGAATTTCTTTTCTGGTCCAACCTATTTGGAGTTCTATAGGCTTCTTTTATGCTCATGGTCATCTCATTCTTAAGTGTAGGGACGTTTTCTTCTACAATTTTGTTGAAGATATTTACTGTGCCTCTTGGTTGATATTCTTCTCCCTCTTTTATTCCTATTATCCTTAGGTTTGGTCTTCTCATTGTTTCCTGGATCTCCTGGTCATTTTGGGTTACGAGCTTTTTGGTTTTTGCATCTGCTCTGACTGTTTTGTCTATGTTTTCAATGTTTTTTTTCGGCCCCCAAGATTCTCTCTTTCATCTCTTGTAGTCAATGCTTGCATCTGTGACTCTTGATTTTTTTTTTAGGCATTCTACCTGTAGGGTTATCTTTTTTAGTGTTTTGTTTATTGTGTCAATTTCTGTTTTAAATTCCTTCTTTCATTCCTTCATGTCTTTGGTTCTGTTTTCCTCTAGTTCTTTGAGTTCTTTGAATGATTTTCTTGTTTCCTCTTTAAAAGCTTCTGATTCTTTTAGCTTTTCCTCACGTTCTTCTTTAAGGATTTGTCATTGTTTTGAGGTATGATTTTAGGTCTGCGTCTTTTTTTTCTTTTTCTGGAGTGTTTGGCATTCAGCTGTTTGCTGTGATGGGAGAGCTTGGTACTGGTGTTGCCAAGTTTTTTGGTTTCCTTGTGATATGCTCTTTTATTTTCCTCTTGCCATCTTGTTGTCAGTGATATGTTCTTGCCTTTCCCTTGTACCTGGTCTGTGTCCCTGGATCTCTGCTGGTCTAGGTGCCGGATGGTCTGAGCCCTCTTCTTTGCCCCAAAGCCGCAGGGTAGGAAAAGTTTTCCCAATGCTGGGTTCCTTGTCCTTGGATCAGGCAGGGCATGGGCGCATTTTCCGTGCACAGTTGGTTGAGATCTCTCTGCCTTCTGGCTTCTCGGATCTCCTTCTCACCAGGCCATTACCTTCGGGAACTGCTTAACTGTGATATTAAAATAATGGCCTTTTCAATAGTAAAGACATCTAGCATAATGACAATATTCAGAAGATAAGTGGCTTGACTGTCAGGATCGCCAACAAATGTATGCATTTATTTTCTTTCTACGTCCATGAGAATTGAATGCCAGCCATGTTTCTACCCCTAATCAAGATCATAGTGAAGCTATGGCTGTACTCCTTTTATCCTACAGTGAAAATGGGAACCAGTCACAGTTTTTTTTTTTTTTTATTTTTATTTTTTTACCTACTTCATATTCTTTCCAGCTGCAGGTCAAGATGCAGTTAGATAGGCACAGTAGGCAATTTGAAATAAACCCTCATGACCACTGTTGCCACTAAAGCCACCTATGGATGGGAGAAAGCTGAGTTCGGGACAGACTGGGCTAGGTGGCACATGAAACTGTGTTGGCAGGAGTAAGGGCCTAAAGAGTTGAACCAATATGGAGAAAGTTTTCAATTTCCGATATGGTAGCACCCATTCTTCTTGAATTTGCTGAAGACTGAAGACTCAAATGCCGAGCATCCTGAACATAAACCTGGTGTTGTACATTGGGTTTGGGTAGTAGCCTCAAGCCAAATGTTTTTGAATCCAAGGCTCCATATTAGGAACAAAGACCTGATCTTTGTTCCAGAATGGAAAGACATGCCTGGCTGGCTGGTTTATGGCAAGATATCCAGGGGGACTACAGACTTGAAGGGAGTATCCAGTACACCAAGGCTGTAAGAAGATGGTTGGTTACTCATGTATCCCAGAGTTGATCAAATCAGTGGAAAGAAATATGGGAAAAAGAATAATCTTCCATTCTCATGTGGCTGGCGACCACTCCATTCTAGTCACATCAAATGATATTATTATTCTGCCAGTGAGATATCACCAATTCAAGCAACTATTAAAATATATTTAAATATTTAAATGCAGGTTTATTGAGAAGCCACACTCAAGCAGATTTACTGTTCCCTAAACCTGCATTTAAAGTGCCCTGGGTCTGAATTCTAACAATACCCAGCAAAACTTTCAAAAACTAAAGAGGAAGAAAGTAATATATTCCATGATAAATCCAAATTTAAGTAAACCTAGCAACAAATTCAGCCCTACAGAAGGTGCTAGAAGGTAAACACCAACGTAAAAAAGATGAAGTACAAATAGGATAACACAAGGAATGAACATTAGACCAACAAATGCAAAGGCAAAAGATGATACACACACACACACACACACACACACACACACACACACACACAGACACACACACACAGTGAATATGCATTTCTTATCTAGGCTGGGAGAATTTATAAATTACTGATATTGCCCTTAGGGTAGCACAGTTATATTGCTTTACCTATTTGGGAATTTGCCACTTCTGAAGGCTTTTTACTGTGTCCCTTGAGCTGGGTTTACAGACTGTGTAATCTGTGTTCAGGACATTGAACTTTTTCAGGAACTGGGAATAAATACGGGCACAACAGTTCTGAATAAGAGTAATATGTGTTAGTACCTATTGAGAAACAGCAGAATTTCTTTTGGGGAACTACTAATGAGAATCAAATGATAGCAGGAAAACTACGAAATACTTGTCTTTGACGCTAGCTTTGAGGATTTAACTTGGTATGATATTTGCTAGTGAATATTTTGCTTGACACTGAAGACTCTTTTGCTTCTTCCAAGAACATCACTCCCATCCACAGTTTTAATCTTAAAAGGGTGGACAAGGCACACAGGCTCTTTTCCACTGGAACCAGCAGAGAACCTAGGCCACAGGCCTGGTGAGGTTGTGACCTGAGTACCCAGAGCACAGAGAGTGCTTGGCAGTGCTTGTGGAAATGGTTCCTCTCCAGCCTACAGTAAGGGCTGGGCCTCTGTCAGAGGGAACCGGGGTCTACCCTGGAAAGACAGTGCTCAAAGATCAATTCCACAGGTACTTTTATACCTGGACCAGAGGTGAGCCTGACACATAGATTCAGAGTGGGCACACAGGGAGTTTTCAGGGAGCCCTCTTGAAAAGGGTCTTTTGGACTAGAGAAAGTTCCAGGTTCCTGCCAGTAGAATTCAGGACCTGTGGGCAGAGGGCTGAACTCCCAGAACAACCTCATAAGAGCTTCCACACCTGAGCCCACAAAGACAGAGCTGAGTCACTGCCACCAGAACTCACTGCTTTCCCACAAAAAGCCAAACACCCAGAAGCAATTTTCTTCCTGAATCCATGGGCCTTCAGGTCCACAGGAGAGACATGCACCAGTCACTGACAACAAGACCATGTCTAATCACAGAATACAAGATGGCAAAAGAAAATGAAAGAACTTAAACAATGGAAACCGATAATTGGACACTAACCCTAGAAAGCTCGGAATACCCCAGAAACAACTCGCAGACTCTATGAAGTTCAAGAAAATCAAAGGACAAAAAAAAAAAAAAAAAAATGAAAATGAAAAACCATTATGCTTAATCCTTACACAACAAAAAAACTTTCATTATTTCCAGGTTACATCTTGTCTTACATGTTCTTTATGCTCATTGTAACTAGTAAGGTTTTAATGCTTACTATCAAACCTTAAAACAAAACAAGTACTGACAAAAATGTATTCATATACTTTTATGCAAAAATGCTTTTAAAATATGTACACTTATCTTTTTTTTTAAATAAAGTTGTTCAATTAAAAAAAACAGTGGAAACCAAGACAACCTGGAAAAATCCTAACGCAGCACTAACACCACAGCAAGTAGTAGATTGCCAAACACTCCAGAAAAACAAGACTAAGACTTGAAATCATACTTCATAATGATGACAGAAATCTTGGAGAAGCACATGGATAATTTTCTTAAAGAATCACAAGAGAACCCACATAAACAAATAAACTCTTAAAGCGAAAACATAAAAAAATCACTCAAATAAGTACAGGAAAACACAACAAAACAGGTGAAGGAATAGAAAAGGGGAATAAAATCAGTAAAGAAAACACAAAAATAGACAACCCGGGAGATTGAAAACATAAAAAAAAAATCATTAGTCATGAATGCAAGCATCACCAACAGAGAACAAGTGATAAAAGTCAGAATATCAAGGGCCAAAGACAACGTAGAAAACATAATACAATAATAGAAGATGCAAAAACCAAAAAGCTCCTAATCCAAAATGTCCAGGATATCCAGGATACAATGAGAAGACCAAACCTAAGGATAATAGAAATAGAAGAGGGCAAAGAATATCAACGAAAAGATACAGTAAATATCTTCAACAAAATAGTAGAAGAAAATTTTTCTACCCTCATAAATGAGATAACCATGAGCATAAAAGAAGCCTACAGAACTCCAAATAGATTTTAAGAGAAAAGAAATTCTTTCTGACACATAATAGTCAAAACACCAAGTGTTCAAAACAAGGAAAGAATACTAAAAGCAGTAAGGGAAAAGGGACATGTAACATTTAAAGCAAGACCAAACAGAATTACACCCGACCTCTCAACAGAGACTATGAAAATTAGAAGATCCTGGACAGACATCATATAGACTCGAAGAGAACACAAATGCCAGCCCAGTTTACTATATCCAGCAAAACTCTCAATTACCATAGATGGAGCAAACAAGATATTCCAAGACAAAATTAAATTTACACAATATCTGACCACAAATCCAGCCCTACAAAGAATAATAGATGGAAACCCCAAAACAAAGTCGAAAACTACACCCTAGAAAAAACAAGAAAATAATTAAGCAAGAAAGCCAAAATAAGAAAGACACACAAACATAATTCTACCTCTAAACCAAAAAAGCAGGAAACAACAATCACTATTCCTTATTATCTATTAACATAAATGAACTCAATTCACCAATAAAGAGACATAGACAATCAGATTGGATACATAAAAAGGATCCAGTATTTTGCTGGATACAGGAAACTCATCTCAGAGACAAAGACAGACACTATCTCAGAGTAAAAGGCCGGGAAAAAAAATTTCCCAGAAAATGGCCCAAGAAACAAGGTGGAGTAGCCATTCTAATATCGAATAACGAAGATTTTCAACCAAAAGTTATAAAGAAATAGAAGAAAGGACAGTTTTTATTCATTAAATGACAAATATATCAGGATAAATAATCAATGAGAAACATACATGCTCCAAATACAAGAGCACTCATATTCAGAGAAGAAACCCTACTAAAGCTCAAAACATACATAGAACCACACAGCAATAATAGTGGAAGATTTCAGAACTGCACTCTCATCAATGGACAGATCATGGAAGCAGAAATTGAATAGAGACACAGTGGAGGTTATGAATCAATGAGCGATTACAGACATCTACAGAACATCTCATCCTAAGACAAAAGAATACACCTTATTCTCAGCAGCTCAAAGCACCTTCTTCAAAATTGACCATATAGTGGATCACAAAACAACCTCAACAGATGTAAGAAGATTAAAATATTCACATGCAACCTATCAGATTACCATGGACAGAGGCTGGTATTTAAATAAAACCAAGACAAGAAAGAGCCCACATTCACATGGAAGTTGATCAATACTCTCCTCAATGAAAGCATTGTCAAAGGAGAAATAAAAAGAAATTAAAGATTTTCTAAAATTTAATGAAAATGAAAGAACAACATACCCAAACCTATAAGATGCAATGAAAGTGTACTAAGAGGAAAACTCATAGCTCTGAGTGCCTCCAAAAAGAAACTGGAGAGAACATATACTAGCAACTTGACAGCACAGTTGAAAGTTCTATGACAAAAGGAAGCAAATACACCCTAAAACGTAGGCAGCAAGAAATAATCAATCTCAGAGTAGAAATTAACCAAGTAAAAACAAAAGGAACCATACACAGAATCAACAAAACCGGGTGCTGGTTCTTTGAGAAAATTAATAAGATTGATAACTAGTTAGCCAGTCTACCTAGAAGGCAAAGAGAGAGTATCCAAATTAACAAAATCAGATAAGAAAGGGGAGACATAACAAATGAAAATGAATAAGTAGAAGAAAGCATCAGATCCTACTACAAAAGCCTTTATTCAACAAAACTGAAAAATCTGGAGGAAATGGATAAATTTCTAGAGAGCTACTAGATACTGGAGTTAAAATCAGGTCTGAATAAACCATCTAAACAATCCATAAAAATCCAAATAAAATAAAATAAAATAAAATAAAATAAAAGCAATCATCAAAAGTACCCCAAACAAAAAAAGGCCAAGTTCATATGGGTTCAGTGCAGAATTCTATCCGACATTTATTGATGACAAAATGCCAATACTCTCCAAACTATTTCACAAAATAGAGTCAGATGGAACACTACCTAACTCATGCTTTAAACCCAAAACACCTCTCACTTCTAAACGACAAAAAGACCATACAAGGAAAGAAACTTCAGACTAAGCTCCCTTATGACACTGATGTAAAAATACTCAAAAACATCTTGCAAAAAGAATCCAAGAAAATATCTAAAGAATCATTCACCATGATCAAGTAGGATTCATCCCTGGGATGCATGGATGGTTTAGTATATGGAAATGCTGTTGGCTCAACTGGCAGTTAGCATGCAGAAGAATGAAAATAGACCCTTTCTTATCTCCTTGTACAAAGCTCAAGTGCAAGTAGATCAAAGAACTCACATTAAACCAGGTACACTGAAACTATTAGAAGACAAAGTGGGGAAAACCTTAGAACACATAGGTACAGGGGAGAATTTCATGAACAGAACACCAATGCCTTGTGCTCTGAGACCAAGAATAGAGAAAAGGGACTTCTTGAGATTGTAAATGTATGTAAGGCTAAGGACACTGTCAAGGAAACAAACTGGCAGTCAACAGATTGGGAAAAGATCTTCACCAACCCTACATCTGATAGAGGTGTAATATCCAATATATAGAAAGAACTCAAGAAGTTAGAATCCATAGAATTAAAGAATCCTATTAAAATGGGGTACAGGGCTAAACTAAAAGTTTTCAATTGAGGAATATTAAATGGCTGAGAGACATGTAAGGAAGTGCTCGACATCCTTAGTGATCAGGAAAATGCGAATCAAAACAAACCTGAGATTCCACCTCACACCAACCAGAAAGGCTAAGATCAAAAATCTTGATGACAGCAAATGCTCTCAAGGATCCAAAGACAGAGGAACACTCCTCCACTGTTGGTGGGGTTGTAAACAGGTACAACCACTCTGTAAATCAGTCTGGGGGTTCCTCACAAAATTGGACATGGCACTACATAAAGACCACATATTCCACTTCTGGGCATATACCCCAGAGATGCTCCAACATACAATAAGGTTACATGCTCCAAAATGTTTATATCAGCCATATTTATAATAGCCAGAAGCTGGAAAGAAACCAGATGTCCTTCAGTAGATGAATGGTTACAAAACTCTAGTATATTTACATAATGGAGTACAACACAGCTAATAGAAACAATGACTTTATAAAATTCCTAAGAAAATGGATGCATCTAGAGAATATCATCCTGAGTGAGGTAACCCAGTCACTAAAGAACAGACATAATATTCAGTCACTGATAATTGGATACTAACCCTAAAAAGCTCTGAAAACACTAAAAACAATTCACAGGCCATAGGAAGGTCAAGAAAAGCATGTTTGTCCTTTGAGTAGAGGAGGAATACTGATTTGTTTGAGTTAATTTTATACCAGCACTTTGCTGAACTTGTTTATCAGCCTTAAGAGTTCTCTGGTGGAATTTGTGGAATCACTTATGTATACTATCATGTCATCTGCAAACAGTGATCTTTTTACTTTTTTCTTTCCAATTTGTATGCCTTTGATTTCCTTTTGTTGTCAAATTACTCTGGCCAGAAAATCCAGTACTATGTAGAATAGGTAGTGGAGAGTGGGCAGCCTTGTCTAGTTCCTAATTTTAGTGGGAATGATTCAAGTTTCTCATAGTTAAGTTTGATGTTTGCTATTGATTTGCTGTATATTGCTTTTATTATATTTAGGTATGGGCCTTGGATTCCTGTTCGTTTAAAGACTTTTAACATGACGGGGTATTGAATTTTGCCAGATGCTTTCTCAGCATCTAGTGAGATGACCATGTGGTTTTTTTTCTTTGAGTTTGTTTATGTGTTATATTATGTTGATGGATTTCCATATATTAAACCATCCCTGCATCCCAGGGTTGAAACCTACTTGATCATGTTTAATAATCGTTTTGATGTGTTTTTGGATTCGGTTTGCAAGGATTTTGTTTAGTATTTTTGCATCAATGTTTATAATTGAGATTGATCTGAAGTTCTCTTTTCTTGTAGGGTCTTTGTGTGGTTTAGGAATGAGGGATATTGTGGCCTCAAAAAATGAGTTAGGTAGTGTTCCAACTGACTCTATTTTGTGGAATAGTTTGGAGAGTATTGGTATTAGGTCGTCAATAAATGTCAGATAGAATTCTGCACTGAACCAATCTGGACCTGGGCTTTTTTTGGTTGCGAGGCTTTTGATGACTAGTTCTGTTTCTTTAAGTTTTATGGGATTATTTAGGTGGTTTACCTGGTTCTTGTTTTAACTTTGGTATCTGGTATCTGTTTAGGAATTCATCCATTTCCTCCAGAATTTCCAACTTTGTTGAGTTCTTCAATTTCCTCAGTTTCAGTTGTTATGTTTCCACTTTCATTTCTGATTTTGTTAATTTGGATAATCACTCTTTGCCCTCTAGTTGGTCTGGCTAAGGGTTTATCAATCTTGCTAATTTTCTCAAAGAACCAGCTCTTTGTTTTATTGATTCTTTGAATGGTTCTTTTTTTCCTATTTGGTCAATTTCTGCTCTGATTTTGATTATTTCTTCCCATCTACTCCTTTTGGGTGTATCTGCTTTCTTTGTTCTAGAGCTTTGAACTGTGCTGTAATGTGCTAATATATGCTTTCTCCAGTTTCTTTTTGGAAGCACTCAGAGCTATGAGTTTTCCTCTCAGTACTGCTTTCATTGCATCCCATAGGTTTGGGTATGTTGTGTTTTTATTTTTTTTTTCATTAAATTCTAGAAAATCTTTAATTTCTTTCTTTATTTTTTTCTTTGACCCTGCTATCATTTAATAAAGCATTGTTTAGTTTCCATGTGTATATGGGCTTTCTGTTGTCTTTTTTTTTTTATTAAAGACTAGCCTTAGACCATGGTGATATGATAAGATTTGTGGGAGGATTATATCTATTGGGGCTTGTTTTGTTACCGATTATATGGTCAGTTTTGGAGACGGTGCCATGAGGTGCTGAGAAGAAGATGTATTGTTTTGATTTAGTGTGAAATATTCTGTAGATGTCTATTAATTCCAATTGGTTCCTAATCTCTGTTAGTTTCACTGCATCTTTGTTTAGTTTCTGCTTCCATGTTTTTTCCGTTGAAGAGAGTGTGATGTTGACGTCTCCCACTATTATTGTGTGTGGTTCAATGTATTTTTTGAGCTTTAGTGGGGGTTTCTTTTATGAATATGGGTGCTCTTTTATATGCAGTATTTATGTTAATGATTGGGAATTCCTCCTGATAAATTTTTCCTATAATGAGTAAAAAGTGTCCTTTTTTATCTTTTTTCATTAACTTTTGGTTGAAAATATACTTTATTTGAAATTAGAAAGTCTACTCCATCTTGTTCTTGGGGCCAATTGCTTGGAATGTTTTTTTCCCCCTGCCTTTTCTCTGAGATAGTATCTGTCTTTGTCTCCGAGATGAATTTCCTGTATGCAGTAAAATGCTGGATTCTGTTTATGTATCCAGTCTGATAGCCTATGTCTCTTTATTAGGAGATTGTGTCCATTTATGTTAACAGATACTAAGGAATAGTGGTTGCTGTTTCCTGCTATTTTTGCTTTCAGAGGTAAAATCATATCTGTGTTTCCTCTTTTGGTTTTCTTGCTTAGTTATTTTCTTTCTTTTTTTTTTTTCTAGGATATAGTTTCCCTCCTTGTGTTTGGTTTTCCACATATTATTCTTTGTAGGTCAGGATTTGTGTTCAGATATTGTGTAAATTTATATTTTTCTTGGAATATCTTGGTTTCTCTAGCTATGGTGATGAATAGTTTTGCTGGGCATTGAAGCCTGGGCTGACATTTTTGTTCTCTTAGGGTCTGTATGATGTCAGTCCAGGATCTTTTAGCTTTCATAGTCTCTGTTGAATAGTTGGGTGTAATTATGATCAGTCTACTTTTATATGTTACATAACGTTTTTTCCTTACTGCTTTTAGTATTCGTTCTTTGTTTTGGACATTTGGCGTTTTGACTATTATGTGTCAGGAGGAATTTCTTTTCTGGTCCACTCTATTTGGAGTTCTGTAGGCTTCTTTTATTCTCATGGTCCTCTCATTCTTAAGGGTAGGGTAGTTTTCTTCTACAATGTTGTTGAAGATATTTACTGTGCCTCTTAGTTGATATTCTTTGCCCTCTTCTATTCCTATTATCCATTTGTTTGCTCTTCTCATTGTGTTCTTTATCTCCTGAACATTTTTGCTTAGGAGCTTTTTGGCTTTTGAATCTTCTCTGACTGTTTTGTATATGTTTTTTATGTTGTCTTCGGCCCTTGAGATTCTCTCTTCCATCTCTTGTAATCTGTGGGAGATGCTTCCCTCTGTGTCTCCTGATTTCTCTTTTTGGTTTTTCACCTCCAGGGTTGTCTCTTTTAGTGTTTTCTTTATTGTTTCCATTTCCATTTTTAGTTCCTTCTTAAATTACTTTCTCTTTGGTTCTGTTTTACTCTAGTTCTTTGATTTCTTTGAGTGTTTTTAGTGTTTCCTCTTTAAAAGCTTCTATTTCTTTATGGTTTTCCTCCCTTGCTTGTTTAAGTGAGTTATGCACACTCTTCTCAACAATCTCTATCATCTTCTTGAGGTATGATTTCAGGTCTGAGTCTTCTTTTTCTGGAGTGTTTGGCATTCTACTGCTTTCTGTAATGGGAGAGCTGGGTTATGATTCTGCCAGGTTGTCTTGGTTTCCATTGTGTAAGTTCTTTCGCTTTCCTCTTGTCATCTTGTTGTCTGTGATTATATGTGATCTTGTTGTCAGTGATTGGTTCTTTTCTCACCCATGTACCTCACCTATGTGTCTGGATCTCTGCTCTTTTTAGGTTGTAGATGGTTTGAGTGTTTGGTCTGCATGCAAAGGTCTTCTGGGCAGACACTGAGTCCCTACGGCAGAGATGCTGCTCCCTTAGGTCAACCGTATGCTGTGCATACTGTGTGCTAGGCCTAGCCCTCTCTGCTTTCCGACTACTCACAGTGCAGTCTTATCAGGCCCGTGTCCCTGGATGTCTGCTGTTACTGGTGGCCTCAAAGATCTTTACCATCATCTTAAGGTATGATTTTACGTCTGAGTCTTCTTTTTCTGGTCTTGTTGTCAGTGATTGGCACCTGTGTCTCCTGTGGACCTGAGGGCCCATGCGTTCATGATGAAAACCACTTCTGAGTATTTTGCTTTTGGTGGACAAGCAGTGGGTTCTGTTAGCAGTGACTCAGATCTGTCTTTGTTGTCTCAGATGTGAGAGCTCTTGTGAGGCTATTCTGGTAGCTCAGCCCTGTGACCACAGGTTCTGTGTACTACTGGCAGGAACTTGGCTCTTTCTCTTGGTCACAACAGACCCTTTTCCTAATGGTACAGTACTTTCTGCTCTCTGAGGATTTACAATTTGCTCTCTTTGGACCTATGTGTCTGACTCTCTCTTGTCCAGGTTTAAGAAGGTCTGTAAATTTGAACTTAAAACACAGCCTTTCCCTGGCAATTCCCGGCTCCTACTGACTAGGGCTTGTGCCTTATGGTGGGTCTGTGTGTCTAAACTTTGACCCAGGGCTTTTCAGGTGATCCCGAGTTCCTATGCCAGAGTTCCAGCTCTGTTGAACCAACTGAAGGGCTGTGTTTTCCAAGTGCTCCCCCTAGCCCTCTCTGCCCTTTGGTTACTCACAGCGTAGTCTCACCAGGCCTGTGTCCCAGGATCTCCACTGTTCCTGTTGCCTGTATTTTCATTTCAAATGTTAGCCCCTTTCTCAACACTTAAATTGCCCCTCCCCTCTACTTTCTTCCGTGAAGGTGCTATCTCTCCAAATCACCCTCTTCCCCTCATTGCCTTGGCATTCTTCTACTCTGGGAAAATGTGCCTTCTCTGGACCAAAGTCTTCTCAAATTGATACAGACAAAGCCATCCTCTGCTACATCTGTACTTGAGTTATGGGTCTCTCCATGTGTGCTCAATGATTTTTGTTTTAGTCCCTGTGAGTTCTGGAGTGTTTGGTTGGTTGATAATGTTGTTCCTCCCATGTGATTGAAAACCCTTTCAGCTCCTTCAGTCCTTTCTCTATCTTTATTATTGGGTCCCCATGATCTATCTGATGGTTAGCTACAAGCATCCTCAAGTGTATCTGTATGGCTCTGGCAGAGACTCTGAGGAGGCATCTATATATTCTTTAAACAATGTTTCTCCTAAAAAATTTACTGCTATGGAAGTAACCTCATTTTGAAGACATAATTAGACTCACATAACTTCCTGTGTATTATAAACAGGCCCTGAATTGCCCTTTTTATTCAGATCTTACCACCTTCTCATTTCAATGTTTGATTAGGCAGGATGTATGACCTATGAACTGGGTCAACTACAGAGCAATTCCAGCATCTCTGTGCACCATTGCAAGAAAATACAGGGTCAGATGAAAGTCACTTAGAGAGTGTTGAATTTAGAATAAGTTCTTACAATTTATGTAGTCTGTATTCTAGTCATGGATTCTTTCACACTATTTTTTTCTATAGATATTAGGTTGCTATAAATAAATATAATTAATTTTAATGATTTACTAAGGGTTTTACAAAATAAACTAAAAGAAAATTTGTAAAAAATTTGCACTGAAATAATTTTATAGGACTCATATTTATCACAAAATATAGGAAATAATATGTAAGTACATTGTAACATTTCATAGAAAATGTATTAAGCTTTTGAGGCCACTAGTATGTGGGTTTCTTGCTGCCTCAAACTATTGTTCTAGGCCCTTTTATTGGTGTCCTTTGACTACATAGGAATGAAAAACGGTCCTAAGAAAAAATTTCAACTTTATCTTATTATTTATATTTATAATTCTAGAAATATTTCATATGTTAACACAATATATTTAGTTCATACATACTCTCTAATAACTTCCTCTCTGTATCATCCAAGTAGCTTATAGCTTATATCCCTCTGAATTACAGGATTTCATTTTTAGTTTTTAGTGAGGTTAATATTTTCTTACTCTAATTATACAGCCAATATATGCATGGTTATGACTTCATTCATTGGATCACAGGCACCAACCAATGTCCACATTCCTAAGAGACATTGAATCTTGTTCATCTTGAAACTATTAAGTACCAACAATTTCAGTAGAATGTGTTTAGCCTGGGAAGGGAACTATCTGGCAAAAAGTTGCAATTTCATGAGGCTTGATATTCTGTAGATACTGAGCATACAACACCATGTGCTTTGAGGGAATATTTTCTACAGCCACATCTGGTGAAGAAATCAGCATTTCACAATCTTCCTTCCTTTCTTCAGCAACAATAAATTCTTCTCCATTCCTCTTTCATCATATTATTTGAATCTTGATTATATTGGATGTTAATAGAAATGTCACATCTGTAGCTGAGAACTCGGACTTACTTAAGATTCTGTACTTTAAACAATAATGAGTGTATGAATTAAGAACTTTTTTTGAAAAGGAGCAGATATTTTTGCAAAATAATTAGAGCATATTATATTTATGGAAATAAACACATACTTGAATGGCACTTTAATACTATGACAATCTAGTAAAATAAAAAATGATTGTTTCATGTTGGGTCTGTAAGTATGTAAGGAATAAATGTTTGGCCAGATTTACTGTGACAGGTATAAATTATGCTCAATATTAGGATTCAAATGCAACCATAAATCAGGTTTTTAACTCCAAAATGATCATGGTTTTAAAGAATAACATGTACAGTATGTTGGTATTGTAGTATTCAGCTTCTATCACCAGGTACAACCACTGGCATATCTTTACCACAGAAAAATACCTTACATATTTTTTCATTATGTAAGTTTCTTGTAGGAAAAGAGATTCCATTGTAAGTTTCAGGTTGATTTCTCTATGTCTAGAGCTTATATGTGTTATGTTCAGAAGCATGGTTTAGTATAATTTATGTTGAGTATTCTAGAGAATTTGCAATATACTGGATTGTTTATGTTGTAGATAAAAGGAAAGTAAGAACTGAACAGAAATACAAGGGGAGAAAAATGGTGTACACATTAGAATATATATCAGGGAAGAATACAAGAATGAACTTGAAGAAATATAACCAAAACATTGATTCTAAGACCTTTCTTTCTCTCTAGGTCTCTTGACTATATTCATGTCATGACATATAATCTCCATGATTTACAGAATGGATACATGGAAAAAATAGTTCCTGCTATAAATCTTCAGATGAAAATGGAAAGAATACCTATCTAAATGCTGTAAGACATTATCAGATTCAAGTGAAATTGTTAGATTAATGCATGATCTTATGCTATTTAATGTATCTGAAAAATGCAACTGAGAAAAATATTTTGGAATACAGAGTTTATTTATTGGCTATAAAATCACACAATTCTAGACATAAGAGCAGAAAACTAACTTATACAAACACATGCCAGAAGATGCTCAAGAATTAATTTTACTTTCCACAGATACAGGATTCAAACATTACCTACAAGAAGGAACATGGGACACCTTCTGAGAAGTTCATTGTGGGATTTTCAGAATATGGCCATACCTTTAACCTGAGTGGCCCCTCTAAAACTGAATTGGTGCTCCTCCTGTTAGTGTTGACTCACCAGGGAAGCTCACATGTGAAACAGGACTCTGGGCTTATTATAAGGTTAGTATATTGGTCATAGCATTCTCAGTGAATTACAGTCCCATTTCTCTGTTTAAGAACTGGAATCTGCTGAAATAGTGTGTCCACTCTATGCAGTTAGTAGTCTCCTTAAGGTGATGCACTATGACAAGTGCTTACATATTTTATCTATATTTTCATATAATAATAAAAGGTCAATTGGTGTATATGAGGTGATACCACAGAAATAAATCTAATATTTGTAAAAATGACTATGGTGTATCTATTTCCTTCTAGAGTAGATTTTAAAAGTGCAGTACAATTGTGAGAACAACATATGATCTTTTTTAAAAAATTGAGCATTAGCATTCGATTTTGTCCTTGCTAAGTTTGATATGCTTGACCTCAATGTCAAGGTCAATGTCCAGAAGTATATGTAGACAGATGGAATCACAGTATAATAGTATGAGCTGTAGAGATTCCTGTGAAATCTCACGGGTAATACTTAGAATATCAACTTTCAGTAAGCAGGGATATAAGAATCATTAGTTTAAAGACTAGCTTAGCTATTGATCCGGACAATATTTCATAAACTAAAAATGTAGTAATGAAGACTAGTGATGCACCTCAAGTTAGATCACTTCCCTAGTCTGCAGAAAGACCTAAATGTGTCTGTTCAAAAAGGTAGTTCAAGAAAATATCTGTTTAATGTAAGACAAATAATAACTTCTTCAGAAAATGCAGAAAATTCCTGAAGAGAATGGGAAATGATAAATAAATGAACTATTATTTTATTCTTCTTCATATTAATATTTAAAAGATCTGAATCTGTTTGTTTAAAGATTTGCACCTTTCTGGGAAATGGAGCCACTGAGGTCTGAAATGCTCCCCAGGAAGTGCCCTATATGGCAATAAATGTGTTGGCTATGACAATGTCAAGAGCTTCCAGATGATGGTAATCTTACACCATCAAATATACCGAGGTTGCAAGCTCATTCCCAGGAAATGAAGTGACTAATATCCTCTGTTTCAACAGGCTAAGTGGCTCAAAGACAAGAATTAGAAGGTTCTATGATTTTGGCCCCTGGACATGGATGACTTAACTGTTTTTTTCTGTCACAAGGTGAATTTCCCTCTGACTTCTACTTTAAAGAGTTTTCTGGATGTTCAGAGTGTGAGTGACACTAGAGTTATACACATAGTGTAAACTACACTTAATTCCTTCAAAGTCTACCTGGACAACATTATCTTTGCTCATGTTCATTGTCCAATTCATTTATGTGCTGATTTCAAAGTGATAGACAGTTCCCAACTCCTTCGGTTTAATTATTTTATGTTATACACTTTGAACCAGGGCTACCTGAGGGTTAGGTAGGTTGTTCCAAGTCTTTTAACAATTCAGGTTATATGAGTCCACAGAAACTATGCTCATCCCCACTATCAGAGGCTGCTCCTGTTTGAGTCACATCATTAGATTGTAAATTTGTCACTTTGATACTTTTATCAGAAACACTTTGTAAGTGTAGCCATGCATGTCTCTGTCCATATTTTCTCTAATATATAGTATATACTAAGACATTTAATAAATAAATTTATGCAATAGGTATCAATAATATCACTTACCAAAGAAATGCAGATGCTTGCAGTCAGTCATTGGACTGAGCATCATGAGGACAACTTTAGAGGATTTAGGGTGCAGGGGACAGCATATTATAACAGAGACTGACAGAAGTATTCAAGGATGGAGATATCTAAGAAACCCGCTGCAGATCCTTGTAGAAAAGGATGGAATCTGGAAACCTGAGAAGCAGAAGCATGAGCCACATCCCATCAGGGTACCCAACATCTGAAGTAAATGACTGCTTACAGCAGGGCAGGATGGAGACATCTCAGTATCCCACAGCAGATTTTCTCAGTTTCTACAAATTGCTGGGGAAAGCCTCTCTGATGACATTTATGCTACGCTCCTATCTGGAAATATAGGTAATATCATTAATAGTTGTGTGTGGGCACAGTGTGTGTCCATTTTGTGGTGTGGTTCTCGTGCTGGGTCAATTATTGGTTGTTCCTTATCTCATTTATTACTCTTTCCCTTTAGTAGGTAGAAAAATTGTGGATCTAAGGTTTTGTGGCTCAGTTGGTGTCCCAATCATTCTATTGGAAAACTTTAATCACTTGAAGTGTGTTTCAGTGTAGAGTTATCCCTTTGACAGGTGGGAATATTCATGGGTGTGTCTTTTATATAAGTTGATGAAGTAAGGCTCTCCATATTGTGGGGTATACAAATGAACAGACAGAATTTCTCTAGACATGAACATTAAATGACAGAAGATATTTCGATAAGAACACATGAGGAGCATGTTGTTATATGATTTAAGGTCTGAATTAAGACTGGGGTGTTTAATGTTTTTCCTGAATTTTTAACATAATGGTATGTAGCCTGAAATTTAAAGCCAAACAGACTATTTCTGCATTAAGTGGCATTTTAGCAGAGTATGAGACATGATACAGTGACACAAGTCCTCATTCTAACTCTGCACTAAAATAAATGCTTTAACAATTTAATCATGATAGTTTTACAAGAGTTCATTCAGGGAGATTTACTACAAGATTTGTGTACTCCTATGAATGGGAAACAAACTAGTTCTAAAGATTCTAGTATGAATAAGCAAATTAAATTACAAAATGTTTTAAATAGAGGCAATAACGTGGTTCTCCATAAACACAGGCAAGGACCTATGTTCTATGACCATCAAGAGACTGTGGGTATAGTTACAATATATTGTCACGAAACCATTCAATTTTTGGATACCAAGGAGTGCAGGCTGACAGGTGCTTTATATAGCTGTTTCCTGAGAGGCTGTGCCAGAGCCTGAGAAATACAGAGTTGGAGGCTCTCAACTAACCATTGGTCTGAGTATGGGGTTTCCAATGGTAGAGTTAAAGAAAGGAAAGAAGTAGCTGAAGGGGTTTGCAATCCCAAGAGGAAGAACTAGAATATCATATAAATCAAGCAGATTCCCCAGAGCTCCCAGAGAGTAAACCACCAAACAAAGTATACACATGGAGGGACCCAGGGTTCCGGCAATATATGTAGTAAAAGATGGCCTTACCATGCCTCAAAGAAAGAAGATGTCCTTGGCCCTGTAAAGTCTCAGTAAGCCAGTGTAAGAGAATCCCAGGATGGGAAAATGAGCAGGAGTAGCTGGGTGGGAGAACACTCTCATAGAGACAGAGGTATGGAATGGGATGGGAAGATTCCAGAGAGTAAATAGAAGAAAGGGTGAACATTTGAAATATAAAAAAAGAAAATATTTAATTTTTAAAAATGAGGAAAGGAAAAAATAGCATGTAATGTGTAGTTTAAGATAGAATATAAATAATTTGTACAAATTAAAATTTAATAAAACATGTTCAGTATTGTACACTGTTTGGGAGCAGAGAATTGTAATTAATTCTAAGTGTAGAATTCTAAAATTATTTATGTGATGGACATTGGTATAAAATTGCCATTTCAACATCATCATCTTTATGTAGTAGAGAGAGGAAATAGTGCTCCTCATTCTGTATGTTAAGAGACATAATAGAAAGACTATCAAGTACTTGGGAGTATGAGTTGCAACATGACTTGGCCCATAAAGTTCTTCATCAAAAAAGAAAAACGGAGCAAAATCCAGAGGGTTGCTTATAACATGAAAAATGCCCTTTGACAATAATCTCAGGATTAATGTAATTGAAGGAAGTACCTACAGTGTCTTCCATGGAATCGACTTGTTTACTTCCTAATAAGAATAAGATTTGCTTTGGTATATAATATAAACTATAGGCATTAATTCCACCATTCAAACAGATGCTGTGTCCATGGGAACTGCCAAGATGATTGATGCATAAGGTGAAGATATACCCAATTCTTGGAAACACACTCTTTTGTCTGAACAGGTGATTTTTGGTCCTGGTTATGTAATAAAAGAATTTATTCAGTTGTATAAAGTTAGGAATTAAAAGATTACCCACAAAGACTTCCTGCTCCAGACTTTGCATTTTCATAGCATTACAAACATCAGAGTATCAGAGTATAAAAGTCCAACAGAAACTCTCCAGAAGCCATCCTGAAGACACGATGGCGAAGCTCATTCTAGTCACAGGTGAGTGGATAATCAGATATCAAACTTCAGTCTTGCTTGATTTTTCCCTCACAGGATCTGACAAGGAAGCAATTTGGACACTACATCTCTATGCTTTCCCATTGTTTCTCATTGTGAATTTTCTTTCCTTAGTCAGTTCTTCCCTACCCCTCATTAGTATATGGAGTAATAGAATAATTCTGCCTTCACTGATGCAACAGTCACAAAAGCAATGTCTCAACTTCACTCAAGGCTTGCTTTGCTTTTCCTTTCCTAGTATTCATTACCCTGGTCCTCTTGCTGTACCACCTCCCTGAAATTACCATTCTCTTTATTTTTATGCCACTTTTCTAGAACAACTTTTTTCAGAGACAGGCATTAGTAGAATCAGAGATAAAGCTATCTGAGGTTTGTTTACACTTCCTTTTTCAGAATTATCTTTCAATTATTCTTTATTGCCTTTTTCATTGATGACATAAATTTACACAGGAAGAAGCATTGTTATTCATAGAGCTATATTTATGTGTTTTAATCCAAGGCCTTCAACACTATATGTTGTTTCTAATCTGTGCCCTACACAAATTTTGGCTTCATAAATTTTTTCAGGAAAGACTAAAGTACAATGTTTAAAAGATTCAAATTAGTGGTGCTCTACTTACAAATGATTCAAACCTAAATTATTAGCAGCAGAGAGGCACAGTCACAACTCTGTCTAGTTGAAATCCTTCCATGACTACAGAAAAAGACAACCTGATTTACAAAGCAAATCAACAAAAATAGAAAACTTCTGTAAATCTAAACTGTTTCCTTGTGCTTAAAATGAAATCTCAGACAAAACATCTTATACCCTTACACAGTCTCTTAACAGATGCAAACAATGGTTAATTTAAAGGGTATTGAATGGTTTATTTAGGTTTTGTCTTGACTAAGGGGAGGGGAGGCTTCATTTATTACTACCCTGTAGACTGTTACTATATGTAACTTCAGTAAGTAGTGGGCCTTGTGTAGAATTGCATGCAGTATAATTCACAGATATAACAGATTTGAAATTTATAACAATTACAAGACAAGAGTTGAGATGTGAGAGCATTGCGAGATTTTACTGATCCCTATAGAGGGTTTTGAATGCATTATGTGTTCAAATTACAAAGCTCATATGGCTCTAAAGTTTCTAGGGGATGTAGTGATCTGTAGTCTGTAGGAGGGCCCAGTAAGAATGATCTATAATTAGAACTGTAAGTCAAATGAGCCACAGTTCATATCTGTAGAATTTCACTAAGTGTTTGCTTCATCAGAACAACAGATATTGTAATAATGGAGTGGCACAAACTTCTCATGCCAACCCAAAACAAAATAAATATTTTTACAATTTTTGATGTAATTTTCAAGTAAATTATTCTTCACAAAATATCTGCTACATATTTTGTAGTTTTGTTATTGCTATAAAACCATGAATCACTATTTATACTAAAATGAATACATATATTTAACTTGTAAACTTATTAAACATGTAATATTTTCTGGACTCAAAAAATTCTGGTACTGAAAATGTTTGATATACATTTTTCCTTTAAGTTATACTCTCAGAAATAAGACTCAGACTCAAAATATATTTTTGAATATGTTGTCATTATAGCTTGATTCATTTCTGACTAGATATAACATAAAAGTTATCCTTCTACTTACCTGTAATCTGTCACATGACTGGTTATCCAAGTACAGATACCATGCTCCCACACATTGTTCTATATTTTCAGCAAATGTCTAGTGCCTGGTACTTTTTTATGCCTCACAAATACCCTATGTCTTCTTTCTTGCCTAAACTGTAGGCCATCATATTCTGTCTATATTGTAAAGTTCATATGTGCCATGAAAAATACAAATATTCAACAACTTAGTATAATGATTAATTGCATGTCAGTCCTATACAGAAAATACAGATAATATGTGCTGAGAAATCTACAGAAATTAAAAATGATATTAATAAATAATAATGACTTAAACTATAACATGGTATAGTATTAACATATCAAATATGGAAGAATAAACTATAATAAATTCTAAGCCCAGAGTCCTAAAAATATGTGGCAGATATGTGAATCACTTCAGTGAGAAATTCTTTTATTGCTGTAGACTTAACAATGAATAACAATTAGGACTTGGAGGGTGAAACAACAAATTTTAATAGTTAGGATGACAGAGTAAGGAGAAGATTTAAAGACATGATAATTTCAAGGACCCCATATTGGTGAAGCATTTTTTCCATGTCAATTCTCTTGTGTGATGTAATGATATTCAGTTAGTAAGATGGTGCACTAAGATTAACAGTGTTATGTTATATCCATTGTTAATTTCATACTAACTGATCCAGAGAAATCTCCCCTCCCCCTCACTCTAGGTTTGGCAATTCTTCTGAATGCACAGCTGGGTGAGTTTTGATCAAATCTTTCTTCAACATAAACCTGCTTCATTATTTCTCATGCAGTTTTCTATCAATCACGACTCATTTTCCTTTGATATATGGACTCAAATGTCCAGGAATAATTGGAGAAAATGAAGTAGATTTCTCTCTGGGGTAGGAGGATAGTATCAGCTTTCTTTGCTGTCCTGAACAGTGAGATGAGTTGAGAGTTTTCAATTCAGGGTCTTCTGTGTTTTCCAAATATTGTGCTTTTCTCTTGGTTTGGTAGTTCATGAGGCCCAACAATTTATCCAAGTTTCATCTATATGTTTGTTACAATGTAAGCAACCCAGTCATTGGCTGGTTAGTAAATTGTACCCATTTGCACTAATATTCACCCTTTTCCCCTCTCTTTGAATAACATGTTTCTGATACAAAACAAATAAAATGATAAAGGCAAAATTGTTAGGCAATGTCACAGTCATGTACATCAGGACATTCTTTCTCTGACAACTTGCCACAGGATCTTCCTACATGCTGATGTGCTACTATACCAAATGGGCTAAGGACAGGCCAACAGTAGGAAGTTTTAAACCTGATAATATTGACCCCTGCCTGTGTACTCACCTGATCTATGCCTACGCTGGGATGCGGAATAATGAGATCATCAACACAAGTGAGCAGGACTTGAGTGACTATGAAGCATTAAATGGTCTGAAAGACAGGTAAGGACAGAGATATCTGGTTTGTTACCAGTGTGCTAATAGTTGCTGTAACTCATGTTTCCTGAAATGTGTGTCAGAATCAACAAAATTGTATAATGATTCTATCAATGTATTCTTCAGTTTTAAATAGAGACAGAATGATTCTTTACTCTTTTATTTATTTTATTATTCATGGCCTTAGATTTTGAATATAAATCTGCATGTCTCACAACCCTATTTGTATATGTTACCTCACCATATATTTTGTATGTGGATAGGATTCTTTCTTCACATAGTTCTTGTAATATTATTTCTTTTTCATTGTGTATTTTGAAAAATACTATCTTACTATCTCTCAGTATATATTAACATTCTATTTTCACATTCTAAGTGTAAAAATATTATAGATATTCGTAATTCATATTATGTTCTATTTGTCTGACTTGCACCTATTTAATTTTTTTGTCTTTCTGACATCTCAACTGTTTTAATCTTGTAAAAGTTAACAAGATTAAAACAAGATGTGTTTGGGGAACAATTCTGTTGTTCACTGGAGCCATTGAATGTTAATTGTGGAGAAAGAAGAAAAGAGGAAGGCATTTCCCACAGACTCAATATCTTCCTGTTAGTCTCTATGCTACCATAGGCTCCCACATTTTGTCTAGTGAATCATGATGAACAACAACAAAAGAACACAACAGGGGACCTGGGTCAAGAGAGTTCTCTCCCCAACAGGAAAATCCTGGAAATGGGGCAATCACAGTGCCCCTTTCCTTGTGTGTCCAGAGTGCATAGGCGTAAAGCATAGCTAAGTCCTCTGCCCACAAAATTGGGTGTCAATGCTGCAAACCACCTTCAGAGATACAGCTGTAGGGGTGAAGATGGAACTTCCTTCCAAATTCCCACACAGATATGTGTTCTGTGATAATATAATAAGGAGAGACAGAACAGAACCATTATAAAATGATTTCTTCTTAAGCCAATGCACTTCTCTATTTCTATACAACAATAGCATTTTAAATATTCAGATTAAAGAATCATCACATATTTTTTTAATAATCTTTTTGCTTAAATGAGTCTCATGTCCCTGCCATATCAGCTATTTCATTTAATACCATGAGTACCAGCTTCAACAATATGTTTCCAAAAGTAACAACTCCAACTTCCATTCTTTTAATGTTTGAGTAGTACTTCTAGATATATGCAGAGCACAGCACATATATACTGACTTACATTTAATTTGTGAATCAAGCTACAATTACTGTTGACACACTGAATGCTCCTGAAAATCTTGCATATGTGTACTTATGCGATAAACAGAAGCACTGTGGTTTTTGATCATGTGACCGTTCTACCATTCTGAAGGATCATCATAATGCTTTCTTGTATAAAAGCACTTAGCTATATTTACACCAGCAATATACAACGTTTTATTCATATACTTTATAATATTGATTAAGCTTTTTCTTCTCTTATTATAGTTTCCATTAGAGACATAAGAAAATAGGCTAATGTAGTTGAAATTTAAATTTATTTATTAATCATGTTGTTAGGTTTGCTTAATTTCACTTTTAGACAGGTATCTTTATTTGAGAAAATATTCCCAATGTTTTTATTTTTAAAAATAATATATTCTTGACATTCAATTACTAATTTATACATTGTATATAAATTCATTATCATAATAATTTTTACAATTATTCTCAAGTGTCTAAACCTCCTAAAGATATTGAGTTATTTCTTTTTCTATTTCTGTTAGAAAAAGAAACAAAACCATTTTAATCTTTCAATAATAACTTGTAAGTTTTGATATATAATAAAAATAATTATTGTCCAAACCAATCACATGTAGGGTTCTCTATGTTCTTTTAATACTTTACATCCTTCAGACTGTATGTTTCAGTCCCACTCCAATTTCAGTTTATTTGTGTCTGTGGTGTGAGTCTGGGTCACAACTTCAAGTTTGAATTAATTCTGTGAAGGTTTTCCTAGAAAACTTGAAAGGTGGGATTTTTGTCACTTATAGGTTAGAAGCCACTTGTTAAATAGCAAAGAATCACCCCATTCTATTATGTACACAGACATCCAGCCACACACACACACACACATATACACACATACACACTCACACACACACACACACACACACACACACACACAACTTTCTCTGGCTGCTTAAAAGATACCAAGTGATAGACACATCAGTGGTGTTCTGCATCTTTTCTGTGTCATGGTTTCTTCCTTCCTTCCTTTCTTTCTTTCTTTCTTTCTTTCTTTCCTTTCTTCCTTCCTTCCTTCCTTCCTTCCTTCCTTCCTTCCTTCCTTCTTTCTTTCTTTCTTTCTTTCTTTCTTTCTTTCTTTCTTTCTTTCTTTCCATCTTTCTTTCTTTCTTTCTTTCTTTCTTTCTTTCTTTCTTTCTTTCTTTCTTTCTTTATTTGCTTGGGAAAACAAGAGAAAGTTCAATCTTTGCTAGTTAGTTCAGAAAACTAGAACTGTAGACCATTAGAAGGTAAATATCACTGCTCTTAAAAATCATAAATGCTTAATGAATTTGTTAAACAATTTGCCCATACTTACCCATAAACTGAGCACTTATTTCTATCAATTGACAGGTTAGGTAGTTTAGACAAAACTATGCTCTGGGAAGATTCAAGTGACAAATTCTTTCACTAGTAACATTATCTTTAGGGGGGTCTTATCTATGATTTCCAACTGCAACTTAGTTAAATACCAGGTCTTATATTTAATAGTGTCCATTTTACATGTTGAATCAAAGCTAAATGGAACACTGGAAACAATGCCTATCACTATCACAGATTTACATCCTAAACCTCTGGGGGAGGGCAAGGGACCTAGAAGATTAATGCCTTTTCCAATGTACTGATCAAATACTAAGGATGTCTCAAAAAGATATTTAGGGAAGATGCACACTGCCAACAGAACTGGTTTGTATTTACTAACGAAGAATGAAAAATTATAAATATCCAGCTATTAGTCAATTTTGTGGCTAGGGAGATTTTGAGCTAACTATTGTTCTACGTTACTTGCACAGAAATGCAGTCACTACACTACTTGTTAAACATTTCTTGATATTATTATTATTTACTGAGCCTTCCCTTAAATATGATACTGAAGAAGTTTATTAAAAACTACTCAACAGTGACAAAAGAATTTCCTGTAATGAAATGTAATAACATAAAAAACCAGAATAATATGAGAAATATTTTTAAAAGCACTAATATTTTATATAATGAAGGACAAGACTTTGATATTTCTTTTTTCTATCATTTTTGAGGAATACTGAGCTGAAAACTCTACTGGCCATAGGAGGCTGGAAATTTGGATCTGCCCCGTAAGTTGTACACCTGGTCTACTGGGTTTTATGGTTGTATGCAGGCTGGAACTACCGAATCACAGCTCAATTAATTCACTGTTTTGAAAAGGGAATTGAATAAAATCCAATGAGTAAATAGATCAACATAAAATTAAGTACTATAGAGTATCAAATTAAAAAGAAAACAATATTTCCATGTACACATAAGGCCTTCATATTCAAAAATAGGCCTAATATTTGGGATGCATCGTCTGAGAGATTTTTTAACTATTAAAAAGTGTTTTTTTTTTAAGTATTTCATGTCATATTCTGCATTTGACAAATTTTTCAAATTATAAAACAAAGAATGCTTTTAAGAAAATTTCTTTAATTAAATATGAACTGGAAGTGTTTTAAGACAAATATCAGTCTGAATGAACATAATTTTTAAACTGCCATGGAATTTTTTTAGAAGTTAATATGGAACTGAGAAAATATAGTGTTTTATAAGTTAGGTGGTGTGAGTGCAAAGGAGGGTTGAGAGAAAAACAGGGCCCTGTGAAGGACAAGGGGTCAAAAGTCATTTGTGAACTGTTTTGTTCCCAATGTGTCATGTCATAGAAGACTAACACTAACTTCTTTCAATATACATAAGGTTCAGTGCCATGGTCTCTACTCCTCAGAACCGTCAGACATTCATTAATTCAGTCATCAAATTCCTTCGTCAGTATAAGTTTGATGGCCTCAACCTTGACTGGCAGTACCCTGGCTCTCGTGGAAGTCCTCCTAAGGACAAACATCTCTTCAATCTCCTGGTGCAGGTCAGTCAGTTGGAAAACTTCTTTGGTCCTAGACAGTTTCAACCTATTTCAAGGACCATGAGTACTTGTGGAAAATAACTGAACAAATATAGAATCATAGAATCTTAGCACTGTTATGCTCCCAGCTTATTATTCATTTATTCAGCAATTATGTTGTTTAAGAGCCATAACTGATCACAATCTGCCCACTAGGCTGTGAGTGCAGTGTCATGATCTTCATGTTAGTGACAAAACCATTAATGCACAGAGAGTGTTTGAGTAACCTTTCCAAAATCAAACAGTAGTATCACAAGGGTTTGTGTTGCTTGCATGCAGAATTCAATCCTCATGTGCCAGAACTTAGTGAGTAATCTTTTATGCCAGAAATAAGGCAGAATGTTCTGCTTCATAGTGCAGACATATGAGGTAATCTAGGAATAAAATAAAAAGGTTTTGACAAGTGGCAGGAAAAACTAGATACTAAATATACTCAAAGTTGTGAGTACCTGACTGGGTTAGAAGAAGGATGAGGACTCACTTTTAGTGAGTAAAACTTGCTCTAAATCTGAGACTCTGTTGTTATTAAAGTAGGTAAAGGGGCATGTGTCTCCATGATGAGTTAGAGACCTGTAAGAAAGTGACTTAGTAAAACATGTGAGTTTAAAAGAGCATCAAGTTCTGATCATGTCAGAGTTTTATATTTATTTAAGGATCTGTAATTCCAATGCTGGATACTTTGCTGGATTGTGCATAATATCCAAGAAGTACAACAAAACTTGGCCTTTTGTGACATCAATTAATAATGAATTGGAGGTGTCCTGACCTGACATTTAGGCACTGAGGTGGGACACAGGGTCAGCTGAAAGCCAACAGCTAATGACATCTGGCTTTCACTGTCTGTTACTGTATCAGGGGCCAGAAGCAAATTAACCCTCTTTTGCTATTCCGAGAGCAAAAATCTGGTGGCTCTGGCAATTTAATTATCTTGCTTCTCTCTGGCCAAATTTGATGGCTTGTGCAAACCTAACCCACTGTGTTCTTGGGGCCAGAAGATAATGGCTCCTGGCAATTAACTTGTTTTTGTTCTTCTGAACCCAAAAGTTGATGACTTATGCCAGTTCACTACTGCTAAAAGCACAAGCAGCTTAATCAAAGAAAGTTAATTACTTGAGCCCTTTACTCTAGGAGTCACGGGGCTCTTCCTGGTCAAGATAGGGTCCTGGAGTTCTTTATATCTTCTCCAGAGTGAAGGAAAAGGAAGACAGAATGTAAGACACAAACACATGCACAGCGGGTGAACCACAAAAGGGTTAAGCCCACTTCACTTTCTGCTTTTAGCTTGACACATCTTATTAGAGATACATTTCTTGTATAAGAAAAAGTCTACCACATAAGTAATACACAAAAGTGTAGTTCCAGAAGAATTGAGATATAGACTTTCATTCTATAATCTCAACGAAAGTTCAAGCAAATATTTCACATTTTCTTGCTCTATCATATGCATATCTATGGCCTCTTTCTTGGACCTAACCTAGAAAAATTATTTCCTTTTACATAAAACTGTTGCAACACTATTTCTCTAAAACATTTTGAAAGATCATTGTATTCCTTATTACACAGCCTTTATTTAATACTCTCTGAGGAGAGTCTCCATTCTATTTTTGTTTCTAACTTTATTATATCAAGAATTTGATTAATATACAGTGCTAAACTTCATGATATAAACTTTGATTGGAGGCCAGGTAGTGGAGTTAGCACCAGGATTATTCATCATTAGAAACAAATAGAATATAAAATAAGACCTGTGATGATACCCTTGCAAGAGGCAGGAAAAACAGTCAGGGTTATTTAAAATGAAACTGAGCTCAGCACAAATTTATTGGACTCAGTGCTAGACCTGGACTCCTAGACTTGAGCCGAAAACATTTTACTTTAGTCATATTTGGGCACAAAATTATTTTTAAAACAATCTATTTAGGTAACAATTATGTCGAAAGATTACAACAATTTAACACATGTTTACATTGTGATTAATTACAAAATACATCTGCAAAATTTTGCAAGATTTGGTAGGGTTGAGTCAGAGAAATTGCACAAGATTTGGTTGTTTCTAGAGCTTCACTGAAATGAGCATAATGTGTGTGACTGTCAGTATTATCCAGATAACATAAGATAACATAGAAGTTCCTTAGGCTAGTAAATGCACAAATTGTATCACTCAGAAGGATGGAATTTATGGCCTAAAAGTGATGCTCAAGTTTTTACAAGGAAAAAGATTTGAGAAAATTGAATTAAAGCCGATATGTGAAGAGGCTGATTTATCAGAAAATGGAGGATTACCAGGTTGTTAAACTATGTCATAGCTGGCATTCCAAAAAGAACAAATACACACTCACTCTGTAGTAGATGTACTTTTTGTGTAACCTCCTGGTTTCTCTGGTGCTTATTTGTGTGCACAAGAACTTTCTGTCCTCTAGAAATACTGAAAAAATGATTTAAAAAATTCAATTTCTCTTAAAAAGGTTTTAAAATTTATTTGTTAAAACTTTCACAGTGATCTTCTACACACTTCTACACAATGAGAGACAACTTTTTTTCAACACCACTGCATTCAATGTATTTTTATCTAGCATCTGAAATATTTCAAAATCAAGCCCCAGTGAATGACAGGATTTATATATTGTTGTTTTTAAATAGCTTTGATAGTAATATATCCTTAAGAGTAAATGAAGTCATGCTTCTTACATTTTTCAATTCAGAGTGATTTAATTAAATCAGACAAAATTTGAAATCAAATACTATAATTGATAGGCTTAACTTTTGAAATGACCTGTAACACTTTACTTTTCATGACATTCACGAGGAAAGTATTCTCACATTTAATCCCTGTACCACATGGCATATGTGAAGAATTTTTTTCTTCTTTATTTTATAAAATTTCATTTAAACTTATTTTTTGTATTTATTTTTGAGATACTTTCCATCTCTATGCTCACCAAAATTTATGTCTTCTCCCCACCTTTATCAGGCAATAAACAATACCCACAAATATTTTAGAAGAAAAACTATGAACACAAGAAATACACATATTATATTTTAAATTATTTTATAAGATATTCTCTGCATTTGCATTTCAAATGTCATCCCGTTTCTCCCCATTCCCATCCTCTCCCTCTACTTGCTTCCATAAAGTTGCTTCTTCTCCTAATAACCCTCTCCACTTCACTGCCTTGGCATTCCTCCACACTGGGGAAATGTGACTTCTTTGGACCAAAGTCCTCTTCTCTCATTGATGCAGACAATGATATCATCTGCTACATATGTGAGTTAGGTCAATGGTTCTGCATGTGTGCTCAATGGTTGGTATTTTAGTCCCTGAATGTTCTGGAAGTTTCTTTTGTTTGACAATATTGTTCTTCCAGCAAGGGTGTAAACCCTTTTCAGCTCCTTCATCCTTTGTCTAGTTCTTTCATCGGCGTCCCCATATTCAGTCTGATAGTTACTTGCATCCTCAATTGTATCTGTATGACTCTGACAAAGCCTCTGATGAGGCATCCGTATATATTCTTTAAAACAATGTCTGTCACACCAACAAAAAATACAGCTATGAAAGGAACCTCAATTTAAAGACATGAATAGACTTAAATAAAATCTTGTTGATTATAAGTAACCCCTGAATTGGACTTCTTACTCAGATCTTACTGCCTTCTTATTTCAATGTTTGATTATGAGCTACTCCAACTACAGAGCAAGCTAGCATCTCGTTGTACCATTGCAAGTCAATGCTGGGTCAGATGAATACCACTTACAGAGGACTGTATTTAGAATCAGGTCTGACAATACACTCGAATCTGTATTCTAGCCATGGATTCCTACACACTATTTTTCTTATTTCTATACATATCAGGTGGTCATATATTAATATAACCAATTTTAATGATTTACTGTAGTATTTTCAAAATAAAGTAAAAGAAGATTTGTAAATATGCTCTGAAATAATTTTATAGGACTCATATTTATCACAAAATATCTTAAATACTGTTAGTATATTTTAAATTTTGTAGGAAATGCGTCAAGCTTTTGAGAAAGAATCCACTGAGAAACACACTCCAAGGCTGCTACTCACTGCCACAGTAGCTGGAATCGTTGACATAGTCAAATCTGGTTACAAGATCCCTGAACTGTCTCGGTAAGTGAGGATCCATTTTCAAAACTTCCATGAGAGTTTAAAAAAAGGTCATTTGGAAATCAATCTGGTGGTTCCTCACCAAATTGTACAGAGTACTACCTGAAGACTCAGTTATTTCACTTTTGGCATATACTCCAGAGAAGCTCCAACATACAACAAAGGCACATGCACCACAATGTTCATAGCAGCCCTATTTATAATAGCCAGATGTCCTTCAATAGATGAATGGATACAAAATTGTGGTATATTTACACAATGGAGTACTACTCAGATATCAGAAACAATGACTTTATGAAATTCTTAAGAAAATGGACACATCTAGAGAATATAATCCTGAGTGAGATAACCTAGTCACAAAAGAACAGACATAATATGCAGTCACTAATAATTGGATACTAACCTCAGAAAACACTGAACACCCCAGAAACAACTCACAGACTATATGAAGTTCAAGAAAAAACAGTCCAAAAAAATAATAGAAAATGAAAAACCATTATGCTTAATCTTTACATACCAAGAAAACTTTGACTAATTCCAGGTTATTCCTTGTTTTACATGTACTTTATGTTCACTGTAACTAGTAAGATTTTATTGCACACTATCAAACCTTTAAAAAACTCATATACTTTAATGCAAAAATGCTTAAAATCTGTACATTTATCTTTGCTTTTTAAATAAAGTTATTCAATTTTAAAAAAAGGTCACTTGTTCATGGGCTTCTTGCTGCCTCAAGCCATTGTTCTAGGCCCTAGTATGTGTGTGCTTTGACTATATAGGTATGAAAAATGCTCCTAAGAAAAAGTCTAACCTTTTGTTTAATGATTTCATAGTTTATGTGTTTAATTCGAAAAATATTTCATACATCAATATAATGAATTTTGATGATACATGTTCACTAATAATTTCCTCTCTGAATCAATCTAATAGCTTATAAATCAAAAAAACTTAACCGAAACATTGATTCTAAGACTTTTTCTATTATCTAGGTCTCTTGACTATATGCAGGTTATGACATACAATCTCCATGATTCCCAGAATGGATACACTGGAGAAAATAGTCCTCTGTATAAATCTCCATATGACATTGGAAAGGATGCCTATCTCAATGTGGTAAGACAATAACAGATTCAAGCATAACTGATAGATGAATTCATGAGCCTATGCTATTAAAGGTATCTGTAAACAGATTCTGAGTAATGTATTTTGAAAAATAGAATTTATTTATCAGCTATAAATATGCAATTGAGATATAAGAGCAAGAAACTAACTTACACAAACACATGTCACCAGATGCTCCAGAAATAATTTTACTTCTGCCACTATAGGATTCAATCATATTCTACTGGAAGGAACATGGGGCAGCTCCTGAGAAGCTCATTGTGGGATTTCCAGCATATGGCCATACCTTTATCCTGAGTGACCCCTCTCAAACTGGAATTCATGCCCCTACTGTTAGTGCTGGCCCACCAGGGAAGTTCACAGGTGAAACAGGACTCTGGGCTTACTATGAGGTTAGTATATTGGTCATAGCATGCTGAGTGAATTCCAGTCCATTTCTCTGTTTGAGAACTGAGATTTGCTGAAATAGTATGTCCACTGTATCCACTAAGTACTCTCTCTAATGAGATACATTATGTCAAGTGCTTACACATTGTATATATACTTTCATATAATAATAAGGGGTACAGTAGAATATACAAGGTGATACAACAGACCTAAATCTCATATTCATATGCATGATTATAATGTATTTATTCTCTTCTAGAGCACATTCTAAAAATACAATACAAGTATGAGGGCAGCGTATGATCATTTTAAAAATAATTGGAGCATTAACACTTCATTTTTGTTTTCGTTTAGTTTGATATGCTTGACTTCAATTTCAATGTCCAAAAGTATGTATAGACAGATGTAATCAAACAATGATAGTATAATGTATGAAGATTTCTGTGAGACCTCATGGCTAATATTTAGAATATCAAGTTTTAGGGAGCAGGGATATAAGAATCACCAGTTTAAAGACTAGCTTAGCTATTTATCTGGACAATATTTCATAAAATAAAAAAGTAGTGATGAAGACTAGTGATGCACCTCAAGTTAGATCACTTCCCTAGTCTGCAGAAAGACCTAAATGTGTCTGTTCAAACAGGTAGTTCAAGGAAATATCTGTTTAATGTAAGACAAATAATAACTTCTTCAGGAAATGCAGAAAACGCCTGAGGAGAGTGGAAAATTATAAATAAATGAAAGGTTATTACACCACCTTGATATTAATATTTAAAAGATCTGAATCTGCTCATTTAAAGATTTGCACCTTTCTGGGAAATGGAGCCACTGAGGTCTGGGATGCTCCCCAGGAAGTACCCTATGCCTACCATGGCAATGAGTGGGTTGGCTATGACAATGTCAAGAGCTTCCAGATGAAGGTAAGTTTACACACTGAATGTGCTGAGACTGCAGCCTGACTCCTAGGAAACCATGTGACAAATGTTCTCTGTTTCAACAGGCTCAGTGGCTCAAAGACAACAAATTAGGAGGTGCCATGGTCTGGCCTCTTGATATGGATGACTTCACTGGTTCTTTCTGTCACCAGGGACGTTTCCCTCTGACTTCTACTTTAAAGAGTTATCTGAATGTTCACAGTGCAAGTAAGTGACACTAGAGTTATACACATAGTGTAAACTTCCCATAATTTCTTCAAAATCTAACCTGATCACCCTGTCTTCACTCCTGCCCATTGTTCAATTCATTTATGTGTTTAAGTGATAGACAGTTCCCCACTCCTTCAATTTCATTATTTTATGTTATACACTTACTTGGATCCAGGGTTACCTTGAGGGTTAGGTAGGCTGTTCCAGGTCTATTAAGTATTCAGGTTATATGAGTCTGCATAAACTATACTTATTCCCACTATTAGAGGCTACTCCTGTTTGAGCCACACCAGTAGAGTGTAAATCTGTCATTTAAAGGACTTTTGTTAGGAAGTCTTTGCAAGTTTAGCTATGCATGTCTCCGTTTATAGTTTCTGTATTATATAGAACATACTGAGATTTTTAACAAAGAGATTTATGCAATCAATATCAAGGAAGTATTGCTTATTACACTGATGGTAAAGACAATAGTTTTAAATGCTAGTCCAACCTTTTTCTAATTAGGTTTTATAGACTTGGAAATAGATTGACCCCTGGGATGATGTTGTAAGTTCCCTAAATACTGTGTCTGGTTTCATTTTCTCATATAACCCGAGGGACTCTAAAGTCATTTGTGTTTATAGTCTGTGTCATGTAGATTACATGTTTCTTCTCTTCTTGCCTTCTGGGTTTCTGCAGTGTTTTTTTCTGTGTTTCAGGTTGTAATCCTTCTAATCGAGAGGATCTTTAGCCAGTAATTTGTCCTTGAAACTATCATTATAATTGCAAAGTCAACAGCTTTTCTAGAGTGGATTCTGCATCACACTTCCATTAAGAATAATTGCATTAGTCCTGAGCTTTCCTGAATTGAATGACAGAGTAGTACTACTAAGATGGATGTCTTGTCTGCTGTACCAGCTGAGAAGGAACCAAGAATGGTCTTCATCTGTCAGCTTTTGCTAAGCTCTGAATATCTTTTGCTTCCTGTAAAACCACCTTGCTAGATTTTTCCTTTTCTAATAAATTCCTTATTGAATTTAGCATCTCCTGGACTTCATGCTCAATTTCGAGGAAATCGATTGTTGGTGTTAAATTCATTCTGTTCATGCATTATAGTGATAAAGTGGCTGTGGGAAGTAGTGGTTAAATACAGTGGCTTTGGATTTTTTTTTTTTGGACTTCAGTCTCTTGCATTATTGAGGCTGTGAGAAGGAAATGTTTAATGATTCATTCATATTGAGTCTGACTACAAGAAGAAGATGGGTTTATGGTTCTTTGTCTATAAGACAGGATGAGTTGCAGTAGCCTCAGGATGACATTATCCACACAGTGACTTTTGACATAACCAGTTATGCACTCAAAGGCATTTTTACATATATCTTAAGAAGCCATAACTATTTGAATACTTCTTGAATGTGCAGCTTTTGAAAACCCCGAAGTTTTCCTCATAATTCCTGTCTGAGTAGTGAGTCTGAAACGGGATACTCTTAAACCACCAAATTCCTTAGTACTATTTTTTTTTTTTGTTTCTTGTTTGGTGGTTGGCGTTTTTGTTTGATTTTGATTTTGTTTGCATTGTTTGTTTTGTGTTTTTTGTTTTGTTTGTTTGTTTTGTTTTGTTTTGCTACCTCTTCATTCCTACTTTTCTTCTGGTTTACTTGGCATTCACTATTAAACAATATTAAGTCCTTTTGCATACCTTGTTTAAGAAATGACTGCTGATGTCAGGAAATACTTGATGTATGAAGTCTGATATACCTTTCTTCTGAGTCTTTACCAGAGCAATACAAGTTCATATCCTTGCAGCCAGTCATTGGACTAAGCAACATGGAGGACCCCTTTGGAGGATTTAGGGTGCAGGGAACAGCATTCTATAATAGGGACTGTCAGCAGTATTCCAGGATGGAAACTTCTAAGAAGCTTCCTGCAACTCCATGTAGAAAAGAATGGGGACTTAGACACTGACCAGCAAGAAACACATGCTTACAGGAGACTGAACATCTGAAATAAGTGTAGGCTGTGATGGAGACATCTCAGTGGCCAACAGCAGCTCTTACAAAAAGCAGTTTTTTTTATTTCATTTCTTCTAACCTTAGCCCTGGACAATGGCTGTATAGATTTCATTTGTGCATCAATACTTTTCAGTTGGCCTTGCTTGTGCATAAATATTCTATTATATCTGTCTTTACTATTTATTTTTCATTCTGCTCTGGTGGAATCTATGTAACAAGATGTTCCTTGATGCAATGATTCTTAAACGATTGGAATTGAGGCACAGGGACACTGAACAGAGTGGTCTTAAAGGCCCATGTGCATGACGTAGGTTCTCATCTTAAAAACAATGTGATAATTGCACAATGGTAGTTTCAGATTAATACTTGGCTTGCAAAGAAAGTTTGAAGATATCATAGAAAATAAATAAGAGCCAACAATTTAATTCCAGGAGAGAAAAAAGTTATTGAAGTTATATAATATATTCTGCAAAATATTTGAAAGTGGTTCCTGGATTAAAAAGAATAGAATGCATAAAATCATACACTAGTAAAATGAGGTCAAAATAATGAGATTCTTTAGAGAGTCATTGTGTGCAATATACATGAACAGAAATCTATTGGAACTACTGAGATAAGTGTTAACCTGATTCTATCTGGTCAGTACCTGGTAGAATTTCACATGTCATTTATTATTACAGCTTCACAGGAAAAATTCAAGTAGCTGACCTTATCACTCTGAGCTCTGAAGTATAATAAGTTAAAAATTAAAGTTTATATAATGATATGTTTTCAATTATTATGATTTTGGCCATAGGCCTGGGAATAGGGGAAACTTGAAACTTTGGGAAACAATTGTAGTTCTTAGTTTTATGTGGGATGTGGTTATTTTTTATCTTAATCAGGCAATAATTATGAAATGTCTTTTTTTATACCTGCTTTTAAAGTATCAATAACAGAGTGTGGCAAAAAAAGGTAAAAGAGCATGGGAAGTGTATGTGAAGAGTGAGGAAAGAATGTGAAGTGTGAATGGAGAGTGTGTGTGTGAGTTAAAGGAGAGTGCATGTTGTGTGTATGAGATATTTGTGAGGTGTGTATGTGTGAGAGTAAAAGGGGAACAGAGAAGAGTATGAATGTGAAAATCGAGAAAAGAAAAGCACAAAGAAGAAAAGCACATCAAGAAGGTGAATGTAGAGTGTGTGCAGCCTCAAGCTGCAGGAGAGAGAGAGAGAGAGAGAGAGAGAGAGAGAGAGAGAGAGAGAGAGAGAGAGAGAGAGAGAGAGAGAGAGAGAGAATGACAACAGAAACAGACAGAGACAGAGAGACAGAGAGACAGAGAGAGAGACAGACAGACAGATGGGAGAGTAACTTAAGGCTTCAAAAATTGCCTGTCAGATTGTACCCAAAAAGAAGTCTGTGTTTACTTATTATTCATCTTCCATATACCCAGCTTCCAGTTGAAAATTTTGACCCTTTGTCAAGACCTGACCTCAACATTAGGGGAAGGACTGAATTAGCTGAAGGGGTTTGCAGTGCAGTATGAAGGAGAACAATATCAACAAACAGACTTCACAGAACTCCCAGAGACAAACCCAACATACAAAGATTACACAAGGAGGGAAAGATGGCTCCAGCTGCATATGTAGCAGAGGATGATCTTATCTGGCATCAATGAGAGGAGAGACCCATGTTCCCATGAAGGCTTGATGCCCAGCAATAGGGGAATGCTAGAGGGGGTAGAATTGGATGGATGAGTTGGAGAACAGACTCATAGAAGCAGGGGTGAGGAGTAGTGAGATAAGGTGTTTGCAGAGGAGAAACTAGAAAGGGCCATAACATTTGAAATATAAATAAATAAACTAACCAATAAAGAATAAATAGACATACAGTGAACAAGATTGAAATAGAGACTAAAGCAAAGGACATCCAGAGACTGTCTCATGTGGAGATCCAGACTATATACAGCCACCAAACCCAAACAATATTGCTGATGCTAAGAAGTGCATTCTGACAGGAGCCTGATATAGCTGTCTCCTGAGAGGCTCTACAGATCATGCTAAATACAGAGGCAGATGCTCACAACCAACCACTGAATTAAGAATGGGGTCCTCAATGGAAGAGTTTGTGAAAGGATTGAAGGAGCTTTAAGAACAATACCAACCAGCCAAAAGCTACCAGAACTAAACCACTATCCAAAGATAACATATGAGTGGGATCATTGCTCCAGCTCCATATGAAACAGAGGATGGCCTTGTTGGGTCTCAATGGTAGTAGAAGCTCTTGGTTCAGCTTAGACTAGATGCCCCAGAATAGAGAAATGTCAGGGCAGGGTGGTGGAAGGGGTTGGGTGGGTGGGTGTGGGAACACCCTCATAAAAACTAGTGGAAGGGTATGGGATAAGGGGTTTATAAATGAAAGTAGGATAATTTTTGAAATGTTAATAAAATATATCCAATAAACAGAGATAAAAATCAGAAAAAAGAGAAGTAGATATAGACTTTATCATATTCAATTTCTTTGGATGCAGTTCATTTCTCTCAGATATATGCATAATTATATTCAAATGTAATTTAAACAAAATTACCAAACAGTCCCTCAATATTTTTTTAAATCACAGAACTCAACTCAGACAATCTTAAACTTTCATATATCAGTCATAAACATATTCATTCTAATTTATCTGTCTGAATTTAATTATTTTTAAAACCTGATATTTGCGAGAACATACATATTTGTGTTGTTCCTAAAGATAAGGATTCTAAGGATCTTTGATATTTTATCAATTATTAGCACATTTAGTTTTATCTTTATTGAATGAAATTAACTTTATCTAATCTTTTTATCCACTGAATAATAACAATTACTTCTTTATTTCTTGGACTGTTACTATGAGCATCGATTTACAAATATCTCTTCAATGTCTAATTTTAGCCTTTTGATGTGTACCTAGAAATAAAATTGCTACATCTTGTATTCAAAAAGAGGGTTCCACCATCATGAGTAAAAGACCAGTTATTTGACTCTGTAAGTGCTAGAAGAAAAGTCTAGTTGAGACGATCATTTCATGTGAGCAGAAATTCCTTGACATCAAATGCAGAACAGTAGGTGTTGAGTGTATCTAAATTACATATAAATATCAGCAAGCTATTTATAAATATAATATGTATATATTATATTTTATTCCACATAATACCTTTATATATTCTATGTTTTAAATATATGTTAAGAACTCTCAGAAATATATAAAAATAAGCATTAAAATACAAAAACAACAGATTCATTATATTCTCTTTTGACACTTATGATCATTCACATTATAGGTTTCATTTAATAATAATTTTACAAATGAATAACTAAGAAATAGACGTAGTGAGTATCATTCTATCCCTACTTCATAACTTCAAAGCCCACTGCTAACAATGATTACACTAAAATATTTGTAATTTAAAATTTTTATTTTTTAATCTTTTTGTACATTCTAATCTTCATCCCCCTCCTTGGCTGCCCTATGATTGCTCCTCATCCCATATCTTCACCCACCCTACTCCCATGCTACAAGGTTTTCCCACTCCCTGGAGTCTCTAGTCTCTCAAGGGTAAGGTGCATTCCATCTCTCTGAGGCCAGACCAGACAATCCTCTGCTGTATATGTGTCAAGGGCATCATAAAAGTTGGTGTATGCTTCTTGGTTTGTGGATAATGTCTGAGGTATCTCTGGAGTCCAGATTAGTTGAGACTGCTAGTCTTTTCATGGGGTTGCCCTTTTCTTCAGCTACCTCTAGAAATTCCCCAATTCATTTACAGGGACCCCCCAGGTTGTGTCCATTCGTTGGTTGCAAGAATCTGCATCTTACTCTTCAGCTTCTTGTTGGGCCTCCAGAACTCTAGCTAGGCTCCTGTCTGCAAGCACACCACAGAATCAGTAAGTGTCAGGCCCTGGGGTCTCCCCATGAACTGGAACCCAATTTGTTCCTGTCAATGGAAATCCTTTCTCACCTTCTCTTCTCCATTTTTGTCCCTGCAGTTCCTTCAGACAGGAACAATTCTAGATCAGAAATTTTGACTGTTGAGATGGCAATCTCATCCCTCCACTTGATGTCTTGTTTCTCCACTAGAGGTGGACTTTGGAGTTACCTCTCCACACTCTAGAGAAGTTCATGGGAGAGCTAATATCCAAAATATATAAATAAATTAAGAAGCTAACTACCCTTCCCATAAAAACAGACAAAAATTTGGAGTACAGAACTAAACAGAGAATTCACAACAGAGCAATCTTGAATGAGTGAGAAGCACTTAAAGAAAAATTTAAAAGTCCTTGGTGCTCAGGAAAATTCAAATCTAAATGGCCATGATGAAACTTACACCAATCAGAATAGCTAAGATCAAAACCTCAGGTGATAGCATATGTTGTGGTAGATGTACACATAGAAGAAACTTCATCCATTGCTGATGGAATTGCAAAATGTTACAACCAATCTGTAAATCAATCCAGAGATTCCACAGAAAATTGAAAACAAATATACTGTAAAAACTATTTGTTTTGAATGAGTTACTCATTTTGCCACACATTTTTGGTAGATTTCAAATGACTCTGAAGCAAACTTTTTGACTTTATTTTAGTGAATGCCAAGTAAAAGTGTACAGTGTACAAAGGCTGTGGGGTCAAAACTGCATGAGAATTTCTAGTCAAACATTTAAGTGGCATCTATTGGAAATCCTTCTAGCACACACAAAGACTTTCATTATAAGAATTTCTCTAGCACTCAATTAAAAATGGTGACAAATTATTCACAAATACACTAATAACTAAAAATACCTATTAGGTTGCCATTAGTCAATGTCTGTTTCATTAGTTAGAATGATTCATCTTATGTTATAATCCATGTAGTATCCACACAAATTAATCTTTCCCCTCTACTGATTGCTTGATGAAAGACACTGCCACATTGTTGGCTGATATTGTAGTAGACAAAGTTATGACCATTTATCTGAGTTCTGAATTAACATTATGACTCCCTACTACTTTCATGTAGACTTCATGAATATTCATATGCAAACTATATAGCAGGAACATTTACTAGAACACACCACACTGACTTTAAAAAGACATTGCCAAAGAAGGAAATATGTTAAATACTTTGTAATAGTTAACTATTTTGATCATTTCTCATAGAAAATATTTGAAATGGTCTTCCCATGTGTCTTTCTCTGTTTAGAACTCTGGTTTGTAGAATCAACCTGAGAATTAAGGGCATAAAATAAGGCACACAAATATCACATAAAATGTCTAGCAGTACATAGAGCACCACACATTTTATACTCTGGTGGTTAAGAAGAATCACATGAGTAAACTGTTCAATAACATGAAGAAGCCACAAAGGCAAAAATACAGTGATCTTTAGAAACATGAATTACAATGGCTAGAATAAACTCCTTCCTATTTATTACACATGGAGTGTTGAAGAAATATATATATTTATTTACTCCAAAAAATTCATGTTTTTGAAGAATTATAAATATTATTCCACTTTCTTTGATTTTTCTCACAAATACTCAAAATTCCTCTCTATTGATTCCATTCCTGTCCATATTTATTTCATAAATTTTAATACAATGTTTTACAGCCCAGTCATTTTCTCCACCTGGTCAGCTCTCCCACAGTTCTGCATATCATTCCTTTTTTCTCTCTCCAAGAGGATGTTTCTACTACCTCTCATGCCACTAAACCTCTTTCTCTACTAGGTCTCTCTACTCCCATGGTCCTCAAGTCTTTCGATCATTAGGTGCATCTTCTTGACTGAGGACAGACAAGGTATTCCTTTGGTTTATATGTGTTGGGGGCTTTATATTAGCTAGTGTTTTCTTCTTGCTTGGGGCTTCCATGTCTGAAAGATCTCTAATGACCAGGTTAGTTTATACTACTGGTCTTCCTAAGGGTTGGCCCTCTTCCTCTGCTAATTCCATCCTTTCTGTAAAACAACCGCAGTGGTGCCCCAGATTAAGTCAAGTGTTTGGATGTAATTATCTGCATCTGTCAAAGTCAGATATTTGTTGGGCTTCTCAGAAACAACCATGCTACACTCCTGTCTGTAAGCATATCATAGCATCTGTAATAGTATCAGGCCATGGAGCCTCCTCATAAAATGGTTTCCAAGTTGGGCCAGTCACTAGAATGCCTTTCTGTAGGTCTCTCCACCATTTTGTTCTACAGTTCTTTTAGACAGAATTAATTCTTGATCCATGTTTTTGGCTGTGACATGTTAACCCTCTCTCTCCATTTGATGCCCTATTTTAATACTGAAGATGAACTTTACAAGTTTTCTCTCTCCACAGTTAGGCATTCCATCTAAGTTCACTCTCTTTGAGTCCTGAGATGTTCTTGCCTCTCAGGGCTCTTGTAAATTCTAGATGCTCCCCCATACCTCTCATCCCCAGAGGCTGTATAAGAGGTAAGGATCCTTCCCAGATTTTTTTTTTATTTTTCAATAACAGGATATTAAAATTGATTTTTATTTGAGATGTATAAAAACCTAAATATTATTTGCTGCATCTTACAAGAAAAAAATCGTAAGTATTGAACACAGAAAGCATCAGGTGTAATACTGGGTCACCAACAACAGAGATTTCACTCAAATCCAGTACTAATAGCCACATGACTTTATATATATATATATTAAAATTTATGCCCTACCTGTCCACTTCTTGCCTGATAAGTTGGGGAGCTCCTGAGTTGCATCAAGAGTCTGCAGTACTAGACTCCATCCTACCCTACTGAGGCCAGACAAGACAGCACAGTTTAGGAACCAATAAAAGAGTCAGGCTCCAATTTTGTGGGAGAGACTTTGCTGCATTATTGGATGGACCATCATGGAGAGTGAGCTGCATATCTGCTACATATGCATCAGGGGCCTTGGTACAGCATTTGGATGCTCTTTGGTTGGTGTCTCAGTCTCTGAGAGATAGCAAACATGCTGATAATTTGTATCTGTTAATATTTCTGTTGGTTTTCTATCTGCTTCAGGGCATTCAATCTTCTCCTAAGTGTTCATAATCATCCCTGATATCTATCAACTGTTTACTTGTGGATATCTGCATCAGTTTTATTCAACTGCTAGGTAGAGGCTTTGAGAGGATATTCATGCATGCTAAAATATAAAATGTAAGCACAACGTTAAATCAAATTGAGAGAAACCTGAAGCAATATCACCAAAATTAGGGACAAGGAAATCTGCCCACTCTCTCACTATCTATTCATTATAGTACTTGAATTTCAAGCTGAAATAATTAGACAACAAAAAGAGATCAAGGAGATACAATTTGGAAAGAAAAATGTCAAAAACTGTTTGCAGATGATATGATAGTATTTATAAGAGAAACCCAAAATTCCACTATAAATAACCCCTATGTCTGATAAAGAACATCAGCAAATTGGCTGGATATAAAATTAACTCAAACTAAACAGGAGAATCAGTTGCCTTCCTTTCTACAACTGTTAAATGAATTAAGAAAGAAATGGCAACATACTAGGATGACCTAAAGTGTCTACTAACATCAATTTTTGGGAGCTCACAGAACCTAATCTAACAACCAAAGATCATACATGGGCTTGCCCAAGGGTCTTTGCACATATGTACTAGAATACTGCCTTGTTGGGCCATAGGAGGATAGGCTGTGCCTAAGCCTGTAGAGACTTGATGGACCAGGGAAGATAGATGATCAAGTGGAGAAAGTAGGGGAGCACACTCTCAGAGGCAAGAAGCGGGGAAATGAGATGAAGAATTTCAGGAGAGGGGGGACAAGGCATAGGCATCATATAGAATATAAATAGATAAAATAATTAATAATGGTAAATTCAAAATGGAAAGGAAGAAGTCAAAATATCTCTCTGTGTGGATGATGTAATAGTACATATAAGGGTCTCCACACATTCTACCAGAGAACACATACAACTGATAAAAAATACCTTTGGCAAAGTGGCTGGATACAACATTAACTTAAAAAAATTAGTAGTCATCTTTTATCCAAATGTTAACTGGGTCAAGAAAAATTTCAGGGAAACAACACTCTTTGCAATAACCATGAATAATATAAAATATCTTGGTGTAGCTCTAAGCAAGCAAATGAAATATCTGTATTACAAGAACTTCAAGTGCCTGAAAAAAAAAACACTGAAGAAGATACCAGAAGATGGAATGGTCCCTATGTTCATGAATAAGTAAGATTAACATAGGAATAATTTCTGTGTTTACAAACTCCAATCTATAGTTTCTATGCAATTCCTTTCTATCTCTGTCAAAGTTTCCATTTTATGCACACACTGTTGCTTTCACCACTCTATGAAAAGAAGCAATGTGATCTTTAAAAAGTACCAACAAAAGATCAGAAAAGAAAATAGTGAAGACATAATGTCCAGCTGTCATAAGAATAAAAAAGATATAAGGGAAGCAATTGAGCAAAAGTTATTAAAAGACTTTTTGAAGGAAGGTACAGGAATATTCTGTATTTCAAATGTGCAAAACAAAAATAAAACTTGCAAAGTTGTTTTGTGTACAAAGAATAGAATACTAATTGTGATCAAAAGAGTAAAGTCATAGATGACTGAGTAATGACTGCTGAGTCCTGAAAACAGGGTAAATATACATTATCCCAAGGAAATGTTGAAAAATAAAGCTGTGTACCCATGTTCTGGACATTTGTGTTCACACAAATTGTAGCTTTTGTAGCTAAAGGTAGAAAGGAGCAAATTCTCTCATGTTTTTACACTCAGAGATATCATAATGGGCAATAAAATAAAAAGGCTATAAAGATTAGAAGATTTCATGATACTTGAATGGGAAATGTGAAGTCAGAAATTTGTCTGTGATCAGGAAAAAGAAAATAGTCCAAAAGAAAGTTTGGTAAGCTCTTAAAGGAAAGGTATATTACTAAGGTTTCTATTTTGTAAAGGATCATCTTTCTTCAAATGCCAAAAGATAAAATAAGAGCTCTATGAAGCACTGTGTCACTGCTGATTGCTTGTAATAAAGACCTGATGGCCAATAGCTGTCGATAGAAATATGAAGGTAGAGTTTCTTGGTGGAGAGAGTAATGTATGTTTAGGGAAGGTGAAGAGAGAGATTTGAAGGCAAACACAAAAAGGAATAAACTGACTGGAACAGAAACAGAGAGATAAAGAGATAGCCACATGGAAGGTCATTGGGTACAATACTTGGGTTAAATTTAAAAGGCAGCTGGCATCATGTGTTCTTGTGGAAGGGTGGAGAATCTTTCAGGTATATGTCCAAGGGTGGTATTGCTCGGCCACCACTAGAGCTATGACCAACTTTCTGAGATACCAGCAGATTGATTTCTAGAGTGATTACACCAGTTTGCAATCCTACTAGCAATGGAGGAGTGTTCTTTTCTCCACATTCTCATCAACTTGTACTTTCATGAGATTTTGAATTTAGCCATTCTGATTGGTTTTAGCTCTGTATACCATATATAATTGGGTTATTTGGTTTTTTGGAGGTTAACTTTTTGAGGTCTTTATATATTTTTGATATTAGCCCTCTATCAGAAGTAAGATTAGTTGATTTCTTCTCTTGACAGTGTACTTTGCCTCACACAAGCTTTGCAATTTTATGAGGTCCCATTTGTCAACTCTTGATCTTAGAGCATAAGCCATTTTTGTCCTACATAGAAAAATTTCTTCTGTGTGCATATGCTTGAGGTTCTTTCTCACATTATTTTCTATTAAATACAGCATATCTTGTTTTAGATGGAGGTCCTTAATCTACTTGGAGTTGACCTTTGTACAAGGAGGCAAGAATGGGTCAATTTATATTCTTCTATATGTAGTCTGCTAGTTGATCTATCTATTGGTTGAAAATGTTCTTTTTTCCACTGGATGTTATTGGCTTCTTTGTCAAATATCAAGTGACCATACATGTGTAGTTGTAACTTCTCAAACACAAATATGCCTGCACATAAAAAATACAACTCAATTAATGAGAACACAAGCTATGTCCCTGGATTGGGAAGTTATACCACTACACTACCCTATCTTTCTCAGCTATGAGATCCCTTATAACTTGCAATTTCTCAAGGCTATGTCTTTCAGTTCCATCTTGTTTCTACCTCCTCATCCTCTGTTATTCTCCTCTTGTTCCACCATTTCCCTCAAACTTTTCAGCTCTACCTTCCCTTACCCTGTCCAATCACTGGCTCTGATTATGTGCTAAAAATATCCATCCTAAGATATGATCTTCCCTATGCATAAGAATTTCTGTGGGGGAATGAGTAGATGATAAAATTACTAAAATGCAGGCTATCTTAGGATCAATATAATCAAAATTCCTATCCTGCGAATTTCTTTCTCCAAAAGCTAATGCTTTCACAGGATCATCTGATACTTTGATTGGGCTATTTAAATATTTGCAATTTTGTAAGGTTTGAAATAAATTGCTTAGCTCTTGAGATTCCAACCCATTCACAAACCACAGCCAGTTAATATCTCCCAATAGCTTCTAACAATCAGTAAGGCTTCTTAATTTTTTTTTCCTGATTTGAACCTTTTGTGGTTTAACCATTGCAGACTTATTTTATATCCTAGGTAATTAATAAAATTTCCATTTGTATTTTTCAGGGGTCATTTGCAATCACCAGAAAGGCATTTTTTTCTTTAGCAAACATTATTACTGCAAAATTTATATCTAGAACAGCCAATTAGACATTATCCATATAATGATAAATAATGGGTTGGGGAAATAACAAATTATCTAAAATGGCTGTTGTACAAAATATTGTTGACACAAAGTACTACTATTTAACATGCCTTGTGGAAGGACTTTCCAATGATATCTTTTTATTGGTTGACCTTTTTAAGGTAGGTACTGAGAAAGCAAACCTTTCCTTATTGAATTCATGTAGAAGAATTGTGAAAAAACAATCTTTCTGATCAAACTCTATGATGGGCCATTTTATAGGTAACAAAGAAGACAGTGAGATCCAAGGCTGCAGGGAACCCGTTGTCTAAATAATATCATTAATCACACTGTGATCTATTAACTTTCTCCATTTGACACATTTTTCATGACAAAAAATTTGAAGAATTCCAAGGGCTAGTAGACTCCTTTACATTTCAATCCTACAGCTGCTCCTGGACTGTTTTAATGCCTGTAGGTTTTCTTTTGTCATTAACCACTGATCAATCCAAATGGGTTTGTCAGTCAACCACTTTAGTGGTAAGGCTGTTGGTGTCTTAGGTGAATTGGTTCCTTGCCTAGAACTAAATTGTGAGTCCCTGCTGTAATTTGTTTATGAGCAGCTTGGACAGTCTATAAATGCCTTTAATAAAAATTTCTTGACTAATTTAAACTTTTTAGTAGGAGCTTGAGGGGTTTCATGGCCAGAGTCTGACACAAAGAATATTAATTTGGGTCTTCCACTGCTGTAATAGATCTCTTACCGATAAGTTAACAGCAATATTAGCCACTTATGGTCTCTACTTTTCTTCCAAAGATTCAGGTGCCATACATTTAAGAAACCTGGTTACACAGTGAAACTAGCAGAAGTTATGAACCAATTGAAAATAGTTGACATGTATTACATCCCCATTTCCTTTTTACAGCCCCTCCCAGTTTCTCTCCTATGCCTTCTAATTAATGCCCTCTTTTCTTATATTATTGTTACATATATACATATGTGTATGTATATGTACCCACAAATGCTTAATTACCACCTTAAAAATGTATTCATATACTTCTATGCAAAAAGGCTTAAAAATTTGTACATTTATCTTTGTTATTTAAAATAAAGTTTTTCAATAAAAAAAGAAATTACTTGACATCTACAGAACATTTCACCCTAAAACAAAGGAATACATGTTCTTCTCATCACGTCACTGTACCTTCTCCAAAATTGACCATATAGTTGGTCAGAGAACAAACCACAATAGATATAAGAAGACTGAAATACTCCTGTGCATCCTATCAGATTACCATGGACTAAGACTGGTCTTTAATAACAACAAGAACAGCAAAATCCCATATACACATGAAAGCTGAACAATGCTGTACTCAACAATAGCATGCTCAAAGATAAAATTAAAAAAGAAATTAAAGATTTTCTTGAATTTAATGAAAGTGAAAGTATGACATACCTAAATCTATGGGATACAATAAAAGAAGCACTAAAAGAAAAATTTATAGCTCTGAGTGCCTCCAAAATAAAAATGGAGAGAGCATATACGAGCAACTCAACAGCACAATTGAAAGCTCTAGAACCAAAAGAAGCAGATACACCTAAGAGGATTAGACAGCAAGAAATAAGCAAACACAGAGCAGTAATTGTCCAAATAGAAACAAAAAGAACTACTCAAAGAAACAAAAAAAAAAAAAAAAAAAAAAAAAAAAAAAAAAAAAAAAAAAAAAAAAAACAAGATCTGGTTAAAAAAATTGATAAATCTTTAGCCAGAAAAACTGGAGGGCAAAGAGAGTATCCAAATTAACAAAACCAGAAAGGAAAGTGGAGACATAATAACTGAAATTGAGAAAATTCAAGAAATCATCAGATCCTACTACAAAAGCCTATACTCAACAAATCTGGAAAATCTGGAGGAAATGGATGAATTTCTAGACAGATACCAGATACTAAAGTTAAAACCAAAATCAGGCAAACCATATAATTAATCTCATAACACCTGAAGAAATAGAAGCAGTCATTAAAACCTTCCCAACCAAAAATGCCCAGGTCCAAATGAGTTCAGTACAGAATTCTATCAGACATTTATTGACGGCCTGATACTAATACTCTCCAAATTATTCCACAAAATAGAGTCAGGTGGAACACTAACTAACTCATTTTTCGAGGTCACAATAACCCTCGTTCTTAAATCACACAAAGAACCTACAAGGAAAGAGAACTTCAGACCAATCTGACTTATGAACATTGATGCAAAAATACTCAACAAAATCCTTGCAAACTGAATCCAACATCAAAACAATCATTCACCATGATCAAGTAGGCTTCATTCCAAGGATGCAGGGATGATTTAATATATGGAAATCCATCAACATAATCCACCATATAAACAAACTCAAAGAAAAAAACCACATGGTAATTTCACTACATGCTGAGAAACCATTTGGCAAAATTCAACAACCCTTCTTGTTAAAAGTCTTAGAAAGAATATGAATTCAAGGCCAAAATCTAAACATAATAAAAGCAATATACAGTAAATCAATAGTCAAAATCAAACTTAAGTTGAGAAACATGAAGCAATCCCAGTAACATCAGGAACTAAACAAGGATGACCACTCTCCTCTTACCTATTCCACATAGTACATTAAGTCCTGGATGGAGCAATTAGACAGCAAACAGAAATCAAAGGGATACAAATAAGAAAAGAAAAAGTAAAAATATCACTATTTATAGATGACATGATAGTATATTTAAGTGGCCGCAAAAATTCCAAGAGAGAATTTTTACAGCTGATAAACAACTTCAGCAAAGTGGCTGGATATAAAATTAACTCAAACAAATCAGAAGCTTTCTCTACACAAAGATCTAACATTCTGAGAAAAAAATTATGAATAAGATACCATTCACAACAGTCACAAATGATATGAAATACCTTTGTGTAACTCTAACTAAGCAAGGGAAGAACCTGTTTGTTAAAAACACCAAATCTCAGAAGAAGGAAATTTAAAAAGATCTCAGAAGATGGAAAGATCTCCCATGCTCATGGATTGGAAGTATCAAGATTGTAAAAAAGGCGATTTTACCAAAAGAAATATACAGATTCAATGCAGTCCCCATCAAAATTCTAAATACATTTATTATAGACTTGGAAAAAAAGCAATTTGCAAATTCATCTGGAATAACAAAAAACCTAGAATATCAAAATCCATCCTCAGCAACAAGAAAACATCTGTGAGAATCACCATCCCTTACCTCAAGATACGTTACAAGGCAATTGTGTTAAAAACCACATATTACTGGTACAGATATAGGCACATTGATCAAGGAAACAGAATAGAAGATCCAGAATGAACCCTCACAGATATGGTCACTTCATTTTTGACAAAGGAGCTGAAAACATTCAAAGGAAAAAGGACAGCCTCTTCACCAAATGGTGTTGTCTCAACTGGCACTCAGCATGCAGAAGAATAAAAATAAAACCTTGCTTATCTCCTTGTACAAAGCTCAAGTGTCAGTGGATCAAAAATCTATACATTAAACTAGGTACACTGAAACGATTAAAAGAGAAAGTAGGGAAAACCTTAAAACACATAGTCACAGGGGAAATTATTATGAACAGACCAACAATGGCTTGTTCTCTAAGATCAAAGATAGAGTAATGGGACTTAATGAGAATACAAATTTTCTGTAAGGCTAAGGACACTGTCAAGAAAACAAAACAATGACCAGAAATGGTGGAGATCCAGGGACACAGACCTGGTAAGGTATCTGAGTAGTTGGGAGCAGAGAGATCTCTGCTGAGCATGTGGAAAGTGTACCTCCACCCCCTTGGTTCAGGGAGCCAGGAACACAGCATTGGGCTGTCTGTTCCCAGGCAGCAGCCTTTGGGGGCAGAACAGGCAATCAGACCATCTGCCACCAGGAACAGAAGAGACCTACGGACACAGGTCAGGTACAAGAGAAAGGCAAGAACCAATCACTAACAACAAGATGGCAAGAGGAAAGCGAAAGAATATACTGCAGGGAAACAAATTCACCCAGGCAACACCAGAACCCAGCTCTCCCATCACAACAAACAGCGAAATGTAAAACACTCCAGACAAAAAGACTCAGACCTGAAATCATACCTCAAGGTGATGATAGAGATACTGAAACAAGAACGGAAGGAACAGCATAAAGAATTAGAAACATTCAATGAGGAAACAAGAAAAACACTCTTTGACCTAAGAGCATGAGCCATTGGTATTTTGTTCATGAAATTTTCACCTGTGCCTATGAGTTCTAAGGTTTTCCCTACTTTCTAATCTAAGAGTTTCAGTGTACCTGGTTTAGTGTGGAGATCTGTGATCCACTTGCACTTGAGCTTTGTACAAGGAGATAAGAAAGGGTCTATTTTCATTCTTCTGCATGCTGAGTGCCAGTTGGACCAATACTATTTGATGAATAGGCTGTCCTTTTTCCATTGAATATTTACAGCTCCTTTGTCAAAAATCAGGTGACCATATATGTGAGGGTTCATTTCTGGATCTTTTATTCTAGTCCATTGAACCACATGCCGATTTCTGTACCAGTACCATGCAGTTTTTAAAACAGTTGCCTTGTAATATGGCTTGAGGTCAGGGATAGTGAATCTCACAGAAATTTTCTTGTTGTTGAGGATGGATTTTGGCTCTTCTAGGTCTTTTGTTATTCCAGATGAAATTGCACATTGCTCTTTCCAATTCAATGAAGAATTGAGTTGGAATTTTGATGGGGATTGCATTGAATCTGTAAATTGCTTTTGGTTAGATGACCATTTTAAAAATGTTGATCCTTCCAATCAATGAGCATGGGAGATCTTTCCATTTTCTGGGACCTTCCTCAATTTCCTTCATTGGAAGTTTGAAGTTCTTGTCATACAAGTTCTTCACTTGCTTAGTTAGTGTCACAGCAAGGTATTTCATAGTTTTTGTGACTATTGTGAAGGGTATCTTTTCCCTAAATTCTTTATTCATATGGTTGTCCTATGAATATAGGAAGGATACTGATTTGTTTCAGTTAATTTTATATCCAGCCATATTGCTGAACTTGTTTATCAGCTGTAGGAGTTCTCTGGTGGAATTTGTCAGATCACTTAAGTACACAATCATGTCATCTGCAAAAAGTGATGTTTTTACTTCTTCATTTCCAATTTGTATCCTTTGATAGTCTTTTGCTGTCTAATTGCTCTAGCTAGGACATCCAACACTATGTTGAATAGGTAGGCTGACAGTGGGCAGCCTTGTTGAGTCCCTGAGTTTAGTCGGATTGCTTCAAGTTTCCCACCATTAAGTTTGATGTTGGTTGTTGGTTTGCTGTATATTGCTTTTATTATGTTTAGGTATGGGCCTTGGATTCCTGTTCTTTCCAAGACTTTTAACATGTAGGGGTGCTGAATTTTGTCAAATGCATTCTCAGCATCTAGTGAGATGACCATGTAGTTTTTTCTTTGAGTTTGTTTATACGGTGGATTACATTGATGTATATCTATATATTAAACTAATTCCTGCATCCCAGGGATGAAGCCTACTTGATATTGGTGAATGATCATTTTGATGTGTTCTTGTATTCGGTTTGCAAGGATTTTGTTGAGTATCTTTGCATCAATGTTCATAAGTGAGACTGTTCTGAAGTTCTCTTTCTTTGTAGGGTCATTGCGTGGTTTAGGAACGAGGGTTATTGTGTCCTCAAAAAATGAGTTAGGTAGTGTTCCATCTGATTCTATTTTGTGAAATAGTTTGGAGAGTATTGGTATTATGTCATCAATAAATGTCTGATAAAATTCTACACTGAACCCATCTGGACCTGGGCTGTTTTTGGTTGGGAGGCTTTTTGATGACAGCTTCCATTTCTTTAGTTGTTAATGGATTATTTAGATGGTTTACCTGGTCCTGGTTTAACTTTAATATCTTGTATCTGTCTAGGAATTCATCCATTTTCTCCAGATTTACCAGCTTTGTTGAGTATAGGGCTTTGTAGTAGGATCTCATGATTTCTTGAATTTACTCAGTTTCAGTCATTATTCTCCACTTTCCTTTCTGATTTTATTATTTTGGCTACTCTCTCTTTGTCCTCTAGTTAGTCTGGCTAAGGGTTTATCAAACTTGTTAATTTTCTCAAAAACAGCTCTTGGTTTTCTTGATTCTTTGAATGATTCTTTTTGTTTCTATTTGGTCTGACCTAAGTTTGATTTTTTAAATCCATCTAATTCTCTTGGGTGTATGTGCTTCCTTTTGTTCTAGAGCTTTCAACTGTGCTGTCAGGTTGCTAGTGTATGATCTCTCCAGTTTCTTTTTGGAAGCACTCAGAGATATGAGTTTTCCTCTCAGTACTGATTTCATTGCATCCCATAGGTTTGCATATATTGTGTTTTCATTTTCACTGAATTCTAGTAAAACCTTAATTTTTTTCTTTATTTCTTCTTTTACCCTGCTATTTTTTAATAGAGCATTGTTTGGTTTCCATGTTTATATGGGCTTTTTGTTGTCTTTTTTGTTATTAAAGACCAGCCTTAGACTATAGTGGTTTGAAAGGATGCAGGGGAGTATTTCTATCTTCTTATATCAATTGAGGCTCATTCTATGTCCAATTATGTGGTCAATTTTCGAGAAGGTGCTGTGAGGTGCTGAGAAAAAAGTGTATTATTTTGTTTTAGGATGATACCTTGTGTAGATATTTATTAATTCCAGTTGGTTCATAGTCTCTGCTAGTTTTACAGTATCCTTGTTCAGTTTCTGTTTCCATGATCTGTCTATTGGTGAGAGTGGGGTATTAAAGTCTCCCACTATTACTGTGTGTGGCACAATGTATTTTTTGAGCTTTTTTTAAACCACTTTGTTTTAAAGAACAAAGATAAATGTACAGATTTTAAGGCTTTTTGCATAAAAGTATATAATACAATTTTGTCAGTACTTGTTTTTTTTTTAAAGGTTTGATAGTGTGATCAAGATCCCACCAGTTACAATGAGCAAAAAGTACATGTAAAACAAGATGCAACCTATGAATAGTTAAGTTTTCTTGGTGTGTAAAGAATTTTTTTTAACAAAGAGCAGACAGTACATGTAATACAGGGTACAACTCAGAATTTATCAATATATTCTTGGTGGATAAGGATTGAGCATGACTATTTTGTTTTGTTTTGTTTTGTTTTGTTTTTTCTTGGACTTCATACAGTCTGTGAGTTGTTTCTGGGGCAGTGCGAGCCTCTGGGGTTAGCTTCCCACTATCAGTGACTGCATATTATGTCTGTTCTTTTGTGACTGGGTTATCTTACTCAGGATGATATTTTCTAGATGCAGGCATTTTCTTAAGAATTTGGTTAACAAAAAAAGCCCAGGTCCAGATGGGTTCAGTGCAGAATTTCATCAGATATTTATTGGGGATATAACACCAATAATCGCCAAACTATTCCAAAAGATAGAATCAGATGGAATATTACCCAACTCATTTTTTGAGGCTACAATAACCCTCGTACCTAAACCACACATAGACCCTACAAGGAAAGAGAACTTCAGACCAATCTCACTTATGAACATTGATGTAAAAATACTCAACAAAATCCTTGCAAACCGAATCCAAGAACACATCAAAACCATCATTCATCATGACCAAGTAGGCTTCATCCCTGGGATGCAGGGATGGTTTAACATAAGAAAATCCATCAATATAATCCACTATATAAACAAACTCAAAGACCAAAATCACATGGTCATCTCACTAGACACTGAGAAAGCATTTGACAAAATCCAACACCCCTTCATGTTAAAAGTCCTGGAAAGAACAGGAATCCAAGGCCCATATTTAAACATAATAAAAGCAATATACAGCAAACCAACAGCCAACATCAAACTTAATGGCGAGAAACTTGAAGCAATCCCACTAAAATCAGGGACTCGACAAGGCTGCCCACTCTCCCCCTACCTATTCAACATAGTACTGGAAGTCCTGGCTGGAGCAATTAGACAGCAAAAGGAGATCAAGGGGATACAAATCGGAAAGGAAGAGATAAAAACATCACTCTTTGCCGATGACATGATAGTGTACTTGAGTGACCCCAAAAATTCCACCAGAGAACTCCTACTGCTGATAAACAAGTTCAGCAAAGTGGCCGGATACAAAATTAACTCAAACAAATCAGTAGCCTCCCTATACTCAAAGGACAAACATGTGGAGAAAGAAATTAGGGAAAAGGTACCCTTCACAATCGTTACAAAAACTATGAAATACCTTGGTGTGACTCTAACTAAGCAACTGAAGGACCTGTATAACAAGAACTTCAAACCTCTAAAGAAAGAAATTGAGGAGGATCTCAGAAAAAGGAAAGATCTCCCATGCTCATGGATTGGAAAGATCAACATCTTAAAAATGGCCATCCTACCAAAAGCAATCTACAGATTCAATGTAATCCCCATCAAAATTCCAACCCAGTTCTTCATGGAATTGGAAAGATCAATGTGCAATTTCATATGGAATAACAAAAGACCTAGAATAGCGAAATCCATCCTCAACAACAAAAAAAACATCTGCGGGAATCACTATCCCTGACCTCAAGCTATATTACAAGGCAATTGTGCTGAAAACTGCATGGTACTGGTACAGAAATAGGCAGGTGGATCAATGGAATAGAATAGAAGATCCAGAAATGAGCCCTCATGTATATGGTCACCTGATTTTTGAAAAAGGAGCAGTAAACATTCAATGGAAAAAGGACAGCCTATTCAACAAATGGTGCTGGTCCAACTGGCACTCAACATGCAAAAGAATGAATATAGACCCGTTCTTATCTCCTTGTACAAAGCTCAAGTGTAAGTGGATTAAAGATCTCCACATTAAATAAGATACACTGAAACTATTAGATGAGAAAGTAGGGAAAACCTTAGAACACAAAGGCACAGGAGAAAATTTCCTGAACAAAACACCAATGGCTCAAGCTCTAAGGTCAAAGATTAACAAATGGGACTTAATGAGATTGCAAAGTTTCTGTCAGGCTAAGGACATCGTCAAGAAAACAAAACGGCAACCAACAGAATGGGAAAAGATCTTTACCAACACCACATCAGATAGAGGCCTAATATCCAAGGTGTACAAGGAACTCAAAAAGCTAGACACCAGAGAATCAAATAACCCTATTAAAAAATGGGGTACAGAGCTAAACAAATCATTTTCAGTTGAGGAACACCGAATGGCCGAGGAACATCTGAGGAAGTGCTAGACATCCTTAGCTATCAGGGAAATGCAAATCAAAACAACCCTAAGATTCCACCTCACACCAGTCAGATTGGCCAAGATCCAAAACTCAGATGACAGCAGATGCTGGCGAGGCTGCGGAGAAAGAGGAACACTTCTCCACTGTTGTTGGGGTTGCAAGCTAATACAACCACTCTGAAAATCTGTCTGGCGATACCTCAGAAAATTGGATATAGTACTACCTGAAGACCCAGCTATTCCACTTCTGGGCATATACCCCAGAGACACTTTAATACACAACAAAGATATATGCACCACAATGTTCATAGCAGCTCTATTTATAATAGCCAGAAGCTGGAAGGAACCTAGATGTCCTTCAGAAGACGAATGGATACAAAAATTGTGGTACATATACACAATGGAATACTACTCAGCCACCAGAAACAATGACTTAACCAAATTCTTAAGAAAATGGCTGCATCTAGAGAAGATCATTCTGAGTGAGATAACCCAGTCACAAAAGAACAGACATAATATGCAGTCACTGATAGTGGGATGCTAACCCCAGAGGCTTGCACTCCCCCATAAACAACTCACATACTGTATGAAGTCCAAGAAATAAAGAAAACAAAAAATATACATATATTCACAAAACAAGAAGACTTTGACTATTTCCATGTTGCGTTTTGTTTTGCATGTACTTCACGCTTATTGTAACTAGTAGGTTTTCAATGCATACTGTCAAGCCGTTGGGGGGAAAAAATCAAGTACTGACTAAAAAATATATTCACATGGTTTTATGTAAAATTTATTTTAATGTCTGAAAAAACAGTACTGACAAAAATGTATAAATTTAAGCAAAAAATATTTAAAATCTGTACATTTATCTTTGTTTTGCAAAATAAAGTCGTTTAAAAAAAAAGAATTTGGTTAAGTCATTGTTTCTGGTGGCTGAGTAGTATTCCAGTGTGTAAATGTACCACAATTTTTGTATCCATTCATCTTCTGAAGGACATTTGTGAGAGTGGGGTATTAAAGTCTCCCACAATTATTGTGTGGGGTGAAATGTATTTTTTGAGCTGTAGTAGTGTTTCTTTTATGAATATGGGTGCTTTTATATTTGAGCATATATGTTAAAAATTGAGAGTTCCTCTAACAGATTTTCCCTGTAATGAGTACAAAGTGTTTTTCCTTATCTTTTTTGATAACTTTTGGTTGGAAATTTACTTTATTCGATATTTGAATAGCCACTCAATCTTGCTTCTTGGGGTCATTTGCTTGGAAAGTTTTTTTCCTAGCCTTTTACTCTGAGATAGTGTCTGCTTTTGTCTCTGAGGTGAATTTCGTGTGTGGTGCAAAACGCTGGGTTTGGTTATGTATCCAGTCTAATAGCCTTAAATATCTTTTTACTGGGGAGTTGAGTCCATTTATATTAATAGATATCAAGGAATAGTGGTTGCTTGTAGGAAGTAGTTGGCGCCAATAGATGGCGCCTGCTTCCCGCCCATTGTTCAGCCTATAAAAACCTTTCTGCTCGTGTTGCTTGGCAACCACATAAGTCACAGCCGAATCTCAGGGCACGTGATTGAGCTACAGGAGGATGCACCAATCAGGTAGCAACACAAGTTTCTTAGGCATATATAGCAGTGCATTTCTCCCCCACGTGGAGAGGGAGATAGTGGAGAGATTGCGGGAGACCACATGTGGAGAGATGGCAGAGAGATCCCCCATGAAGGGAGACCAGGTAAGAAGGATTGCAGGGAGATCGCACGTGGGAGAGAGACGAGGGAGAGAGACTCGGGAAGCACGTGGGAGATCGCCTGTCCAGGGAGATCCCACCAGGCAAGCACCTAGAGAGATCGCCTGCTCAGAGAGAAGTTTCCTGCTCAGGAAGTCCCCTGCTCAGAGTGCTGTACAATAAAGGTTGTCCGCAGAAGAATCTTGTTGTTGTTGCACGCCTGTTTCGGCCTGCGGACGTTGGCGCACGACAGTTGCTGTTTTTTGGTATTGTTGCTTTTGTAGGTCAAATTGTGCCTGTGTCTCTTTCACCTTTTGGTTTTCTTGCTTAGGAGTTTTCTTGTTTTTCCTATGCTGTAGTTCCCCTCATTGTATTGGGGTTTCCACCTATAATCATTGTAGTGCTGGTTTGTGGTCAGATATTGTTAAAACTTAGTTTTGTCTTGGTATATCTTCGTCTCTCCATCTATGGTGATTGATACTGGGTATAGCAGCTGGGGCTGGCATTTGTGCTCTCTTAGGGTCTGCATGATGTCTGTCTAGGCTCTTCTAGCTTTCACAGTCTTTGTTGAGAAATTGGGTGTGATTCTGATTGGTCTGCCTTTATATGTTACATGACCTTTTCCATCACTGATTTTAATATTCTTTCTTTCCTTTTGGTTCTTGGTCTTTTGACTATTATTTTGTCGGGAGCAATCTCTTTTCTGGTCCAACCTATTTGGAGTTCTATAGGCTTCTTTTATGCTCATGGTCCTCTCATTCTTAAAGGGTAGGGAAGTTTTCTTTTACAACCTGTTTGAAGATATTTACTGTGCCTGCTATATGATATTCTTTGCCTTCTTCTATTCCTATTATCCTTAGGTTTGTTTTTCTCATTGTTTCCTGGATCTCCTGGACATTTTGGGTTAGGAGTTTTTTGGTTTTTGCATCTTCTCTGACTGCTTTGTCTGTTTTCAATGTTGTCTTTGCCCCCTGAGATTTTTTTCTTCAATCTCTTGTAGTCTGTTGGAAATGCGTTCATCTGTGACTCCTGATTTCTTTTTTAGGTTTTCTACCTCTATGTTTGTCTCTTTTAGTGTTTTTTTTTATATTGTGTTCATGTAGCTTTTAAATTCCTTCTTCCATTCATTCATCTTTTTGGTTCTGTTTTCCTCTAGTTCTTTGAGTTCTTTGAGTATTTTTCTTGTTTCTTCTTCAAAAGCTTCTAATTCTTTATGCTTTTCCTCCCATTCTTCTTTAAGAATCTCTAGCTTCATCTTTAGGTAGGATTTGGGTCTGAGTCTTCTTTTTCTGGAGTGTTTGGCATTCTGTTGTTTGCTGTGATGGGAGAGCATGGTTCTAATGTTTCCAGGTTGTCTTGGTTTCCTGGGGTATGTTCTTTTGCTTTCCTCTTGCCATCTTGTTGTCAGTGATTGGTTCTTGCCTTTCCCTTGTACCTGGCCCATGTCCCTGGATCTCCACTGTTCCTGGTGGCAGATGGTCCTAGCGCCTGTTCTGCACCCAAAAGCCACCAGCTAGGAACAGAGGGCCCAAGACTGCGTTTCTTGTCCCTGGATCAAGCAAGGCAGGAGGGCACTTTCCTAGAACTTGGCAGAGATCATTCTACTTCCTGGCTAGTCAGAACCCCTTCTCACCAAGCCTGTGTCTCTGGTTCTCCACTGTTGCTGGTGGGGGATGGTCTGAGTGCCTGTTATGCACCTAAAAGCAGCCTGCTGGGAACAGTGGGACAAATGCTGGGTTCCTGGTCCCTGGATCAAGCAGGTCAGAGGTACACTTTCTGCGCGCTCAGCAGAGATCACCCTGCCCCCTCGCTAGTTAGAACCCCTTCTCACTAGGCCTGTGTCTCTGTGTCTACACTGTTCCTGGTGGGGGAATCGAATGTTTTTTTTTTTAATTGAACAACTTTATTTTAAAAAACAAAATAAATGTATAGATTTATGCATTTTTGCATAAAAGTATACAAATACATTTGTGTCAGTACTTGATTTTTTTCAAGTTTTGATAGTGTGCATTAAAATCTTACTAGTTACAATGTGCAAAAAGTATATGTAAAACAAGATGTAACTTGGAATTAGTCAAAGTTTTCTTCAAAGACTAAGAATAATGGATTTTATTTTTTTTCTTGAACTTCATATAATCTGTGAGTTGTTTCTGGCGTGTTCAGAGCTTTCTAGTGTTGGTACACAATTACAAGTGACTGCATATTATATCTCTTCTTTTGTCACTGGGTTATCTCACTCAGAATGATATTCTCTAGATGCATTCATTTTCTTAAAATTTTCATAAACTCATTGTTTCTGATAGCTGAGTAGTACTCCATTGTGTAAATATACCACAATTTTTGTATCCATTCATCTACTGAAGGGCATCTGGGTTCTTTACAGATTCTGGCTATAATAAACAAGACTGCTATGAACATTGTGGTGCATGTGTCTTTGTTGTATGTTGGAGCTTCTTTGGGGTATATGCCCAGAAGTGGAATAACTGGGACTTCAGGTAGTACTACGTCCAATTTCCTGAGGAACCGCCAGACTGATTTCCAGAGTGGTTGTACCAGTTTACAACCCCACCAACAGTGGGGAAGTGTTCCTCTTTCTTCACATCCTCGCCAGCATCTGCTGCCACCTGAATTTTTATCTTAACCATTCCGGTTTGTGTGAGGTGGAATCTCAGTGTTCTTTTGGTTTGCATTTCTCAGATGGCTAATGATGTTGAGCACTTCCTTAGATGCTTCTCAGCCATTCTATATTACTCAATTCAGAACTTTTTGTTTAGCTCTGTACCCCATTTTTAATTGGGTTGTTTGATTCTCTAGTGTCTAGCTTCTTGAGTTCTTTGCATACCTTGGATACTAGGCTTCTATCTGATGTGGGGTTGGCAAAGATATTTTTCTCAATCAGTTGGCTGCCATTTTGTTTTCTTGACAGTGTCTTTAGCCTTACAGAAACTTTGCAATCTCATTAAGTCCCATGTTTTGAAATTTGACTTTAGAGCATGAGCCATTGGTTTTCTATTCAGGAAATTTTCTCTTGTGTCTATTTGTTCTAAGGTTTTCCATAATTACTCTCTAATAATTTCAGTGTACCTGGTTTAATGTGGAGATCTTTGATCCACTTGCACTTGAGCTTTGTACAAGGAGAAAAGAAGGGGTCTATTTTCATTCTTCTGCATGCTGAGTGCCAGTTGGACCAACACCATTTTTGAAGAGCCTGTCAATGAATGCCTAATAGAATTCTGCACTGAACCCATCTGGATCTGGGCTTTTTTACCAGACCTCTTTCCCCATTGACTCTTTTTTTTTTAAATTTTAGTCCACATATTTACTGGATATTCTCTGTATTTACATTTTAAATGTTATCCCCTTTCTCCCCACTCCCATTCCTCCTTCTCCACTCACTTCCATGAAGATATTCCCTCTCCCAGCCACCTTCTTCCACCTCAGTGCCTTAGCATTCCTCTACACTGGAAAAACAAGCCTTCACTGGACCAAAGGCCTCACCTCCCATTGATGCAAGACAATGCTCTCCTCTGCTACATATGCACCTGGAGCCATGGGTCTCTCCATATGTACTCATTGGTTGGTGTTTTAGTCCCTGGGAGCTCTGGAGGGTTTGGTTGGTTGGTAATGTTGTTCTTCCCTTGGGATAGCAAACCCTTTCTGCTCTTTTGGTCCTTTCTCTAGCTCCTTCATTGGGTTCCCAATGTTCAGTCCAATGGTTAGCTGCAAGCATCCTCATCTGTATCAATATGGCTCTGGCAAAGCCTCTGAGGAGGTATTAATATCAGGATCCTGCCAGTAAACACTTCTTAACATTAGCAATAGTGCTTGGGTTTGGTGGCTGCATATGGGATGGATCCCAAGGTGAGGCAGTCTCTGGATGATCTTTTCTTCAATTCCTGCTTCTCTATTTGTTTCTGTATTTTTTCCCATGAGTGTTTTCTTCTCCCTTCTAAGAAGGATTGAGGCATCTATAGTCTGACTTTCCTGCTTTTTTGGGTTTCATAAGGTCTGTAAATTGATTCTTGGATATTCCAAGCTTTCTTTTTTCTCTTTTTTTAAACTTTATTTTAAAAAAGAAAGATATAAGAAAAAAATTTAAATATTTTGCATAAATGTATACAAATACAATTGTGTCAGTGCTTGGCTTTTTTTTTTTCCTTTTTTTTTTTTTAAGGTTTGATACTCTGAATTAAGGTTTACTAGTAACAATGAGCAAAAAGTACATATAAAACAGGATGTAACATGGAATTAGTCAACGTTTTCTTGGTGTGTAATGATTGAGCATGACTGTGTTTTTTGTTTGCATGTTTTGTTTTCTTTTTTTCTTGAACTTCACACAGTCTGTGAGTTGTTTCTTGGGCAGTCTGAGCCTCTGGGGTTAGCATCCCACTATCAGTGACTGCATATTATGTCTGTTCTTTTGTGACTGGGTTATCTCACTCAGGATGATATTCTTTAGATGCAACCATTTTCTTAAGAATTTGGTTAAGTCATGGTTTCTGAAGGCTGAGCAGTATTCAATTGTGTAAACGTACCAGAATTTTTGTATCCAATCATCTAAAGAAGGAAATCTGGGTTCTTTCCAGCTTCTGGCTATTATACATAGAGCTGATATGAACATTGTGTTGCATGTATATTTGTTATGTATTGGAGTGTCCCTTGGGTATATGCCAAGAAGTGAAGTAGCTGGCTCTTCAGGTAGTACTATGTCTAATTTTCTGAGGAATCACCAGACTGATTTCCAGAGTGGTTGTATCAGTTTACAAACCCACCAAAGTGGAGAAGTGTTCCTCTTTCTCTGCAACCTCGCCAGCATCTGCTGTCCTAGGAGTTTTGGATCTTGGCCAATCTGAATGGTGTGAGGTGGAATCTCAGGGTTGTTTTGATTTGCAGTTCCCTGATGGCTAAGGATGTCAAGCACTTCCTTAGATGTTTCTCAGCCATTTGATATTCCTCAACTGAGAAGATTTTGTTAAGCTCCGAACCCCATTTTTAATAGGGTAGTTTGATTCTCTGCTGCCTAGCTTTTTGAGTTCTTTGTATACATTGGATATTAGGCTTCTATCTGATCTGGAGTTGGTAAAGATCTTTTCCCATTTTGTTGTCTGCCATTTGTTTTCTTAACAATGTCCTTAGCATTACAGAAACTTTGAAATCTCATTAAATCCCATTTGTTAATATTTAACCTTAAAGCTTGAGCCATTGGTGATTTGTTCAGAAAATTTTCTCCTGTGCTTGTGTTCTAAGGTTTTCCCCACTTTCTCCTCTAACAGTTTCAGTGTATTTGGTTTAATGTGGAAATCTTTGATCCACTTACACTTGAGCTTTGTACAAGAAGATAAGAAAGGGTCTATTTTCATTCTTTTGCATGCTGAGTGTCAGTTGGATCAGCACCATTTGTTGAATAGGCTGTCCTTTTTCCATTGAATGTTTACAGCTCCTTTGTCAAAAATGAGGTGACCATATACATGAGGGCTCATTTCTCGATCTTCTATTCTATTCCATTGATCCACGTGCCTATTTCTGTACCAGTACCATGGAGTTTTCAGCAAATTGCTTTGTAATATAGCTTGAGGTCAGGGATAGTGATTTCCGCAGATGTTTTCTTGTTGTTGAGGGTGTATTCTGCTATTTTGGTCTTCTGTTATTTCAGATGAAAGTGCACATTGATCTTTCCAACTCAATGAAGAACTGGGTTGGAGTTTTGATGGAGATGGCATGGAATCTGTAGATTGCTTTTGGTAGTATGGCCATTTTTAAAATGCTGATCCTTCTAATCAATGAGCATGGAAGATCTTTCCATTTTCTGAGATTATTCTCAATTTCCTCTTTTAGAGGTTTGAAGTTCTTGTCATACAGGTCCTTCACTTGCTTAGTTAGTGTCACACCAAGGTATTTCATAGTTTTTGTGACTATTGTGAAGGGTATCTTTTTCCTAATTTCTTTCTCCAAATGTTTGTCCTTTGAATATATGAAGGCTACTGATTTGTTTGAGTTAAGTTTGTATCCAGCCACTTTGCTGAACTTGTTTATTAGCTGTAGTTTTCTGGTGGAATTTGTGGGGTCAGTTAAGTACACTGCCATGTCATCTGCAAAGAGTGATGTTTTTACTTTTTCCTTTCTGGTTTGTATCTCCTTGATCTCCTTTTGCTGTCTAATTGCTCTAGCCAGGAATTCCAGTACTATGTTTAATAGGTAGGCGGATAGTGGGCACCCTTGTTGAGTCTCTGATTTTAGTGGGATTGCTTCAAGTTTCCCATCGCTAAGTTTGATGCTGGCTGTTTTTTTGCTCTATATTTCTCTTTATTATGTTTAGATGTGTATTTTGGATTCCTATTCTTTCCAGGACTTTTAACATGAAAGGATGGTAAATTTTTTCAAAAGCTTTTTCAGCATATAGTGAGATGACCATGTGATTTTGTTCTTTGAGTTTGTCTATATGGTGGATTACATTGATGGATTACTTTATATTAAACCATCCCAGCATCCCAGGGATGAAGCCTACTTGGTCATGGTAAATAATCATGTTGATGTGTTCTTGGATTCGGTTTGCAAGTATTTTGTTGAGTATTTTTACATCAGTGTTTATAAGTGAGACTGGTCTGAAGTTCTCTTTTCTTGTAGGGTCTTTATGTGGTTTAGGAAAGAGGGTTATAGTAGCCTCAAAAAATGAGTTAGGTAGTATTTCATCTGATTCTATCTTGTGGAATAGTTTGGATAGTATTGGTGTTATGACCGCAATAAATGTCTGATAAAATTCTGCATGGAACCTGTCTGCACCTGGGCTTTTTTTTGGTTGGGAGGCTTTTGAGGACTTCCTGTACTTCTTTAGGTGTTATGGGATTACATAGATGGTTTACCTGGTCTTGGTTTAACTTTAGGATCTTGTATCTGTCTCAGAATTTATTCATTTCCTCCAGATTTTCCAACTTTGTGGAGTAAAGGCTTTTGTAGTAGAATCTGATGATTTCTTGAATTTCCTCAGTTTCAGTTGTTATGTATCCACTTTCCTTTCTGATTTTGTTAATTTGTATACTCTTTCTTTGCCTTCTAGTTAGTCTGGCTAGGGGTTTATCAATCTTGTTGATTTTCTCAAAGAACCAGCTCTTGTTTTTGTTGATTCTTTCGATGGTTTTTTTTTGTTTCTATTTGGTCTATTTCTGCCCTAAGTTTGATTATTTCTTGCCATCTACTCCACTTGAGTGTATCTCCTTCTTTTTGTTCTAGAGATTTTAGCTGTGCTGTCAAGTTGCTGATGTATGCTCTCTCAGGTTTCTGTTTGGAAGCGTTCACAGCTATTAGTTTTCCTCTCAGTAGTGCTTTCATTGCATCCCATAGGTTTGGGTATGTTGTGTTTTCGTTTTCATTGAATTCCAGAAAATGTTTAATTTCTTTCTTTATTTCTTCTTTTACCCTGCTATCATTTAGCAGAGTGTTGTTTAGTTTCCATGTTTATGTGGGCTTTTTGTTGTCTTTGTTGTTGTTAAAAACCAGCTTTAGACCATGGAGTACTGAGAGTGCATGAAAGTATGAAATCATCTTATATCTATTGAGGCTCGTTCTTTGTCCAATCATGTGGTCAGTTTTTGAGAAGGTCCCATGGTGTGCTGAGAAGACGGTGTATTTTTTTACATTAAGATTATATGTTCTGTAGATATCTATAAATCCAGTGGGTTCATAGTCTCTGCTAGTTTTACAGTGTACTTGTTCAGTTTCTGTTTCCATGATCTGTCCATTTGTGAGAATGGGGTAATAAAGTCTCCCACTTTTATTGTGTGGGGTGAAATGTATTTTTTGTGCTTTAATAGAATTTCTTTTATAAATGTGGGTGCTTTTGTATCTGGAGCATATATGTTAAGAATTGAGAGTTCCTTCTGACAGATTTCCTCTGTAATGAGTAAAAAATGTCCTTCCTTATCTTTTTTGATAACTTTTGTTTGGAAATTTACTTTATTCGTTATAAGAATAGCCACTCCAGCTTGCTTTTTGGGGCTGTTTGCTTTGAAGTTTTTTTCCCAACCTTTTGCTCTGAGATACTGTCTGGCTTTGTCTCTGAGATGAGTATCCAGTATGCAGCAAAATGCTGGATTTTGTTTATGTGTCCAGTCTGATAGACTATGTCTCTTTATTGGGGAGTTGAGTCCATTTATGTTAATAGATATCAAGGAATAGTGGTTGCTGTTTCTTGCTATTATTTCTTTTGTAGGTTGAGTTGTGTCTGTTTTTCTTTCTTCTTTTTGTTTTCTTGCTTAGGAGTTTTCTTGTTTTTACTAGGATGTTGTTCCCCTCATTGTATTGGGTTTTCCACCTATAATTATTTGTACTGCTGGGTTTGTGGTCAGATATTATGTAAATTTAGATTTGTCTTGAAATATCTTCATCTCTTCATCTATGGTGATTGATAGTTTTGCTGGGTATAGCAGCTTGGGCTGGCACTTGTGCTCTCTTAGGCTCTTCTAGCTTTCATAGTCTCTGTTGAGAAATCGGGTGTGATTCTGATTGGTCTGCCTTTATATGTTACCTGACCTTTTTCCCTTACTGCTTTTAGTATTCTTTCTTTGCTTTGGGCACTTGGTGTTTTGACTATTATGTGTCTGGAGGTTTTTCTTTTCTTCTTCAACCTATTTGGTGTTCTGAATGCTTCTTTTATGCTCGTGGTCATCTCATAATTAAGGGGAAGGGAAGTTTTCTTCTACAATTTTGTTGAAGATAGTTACTGCTCCTCTTAATTGACTTTCTTCTTCCTCTTCTATTCCTATTATCTTTAGATTTGTTTTTCTCATTGTTTTCTGGATCTCCTGGACATTTTGGGTTAGGAAATTTTTGGTTTTTCCACTTCTCTGGCTGTTTTGTCTATGTTTACAATGTTATCTTCAGCCCCTGAAATTCTCTCTTTTATCTCTTGTAGTCTATTGGAAGTGCTTGCTTTTGTGACTCCTGCTTTCTTTTTTTAGGTGTTCTACCTCTAGGGTTATCTCTTTTAGTGTTTTCTTTATCGTGTCAGTTTCCGTTTTAAATTTCTTCTTCCATTCCTTCATCTCTTTTGTTCTGTTTTCCTCTAGTTTTTTCAGTTCTTTGAGTGTTTTTCTTGTTTCCTCTTTAAAAGCTTTTGATTCTTTTTCTTTTCCTCCCATTCTTGTTTAAGCATCTCTATCAGCATCTTGAGGTATGATTTTAGGTTTGTGTGTTATTTTTCTGGACTGTTTGACGTTCTGCTGTTTGCTGTGATGGAAGAGCTGGGTACTGGTGTTGCCAGGTTGTCTTGGTTTCCTTGGGATATGCTTTTTCACTTTCCTCTTGCCATCTTGTTGTCAGTGATATGTTCTTGCCTTTCCCTTGTACCATGTCTGTGTCCCTGGATGTTCACTGGTTCAGGTGGCAGATGATCTGATCACTGTTCTGTGCCCCAAAGCCGCCAGGTGGGAACAGAGGTCCCAATGCTGGGTTCCTGGCCTCTGGGTCAGGCAGGGCAGGGGCCCGTTTTCCATGTGCACTCGGCAGAGATCTCTCTGCCACCTGGCTGCTCAGATCTCCTTCTCACCAGGCCTTAACCTTTGGGAACTGCTGGTCCAGGTGGCAGATGGGCCAAGCCCTCTTCCCCATTGACTCTTTACTGTCCAATCATGTACTATCTTGACATCACCCTACATGTGTCTGGTTTCATTTTATATTATTGTGCCATATTTGGAAGATGTTCTCGCAATTTTTGGGGATGTATGTGCTTACAGTAAGTCTAGAGGATAGGAGAGGCTAGGGGAAACCTTTAAAGAGTGGAAGAAAGCAGAAAGCCCTTGTGTGTGGACCAAACAATCAGTACTTTTTTTTTTTAACCAGGAAGAGCAGAGATTCGTGGAAGCAAACCTGCTGAGACTGCAGTGCATGTAGCCAGGGATCAGAGAGTTCTGAGGCAAGCATGCAGAAAGCACAACACCCCAATTGGTTCAGGAGAGCAGGAACTCTGCCTTATAGACTTGGTTTCTACCCGGAAGGCCCTTGCACGTGGAATAAATGCTCAGGCCATTTGACACTGAGAACATAGAGATCCAGGGATGCAGGCCTGGTGAGACTGTGCTGTGAGTAGCTGGGGCACAGGGAGGGCTAGGCCTGGCACACAAAAAGCACTATGCCCCTGTTGGTTCAGGGAAGCAAGAACTCTGCCATAGGGACTTGTTTTCAACACGGAAGGCCCTTGTGTGCGGACCAAATGTTCAGTCCATTTTCCATGAGGAACAGTGAAGATGCAGGGACCCAGACCTGGTGAGACTATGCTGGGAGTAGCCAGGACACAGAGAGTCCTGGGCCGAGTACAAGGACAGTGTCGCCCAATCAATTCAATCAGGGGAGCAGGAACCCTGGAATAGGGACATATTATCAGCCCGAAAAGCCACCGAGTATGAACCAAATGCTCAGATCATTTGCCACGAGGAACAGTAGAGATTCAGGGACACAGGCTTAGGGAGACTGCACTGCGAGTAGCTGGGGTGTAGAGGGGCCTAGGCCTAGAACGAGGTAGGTGCAACTCTCCGGTTGGTCCAGGGGAGCAGGAACTCTGCCATAGAGAGAGCAGGAACTCTGCCTTCAGGTCCACCTGGAAGGCCCTTTCATGTGGACCATACCTTCAAGCCATTTGCCACCTAAAACAGCGGAGATCGGGGAACATAGGCTAGGTAAATGGGAGGGATGGGAACCAATCACTGACAACAAGACCACATATAATCACAGACAATAAGATGGCAAGAGGAAAGCAAAACAACTTACCCAGTGGAAACAAAGACTACCTGGCAACATCAGAATTCAGCTCTCCCATCACGGCAAACAGCAGAATGACTATCACTCCAGAAAAAGAAGACACAGACCTAAAGTCATACCTCAAGATGATGGTGGAGATCTTGAGAAGAGCGTGAATAGCTAACTCACTTAACAAAAATGGGAGGAAAAGAATAAAAAAATAGAAGCTTTTAAAGAGGAAACACAAAAACCTCTCAAAAAAATCAAAGAACTAGAGGAAACAAAACCAAAGAGATAAAGAAATTGAAGAAGGAACTTAAAATGGAAATGGAAACAATAAAGAAAACACTTAAAGAGACAATCCTGGAGGTAGAAAACCTAAAAAAGAAATCAGGAGTCACAGATTTAAGCATCTCCAACAGACTACAGGAGATGGGAGAGAGAATATCAGGGGCCAAAGACAACATTGAAAACATAGACAAAACAGTCAGAGAAGATTCAAAAGCCAAAAAGTTCCTAATGCAAAATATTTAGGAGATCTAGGACAAAATGAGAAGAACAAACCTAAGGATAATAGGAATAGAAGAGGGCAAAGAATATCAACTAAGAGGCACAGTAAATATATTCCACAAAATTGTAGAAGAAAACTTCCCTACCCTTAAAAATGAGATGACCATGAGCATAAAAGAAGCCTACATAACTTCTAATAGAGTGTACCAGAAAAGAAATTCTACCTGACACATAATAGTCAAAACTTCAAGTTCCCAAAGCAAAGAAAGAATACTAAAATCAGTGAGGGAATACAGTCATGTAACATATAAAGGCAGACCAATCAGAATCACACCCGATATCTCAACAGAGACTATGAAATCTAGAAGATCCTGGACACACATAATGCAGAACAAAAGTGTCATCCCAAGCTACTATACCCAGCAAAACTCTCAATCACCATTGATGGAGAGACCAAGATATTCTAGGGCAAAACAAAATTTACACAATATGTGACCACAAACCCAGCACTACAATTAATTATATGTGGCAAACCCAATACAAGGAAGGATACTACATTCTAGTAAAAACAAGAAAATACCTAAGGAAGAAAACGAAAAGAAGAAAAACATACAGGTAAAATTTTACCACTAAAAGTAATAATAGCAGAAAACAGTGACCACTATTTCTTAATATCTGTTAACATAAATGAACTCGATAGTGGAGATCCAGGGACGCAGGCCTGGTGAGACTGTACTGCCAATAGCCAGGGCACAGAGAGGTTTGGGCGAGCACACAGAAAGCGTGCTTCCCTCATTGGTTCAGGGGAGTGAGAACACTGCTTTAGGGACACAGTTTCTACCTGGAGGGCCCATGCATGCAGAACAGTCGCTCAGGCCATCTGCAAATAGGAACAGCAGAAATCCAGGGACACAGGACTGGTGAGACTGTCCTGCGAGTAGCCGGGGCACAGAGAATTCTGGGCTGAGCACGTGGAACGTGCGCCCTCCCCATATGTCCAGGGGAGCAGGAACTCTGCTGTAGTGACTAGGTTACCACCTGGGAAGCCTCTGTGTTTAGAACAGGTGCTCAGACCATCTGCCACCAGGAACAGTGGAGATCCAGGGAACCAAGCCTAATGAGACTGCACTTCGAGTAGCTGAGGCTCAGGGAGATCTGGGCCGAGTGTCCTGAAAGCACCCCCCTCATTGGTTCAGGAGAGCAGGAACTCTGCCTTCGGGACTTGGTAACCCATTCACAAAAGATCAGACATAATTTGCAGTCACTGATAATTAGATACTAACCCCAGAATGCTCTGAACATCCCAGAAACAACTCACAGAGTATATGAAGTTCAAGAAAAAAAGAAAAACAAAATGAAAATCCATTAAGCTTAATCTTTACAGACCAAGAAAACTTTGACTATTTAAAAGTTACATCTTGTTTTACAGGTACTTTATGCTCATTGTAACTAGAAAGATTTTAATGCATACTATCAAACACTAAAAAAAATCAACTACGGACAAAAATATATTCACATAGTTTTATGCATAAATGCTAAAAATCTGTACATTTATCTTTGTTTTTAAAAATAAAGTTGTAAAAAAGGAAAACAAGAAAATTTAAAATGAAAATAAAGAAATTAAGGATTTTCTAAAATTTAATGAAAACCAAAACACAACATACCCAAGCCTATGGGATGTAATAAAAGCAGTACTGAGAGGAAAACTCATAGCTCTGAGTGTTTTCAAAAAGAAATTGGAGGGAGCATAAACTATCTATGTTTTTTAAAAATAAAGTTGGTTACTTATAAAAAGAACTGCATTATATAAATTTATATTTGTATTTTTATACATGAGTATATTTACATCACTACTCATATGTGTATATATAGTAAATGTTTAAAAAAAAGAAAGAAATTAAAGATTTTCTAGAATTCAATGAAAAGTTAAATGAAACTCACACAAAACTATGGGATGCAATGAAAGCAGTACTGAGAGGAAAACTCATAGCTCTGAGTGTTTCCAAAAAGAAATTGGAGAGAGCATAAATTATCTTTGTTTTTTAAAATAAAGTTGGTCATTTAAAAAGAACTGCACTATATAAATTTATATTTGCATTCTTATACATGAGTATATATACATCACTACTCATATGTGTATATATAGTAAATGTTTAAAAAAAGAAAGATATTAAAGATTTTCTAGAATTCAATGAAAACTTAAACGAAACACACAAACCTATGGGATGCAATGAAAGCAGTGCTGAGAGGAAAATTCATAGCTTTGAGTGTTTCCAAAAAGAAACTGGCGAGAGCATAAACTAGAAACTTGACAGCACAGTTGAAAGCTCTAGAACAAAAGGAAGCAGATACACCCAAGAGAAGTAGATGGCAAGAATTAATCATACTCAGAGCAGAAATTGACCAAATAGAAAGAAAAATAAACCATTGAAAGATTCAAGAAAACCAAGAGCTGGTTCTTTGAGAAAATTAACAAGATTGAAAAACGCTTACCCAGACTAACCAGAGGGCAAAGAGAGAATATCAAATTAAAAAAATCAGAAGGAAAGTGGAGACATAACAACTGAAACTGAGGAAATTCAAGAAATCATCAGATCCTACTACAAAAGCCTATACTCAACAAAGCTGGAAAATCTGGAGAAAATGGATGAATTCCTAAACAGATACAAGATATTAAAGTTAAACCAGGACCAGGTATACCATCTAAATAATCCCATAACACCTAAAGAAATTGAAGCAGTCATCAAAAGCCTCCAAAACAAGAAAAGCCCAGATCCAGAAGGGTTCAGTGCAGAATTCTATCGGACATTTATGGACAACCTAATACCAATACTCTCCAAACTATTCCACAGAACAGAGTCAGATGGAACACTACATAACTAATTTTTTGAGGTTACAATAACCCATGTTCCTAAACCAGACAAGGACTCAACAAGAAAAGAGAACTTCAGACCAGTCTCACTTATGAACATTGATGCAAAAATACTCAACAAAATCCTTGCAAACTGAATCCAAGAACACATCAAAATGATCATTCACCATGACCAAGTAGACTTCATCTCTGGGATGCAGAGATGGTATAATATATGGAAACCCATCTATGTAATGCACCATATAAACAAACTCAAAGAAAAAAAACCACATGGTCAACTCACTACATGCTGAGAAAGCATTCAACACCCCTTCATGTTAAAAGTCTTGGAAAGAACAGGAATCCAAGGGCCATAACTAAAATAAAATAAAACCAATATACAGCAAACCAATAGCCAACATTAAACTTAAGGTTGAGAAACTTGAAGCAATCCCACCAAAATCAGGGACTAGACAATCAGCCCACTCTACCCCTCCATATTCAACATACTACTGGAAGTCCTGGCCAGAGCAATTAGACAGCAAAAGGAAACCAAATAGATACAAATTGGCAAGGAAGAATTATAAACATCACTGTTTGCAGATGACATAATAGCGTATGTAAGTGACCCACAAAATTCCACCAGAGAACTTGTACAGCTGATAAACAAGTTCAGCAAAGTAACTGGAAATAAAATTAACTCACACAAATAAGTAGCCTTCCTCTACTCAAAGGACAAACATGTGGAGAAAAAAATTAGGAAAAGGATACCCTTCACAATAGTTACAAACAATATGAAATACCTTGGTGTGACTCTCAGCAAGTGAAGGACATGTATGAAAAGAACTTCAAATCTTTAAAGAAGGAAATCGAAGAAGATCTCAGAAAATGAAACAATCTCCTTGCTCATGTATAAGTTGGATTAACATTGTAAAAATGACAATTTTACCAAAAGCAATCTACAGATTAAATGCAATCCCCATCAAAATTCCAACACACTTCTTCATAGAGTTGGAAAGAGCAATGTGGAATTTCATCTGGAATAACAAAAGATCTTGAATAGTAATATACATGCTCAACAAAAAGAAAACATCCTCGGGAATCACCTTCCCTGACCTCAAGCTATATTACAAGGCAATTGTGCTGAAAACTGCATGGTACTAGTACAGAGATAGGCATGTGGAAAAAAAGGAATAGGATAGAAGATCCAGAAATGAGCCCTCACATATATGGTCACTTGATTTTTGACAAAGGAGCTATAAACTTTCAATGAAAAAGGAGAGCCTACTCAACAAATGGTGTTGGTCCAACTGGCACTCTGCATGCAGAAAAATGAAAATAGACCCTTTCTTATCTCCTTGTACAAAGCCCAAGTGCAAGTGGATCAAATACCTCCACATAAACCAGGTACACTGAAACTGTTAGAAGAGAGACGGGGAAAACTTAGAACACATAGGCACAGGAGAAATTTTCCTGAACAGAAAAACAATTGCTCATGGTCTAAGGTCAAAGATTGACAAATGGTACTTAATGAGATTGAAAAGTTCCTGTAAGGCTAAGGATACTGTCAAGAAAATAAACGGCAGCCAAGAGATTCAGAAAAGACCTTTACCAATCCCACATCTGATAGAGGACTAATACCCAAGGCATACAAAAAACTTAAGAAGTTAGACACCAGAGAATCAAACAACCTATTAGAAATGGGGTACAGAGGTAAACAAAAAGTTCTCAATTGAGTAATATAGAATGGCTGAGAAGCATCTAAGGAAGTGCTCAACATCATTAGCCATCAGGAAAATGCAAACCAAAACAACCCTGAGATCTACCTTGCACCAAGAAGAATGGCTAAGATCAAAAATTCAGATGACAGCAGATGCTCATGAGGATGTGGAGACAGAGAAACAATTCTCCACTGTTGGTGTGGTTGTAAACTGGTACAATCACTCTGGAAATAAGTGGCAGTTCCTCAGAAAATAGTTAATAGTACTACCTGAAGACTTCGTTATTCCACTTCTGGGAATATACCCCCAAAATGCTCCAACATACAACAAAGACACATGCACCAAAATGTTCATTGTAGCCCTATTTATAATAGCCAGAAGCTGGAATGAACCCAGATATTCTACAGTAGATGAATGGATACAAAAATTATGGTACATTTATACGATGGAGTACTACTCAGCTTCAGAAACAATGACTTTATGAAATGCTTAAGAAAATGGTTGCATCTAGAAAATATCATCCTGAGTGAGATAACCCAGTCACAAAAGTACAGATATAACTTGCAATCACTGATAATTTGATACTAGCCTCATTAAGCTGTGAACTCCCCAGAAACTTAACTCACAGGCTATATGAAGTTCAAGAAAAATGAAGGCCAAAAAAGAAAAAAAAAGTAAATGAAAAACCATTATGCTTAATTTTTACACTGTAAGAAAACTTAGACAATTTCCAATATACATCTTGTTTTTCATGTATTTTATGCTCCTTGTAACTAATAATATTTTAATTCATACTATCAAACCTTTAAAAAAATTAAGTACTGACAAAAATAAATTCATATATTTCATGCAAACATACTTAAAATTTGTACATTTATGTTTGTTTCTTAAAATAAAGTTGTTCAGTTTAATAAAAAACACAAAAAAACTTCACAAATGGTCTCAATTTCTCATTTGGAAGACATAGGCTATCAGACTGGATACATAAACAGAATCCAGTAATGTGCTGCATACAGGAAACTCATCTCTGAGACAAAGACAGACACTTTCTCAGAGTAAAAGTTTGGAAGAAACCTTCTAAGCAAACAACCCCAAGAAACCAACTGGAGTAGCCATTCTATTATTGAATAAAGTAGATTTCCCACCAAAAGTTATCAAAAAAGATAAGGAAGAACACTTTTTACTCATTACAGAGAAAATTTATCAGGAGGAACTCTCAATAGTTAACATATATGCTCCAAGTACAAAAGCACTCACATTCACTAAAGAAACCCTACCAAAGCTCAAAAAATACATTGCATCCTACACAATAATAGTGGGAGACCTCAAAACACCACTCTCATCAATGGACAGATCATGGAAACAGAAACTGAACAGAGACACAGTGAAACTAAAGAGGTTATGAACCATTTGGAATTAAGAGACATCTAGAGAACATTTCATCCTAAAAAAGAAAAAAGAAGAAGAAAGAAAGCAGCTTCTTCTCAGCACCTTATGGCAAGTTCTTCAAAACTGACCGTAGAATCTGTCACAAAATAATCCTCCATAGATATAAGAAGATTGAAATCTCCCACTCATCTTCTTAGATCACCATGGCCAAAGGCTGGTCTTTATTAACAACAAAGACAACAAAAAGCCCATATACACATGGAAACTAAACAATGCTCTATTAAACGATAGCAGGGTCAAAGAAGAAATAAATAAAGAAAAAAAATTTCTAGAATTTAATGAAAATGAAAACACGGCATACCCAAACCTATGGGATGCAATGAAATCAGCACTGAGAGGAAAACTCATATCTCTGAGTGCTTCCAAAAAGAAACTGGAGAGAGCATACGCTAGCAACTTGACAGCACCATTGAAAGCTCTAGAACAAAAGGAAGAAGATACACCCAAAAGAAGTAGATGGCAAGAATTAATCAAACTCAGAGCAGGTATTGACCAAATAGAAACAAAAAGAACCTTTGAAAGAATTAAGAAAACCAAGAGCTGGTTCTTTGAGAAAATTAACAAGATTGTTAAACCCTTACCCAGACTAACTAGAGGGAAAAGAGAGAGTATCCAAATTAATGAAATCAGAAAGGAAAATGGACACATAACTACTGAAACTAAGGAAATTCAAGAAATCATCAGATCCTACTACAAAAGCCTATACTCAACAAAGCTGGAAAATCTGGAGCAAATGGATGAATTCCTAAACAGATACCACATACTAAGGTTAAACCAGGACCAGGTATACCATCTAAATAATCCCATAACACCTAAAGAAATAGAAGCAGTTATCAAAAGCCTCCCAATCTATAAAAGCTCAGGTCCAGATGGGTTCAGTGCAGAATTCTATCAGACTTTTATTGACGACCTAATACCAATACTCTCCAAACTGTTCCACAAAATAGGGTCAGATGGAATACTACCTAACTCATTTTTCAATGCCACAAAACTCTAATTCCTAAACCACACAAAGACCCTACAAGAAAAGGGAACTTCAGACCAGTCTCACTTATGAACATTGATAAATAGATGCTCAACAAAATCCTTGCAAACCAAACCAAAGGACACATCAATATGATCATTCACCATGATCAAGTAGGATTCATCCCTGGGATGCAGGGATTGTTTCATATATGGAAATCCATTTGGCAAAATTTAACTTCATGTTAAAAGTCTTCAAAAGAACAAGAATCCAAGGCCCATACCTAAACTTAATAAAAGCAATATACAGGAAACCAATAGCCAACATCAAACTTAACTGTGAGAAACTTGAAGTAGTCCCACTAAAATCAGTGACTAGACAAGGCTCCACTCTCTCCCCCTACCTATTCAACATAGTATTGAAAATTCTGGCTGGAGTAATTAGACAACTCTCATATTTGGTAAAGTCTATATCTACTACTCTTTTATTTTTGAATCTTTTTTCTCTTTTTATTGCATATATTTTATTCACATTTCAAATAGTATCTCCTTTCTAATTTCCCCTCTACAAACCCCTATTCCATTCCGCATTCCCCTGTTTCTATGAGGGTACTCCCCCATCGCCTTCCAACCCATACCATCTCATAACCTGGCCCTGACATTTTCTTATACTGGGGCATCTAGCCTTGACTGAACAATGAGTTTCTCCTTCCACTAATGCCTAAAATGACCATCGTCTTCTACATATAGAGGGGAAGCCATGGGTCCATCCATGTGTTCTCTTTGAATAGTGGTTTAGTCTCTGGGAGCACTGGAGAGATTCTTTTGTTGATATTGTTGTCCTTCATACTGCATTGCAAACCACTTCAGCTAATTCAGTCCTTCCCTAATGTTGGGGTCAGGCCTTGGCACAGGACTGGAGTTCTCAACTGGAAGCCGGGATATCTGGAAGGCGCATAAGTAGTAAGCACACACTTCTTTTAGGATGCAATCTGACAGGCAATTTTTGAAACCTTAAATTTCCTCTCTATTCCCCGCACCCCTCTCTCTTTCTCCCCCCACATATATAGATATAGATATAGATAGAGATAGAGATAGAGATAGAGATAAATATAGATATAGATAGAGATAGACAGAGAGACAGAGACAGAAATACACAAAGAGAGATCACTCTCTCTATTACTTTATCTCTCTCTCTTGTCTGCAGCTTGAGGCTGCACATACTGTGCATTCTGCTTTTATTCTTTGTGCTTTTCTTTTCTAAAATTCCCACAGTCAACACATCTGTTTGTTACCTTTTTACACTCACACACATCTCACACATACCACATTCCTGTATATTTCACACAGTGACTCTCCTAAGAATCTTATTATTTTGACTTAGTTTTACTAGTTTATAATTTTATGCATTATAGCCTTAATTATCCAGGAGCCACTCTGAATTCTTGTGCAGAACATACTCTATAATTTCAATAACATTTTCCTCTATTGGGATAACAATGTTGACTCTAATTTATTTTCTAATAACTTCTTAAACTTTCTTTGTAAGTCAAGAATTGTTCTGGAACTACCATTGAACAATTATTACATTGTTTCCAAGATGAGAACATACAGCATGAACCTAGGCCTTTAAGACTGTGCTATGCTGTGCCTCTGTTTCTCAATTGTTTAAGAATAATTACATCAAGGAACATCTTCTTTCACAAATTCCACCACAGCAGAAGGAAAAATAAATAGGAAAGTCAGATAGAATAATTATGCACACAAAGGACAAGTGAAAAGTAGTCATGTACAAATGAAATCTATAAAACTATTGTCCAGTGCTAAGGATATGAGAAATGGAAACAACCGTTTTTTTAAGAGCTGCTGTTGGCCACTGAGATGTCTCCATCACCACCTACTGCAGGCAGTCTCTTATTTCAGATGTCCAGTTCCCTGTAAGGATGTGGCTTTTGCTTCTCAAGGTCCCAGGCCCCATTCTTTTACACATGGAGCTGCAGTAAGTTTCTTAGAAGTCTTTATCCCAGAATACTGTTGACAGTCCCTGTCATAGTATGCTGTCCCCTGCACCCTAAATCCTCCAATGTGAACCCCATTTTGCTCAGTCCAGTGACTTCTCTCAGCAAGCACTTCCTGGCATCAGCAAGGGTCCCTTCTTAAACTAAGTATGCAAAATGTCTTAATATTGTTTGATAGTGAATGCCAAGTAAAACAAAAGAGAAGTAGGGACAAAAAGGTATAAAAAAACCAAGAACAAAAAGAAAAAAAATTAAACAAAAAACAAAACAAAAGACAAAAAAAACCAAATCAAACAAACAAGGAAGAAAAACCTGATATTAAGGAACTTGGTGGTCCAGCAGGACCCTGTTTCAAACTCAATACTCAGACAGGAATTATGAGGAAAACTTAGGAGTTTTCAAAAGATGCACATTCAAGAAGTATTCAAACAGTTATGGTTTCTCAAGATTTATGTAAAAATATCTTTGTGTGCATAACTGGTTATGTCAAAAGTCACTGTGTGGATGATGTCATCCTGAGGCTACTGCAGCTCCTCCTGATTATAGACAAAGAGCCATAAACCCATCTTCTTCTTGTAGTCAGACTCAATATGAATGAACCATTAAACATTTCCTTCTCATAGCCTCAATAATACAAGAGACTGAAGTCCAATAGAAAATACAAAGCCACTGTTTTTAATCACCACTTCCCACAGCCTCTTTAACACTATACTGCACAAGCAGAATAAATTTCACACCAACAAATGATATCCTTTAAATTAAACATGAATTTCAGGAGATGTTCATGTTTTGAATATAGAATTTATTAGTAAAGCAAGAAGCTAGTAAGGTGGTTTTACAGAAATCAAAAGATATTCAGAGCTTAGCAAAAGCTGACAGATGAAGACCATTTTTGGTTCCTTCTCAGCTGGTACAGCAGACAAGACATCCATCTTAGTAGTACTACTCTGTCATTCAATTCAGGCAAGCTTAGGACTAATGCAATTATTCTTAATGGAAGTGTGATGCAGAATTCACTGTAGAAAAGCTGTTGACCTTGCTGTTATGAGTACAGTTTCTATCACAAATTACTGACTAAAGATCCACTCGATATGAAGCCTTGCAACCTGAAACACAGAGATCAAGACATTGCAGTGACCCAGAAGGCAAGTAGAAAAGAAAGATATAATACATGTAACATGGACTATAGACAAAACTGACTTTAGAGTCTGGCAGGTTATATCAGACAATGAATCCAGGCATAGTATTTATTTGCAACAACATCGCAGGGTTTTACTTATTTCCAAGTCTCTAAAACATATTTCAGAGAAGGTTGGGCTAGCAATTAAAAGTATTGCCTTTATCATCAGTGTGATAAGCAATACTTCCTTGATACCGATTACATAAATCTATTTGTTGAAAATCTCAGTATGTACTGTACATTACAGAAAATATAAACATAGATATGCATGGCTACTCTTGCAAAGTGTTTCTAATAAAAGTCTTCAAAGTGATAGATTTATACTCTAATGATGTGGCCTATAATAGTGGGGATGAGGATAGTTTCTGTGGACTCATGTAACCTGATTAGTTAATAGACCTGGAACAGAATACCTAACCCTTAAGGTAGCCCAGGTTCCAAGTAAGTGTATAACATAAAATAATGAAATTGAAGGAGTGGGGAACTGTCTATCACTTAAACACATAAATGAATTGAACAATGAGCAGGAGTGAAGATGGGGTGATCAGGGTAGACTTTGAAGAAATTAAGGGCATTTTACACTATGTGTATAACTCTAGTGTCACTTACTTGCACTGTGAATATTCAGATAACTCTTTAAAGTAGAAGTCAGAGGGAAATGTCCTTGGTGACAAAAAGAACCAGTGAAGTCATCCATATCCAGAGGCCAGACCATGGCACCTCCTAATTTGTTGTCTTTGAGCCACTGAGCCTGTTGAAACAGAGAACATTTGTCACATGGTTTCCTGGGAGTCAGGCTGCAGTCTCAGCACATTCAGTGTGTAATCTTACCTTCATCTGGAAGCTCTTGACATTGTCATAGCCAACCCACTCATTGCCTTGGTAGGCATAGGGCACTTCCTGGGGAGCATCCCAGACCTCAGTGGCTCCATTTCCCAGAAAAGTGCAAATCTTTAAATGAACAGATTGAGATATTTTAAATTTTAATGCCAAGATGGAATAATAACCTTTCATTTATTTGTAATTTTCCATTATCTTTTGTTGTTTTCTGCATTTCCTGAAGAAGTCATTATTTTTCTTACATTAAACAGATATTTACTTCAACTACCTGTTTGAACAGACATATTTAGGACTTTCTGCAGACTTTGGAGGTGATCTAACTTGAGGTTCATAACTTCATAACTATATTTTTATTTTATGGAATATTGTCCTGATCAATAGCTAAGCTAGTCTTTAAACTGGTGATTCTTATATCCCTGCTCCCTAAAACTTGATACTCTAAGTATTAGCCATGAGGTCTCACAGAAATGTTCCTACCTTATACTATCATTGTTTGATTCCATCTGTCTATACATACTTCTGGACAATGAAATTGAGGTCACGCATATCAAACTAAGCAAAAACAAAAATGGAGTGCTAATGCTCCAATTATTTTTAAAATGATCATATGTTGCCCTCATAATTGTACTATATTTTTAGAATGTGCTCTAGCAGGGAATAAATACATTAAAGTCATGCATATGGATATTAGATTTTTGTCTGTTGTATCATGTTGTATATTCTATTGTACCCCTTATTATTATATGAAAGTATATATAAACTGTGTAAGCACTTGACATAATGTATCTCCTTAGGGGGAATCCTTAGTGGATACAGTGGACATACTATTTCAGCAAATCTCAGTTCTCAAACTAGAAATGGACTGGAATTCACTGAGCATTCTATGAACAATATACTAACCTCATAGTAAGCCCAGAGTCCTGTTTCACCTGTGAACTTCCCTGGTGGGCCAGCACTAACAGTAGGAGCATGAATTCCAGTTCTAGAGGGATCACTCAGGATAAAGGTATGGCCATATGCTGGAAATCCCACAATGAGCTTCTCAGGAGCTGCCCCATGTTCCTTCCAGTAGTTTATGATTGAATCCTGTAGTGGCAGAAGTAAAATTATTTCTGGAGCATCTGGTGACATGTGTTTGTGTAAGTTAGTTTCTTGCTCTTATATCTCAATTGTGTCATTTTATATCTGACAAATAAACTCAGTTTTCCAAAATAGATTTCTCAGATGCTGTTTTCATGGTACATTAAATAGCATAGGCTCACTTGAATCTGCTATTTTCTTACCACATTGAGATAGGCATCCTTTCCAATGTCATATGGAGATTTAAACAGAGGACTATTTTCTCCAGTGTATCCATTCTGGGAATCATGGAGATTGTATGTCATGACTTGAATATAGTCAAGAGACCTGGACAGTAGGAAAGGTCTTAGAATCAATGTTTTGGTTAAGTTTCTTTAATTTATAAGCTATTAGGCTTATGCAGAGAGGAAATTATTAGTGAATGTGTATGACCAAAATACATTTTATTAATGTATGAAATGTTTCTAGACTTAAATGCATGAATTATAAGATCAATAAAAATAAAGTTAGATCTTTTCTTAGGACCATTTTTTATTTTTACATAGTAAAGCACACCCATAACAGCGACTAGAACAATGGTTTGAGGCAGCAAGAACCCACAAACCAGTGACCTTTGCTTAAACTCTCACAGGAGTTTTGAAAATGGATCTTCACTTACCGAGACAGTTCAGGGATCTTGTAACCAGACTCAATTACGTCAATGATTCCAGCTACTGTGGCAGTGAGTAGCAGCCTTGGAGCGCCATTCTCAGTGGGTTCTTTCTCAAAAGCTTGAAGCATTTCCTACAAAATTATAATATACTAACATTATGTAAGATTTTTTGTGATAAATATGAGTATTATAAAATTATCACAGTGCATATTTAAAAATTTATTTTTACTTTATTTTGAAAATACCACAGTAAATCATTAAAAATTGATCATATTAAAATATGACAACCTGACATGTATATAGGATTAAGAAAAATAGTGTGTAGGAATTCATGGCTAGAATACAGACTCAAGTGTATTGTCAGAGTTGATTCCAATACAGTCCTCTGTAAGTGGCATTCATCTGACCCTGCATTGACTTGCAACAGTACAGAGAATTGCTGGCTTGCTCTGTGGTTGAAGTAGCTCATATTCAAACATTGAATTGAAAAGGCGGTAAGATTTGACTAAGAAGTCCAATTCAGGGCCTGTTTATAATCAACAAGATTTTATGTAAGTCTATTCATGTCTTTAAATTGAGGTTACTTTCATAGCTGTATTTTTTTGGCATGAGAGACATTGTTTTAAAGAATATATATGGATGCCTCATCAGAGATTCTGCCAGAGTCATACAAATAGAGTTGAGGATGCAAGTAACTATCAGACTGAATATGGGGACCCCAATGTAAGAACTAGAAAAATTACTAAAAGATCTAAAGGGGTTTAAAAATATCATAGGAAGAATAATTTTATCAAAAAAAAAAAAAAAAAAAAAAAACAACTTCCAGAGCTCCCAGGGACTAACACACCAACCATTGAGCACATATGCAGGAACCACTGGCTCAAGTTGCATATTTAGCAGAGGATAGCACTGTGTGTATTAATGAGAAAAGAGGACTTTGGTCCAGATAGTCACATTTCCCTGGTGTGGAGCAATACCAAGGCAGTGAAGTGGAGAAGGTTATTAGTAGAGAAAGAACCTTCATGGAAGCAAATAGAGGGAGAGAATGGGAGTGGGGAGAAAAGGGATGACATTTGAAATGTAAATGCAGAGAATATTCTATAAAATAATTTAAAATAAAATATGTATTTCTTGTGTTCATAGTTTTTCTTCTAAAATATTTGTGGGTATTATTGTCTGATAAAGGTGGGAGAAGACATAAATTTTGGTGAGCATAGAGGTGGAAGGTATCTACAAATTAAGTTCAGAAAAAAAGGTAAAATGAAATTTCATAAAATAAAGAAGAAAAAACCCTCCACAATATGTCATGTGGTATTTACATTAAATATGAGAATATTTTCCTGGTGAATGTCATGAGATGTTAAGAGTTATAGGTCATTTCAAATGTTAAGCCTATCAATTATAGTATTTGTGTTCAAATTTTTTTGGTTTAATTAAATCATTCTTAACTGCAAATGTGAGAAGCATGATTTTGTTTGCTGTTCAGTATCTATAAGTGTCCAAGCTATTTAAATTCACCAGGATAAAAATTCTGCCAATCACTATGACTTGACTTTGAAATGTTTCAGATGGTGGGTAAAAATACTTTGAATGCAGTGATTTTGAAAATAACTTTTCTCTCCATGTCTAGAAATCAGTGTTAAAGTTATTTTGAAACCTTTCAAAGAGAAATTAAATTTAAAATCACTTTTCAGTATTTCCAGGAGACAGAAAATTCTTGTGCACACAAATAAGCACCAGAGAAACCAGGAGGTTACACACACAGTCCCTCTACTACAGAATGAGTGTGTAGTTTTTCTTTTTGGAATGCCAGCAATGATATAGTTTAAAAATGTGGCAATCCTTCATTTTCTGATGAATCAGCCTCTTCATGTATCTGCTTTAATTCAATTTTCTCAAATCTTTTCCCTTGTAAAAACTTGAGCATCAATTTTAGGCCATAAATTCCATCCTTGTGAGTGATACAATTTGTGCTTTTAATAGCCTATGTTATCTTATGTTATCTGGATGATACTGACAGTCACACCCATTATGTTCACTTAAGTGAAGCTCTAGAAACAACCAAATCTTGTGCAGTTTCTCTGAATCAATGCTACCAATTCTTGTGAAATTGTGCAGATGTGTTTTGTAAGTAATCAAAATGTAAACATGTGTTAAATTGTTGTTCTCTCAGGACTTAATTGTAACCTGAATAGATCGCTTTAAAAATTATTTTTTGCCAAAATATGGCTAAAGTAAAATATTCTTGGCACAAGTCTAGAAATCCAAGTCTAGCACTCGGTCCAATAAATTTGTACTGAGCTTGGTTTCGTTTTAAATCACCTTGACAGTTTTTTCCCGCCTCCTGCAAGGGTATCATCACAAGTCTTACTTTATATTCTGTTTGGTTTTAATGGTGATTATTTACTCTTTATGCTAACTCCGCTACTAGGCATCAAATCAAAGTTCATGTCATGAAGTTTAGCAATGTATATTAATCAACTTCTCAATATAATAAAGTTAGAGGCAAAAATAGAATGGAGACTTTCCTTGGAGAAGATTAAGTAAAGGCTGTGTAATAAGGAATACATTGAGCTTTCAAAAATTGGACTTAGAAGAGAAATAGTTTTGCAACAGTTTTTGGTAAAAAAATATTTATTATAGGTCAGGTCCAAGAAAGAGGCCACAGATATGCATATCATAGAGCAAGGAACTGTGAAATATTTGCTTGAACATACCATGAGATTATAGAATGAAACACGACATGATAAGAGCTTGATGCCTTATAAACTCACAAGTTTTATTAAGTCACTTTCTAACAGTTCTCGAACTCATCGTGGAGACACATGCCCCTTTACCTACTTTAATAACAACAGAGTCTCAGATTTAGAGCAAGTTTTACTTATTGAAAAGTGATTCCTCATCCTTCTTCTAACCCAGTCAGGTACTCACAACTTTGAGTATATTTAGTATCTAGTTTTTCCTGCCACTTGTCAAAACCTTATTATTTTCTTTCTAGATTACTTCATATGTCTGCACTATGAAGCAGAACATTCTGCCTTATTATTGGCATAAAAGATTACTCACTAAGTTTTGGCACATGAGGATTGAATTCTGCATGCAAGCAACACAAACCCCTGTGATACTGCTGTTTGAATCTGTAAAGGTTACTCAAACACTCTCTGTGCATTAATGGTTTTGTCACTAACATGGAGATCATGACACTGCACTCACTCGCTAGTGGGCAGATTGTGATCATTTATGGTTCTTAAACAACATAATTGCTGAATAAATGAATAATTAGTTGGGATCATAACAGTGCTAAGATTCTATGATTCTATATTTGTTTGGTTATATTCCACAAGTACTCATGGTCCTTGAAATAGGTTTAAACTGTCTAGGACCAAAGAAGTTTTCCAACTGACCCACCTGCACCAGAAGATTGAAGAGATGTTTGTCCTTAGGAGGACTTCCACGAGACCCAGGGTACTGCCAGTCAAGGTTGAGGCCATCAAACTTATACTGACGAAGAAATTTGATGACTGAATTAATGAATGTCTGACGGTTCTGAGGAGTAGAGACCATGGCACTGAACCTTATGTATATTGAAAGAAGTTAGAGTTAGTCTTCTATGACATGACACATTGGGAACAAAACAGTTCACAAATGACTTTTGACCCCTTGTCCTTCACAGTGCCCTGTTTTTCTCTCAACCCTTCTTTGCAATCATAGCACCTAACTTATGAAACACTATATTTTCTCAGTCCCATATTAACTTCTCAAAAATTCCATGGTAGTTTCATTTTTGTGTTCATCCTGACTCATATATGTCCTAAAATATTTCAAGTTCATATTTAATCAAGAAAATTTTCTTAAAAGGAGCCTTTGCTCTATAATTTGAAAGTTTTTCAAATGCAGAATATGACCAAACTCTGGTCTGGGGGACAAGAAATACTTTAAGAAAAAAAAAAGCCTCTTTTTCAGCAGTTAAAAATCTCTCAGAAGATGCATCTCAAAATGTTAGGTCTATTTTCAAATGTAAAACCATATGTGTACATGGAAATATTGTTTTCTTTTTAATTTGAGTTTAATTTAATTTTAATTGTAGTTAATTTTATGTTGATCTCTTTACTCATTGGATTTTCTTCAATATCCTTTTCTTTTATTTTCTCTTACAATATTATCTTTAAAAAAGAAGCATACATCTACAGATTTTTAAAGGCATTTTGGCATAACACTGTATGAATATATTTTTGTCAGTACTTAATTGTTTTAGAGGTTTAATAGCATGCATTGAAATCTCACTAGTTACCATGAGCATAAAGTACATGTAGGGCACAAGGTAACATGGAAACAGTCAGGTTTTTTTTTTTTTTTTTTTGGTGATTAAGCATAATTATCTTTGAATACCAAAAAATTGCCAGAAGGCTATATTCTTAGCTCTGAGATTATTAATGATTTAAGACCCAAATGACCTGTGATTACGTAATTCCAGCCTGCATACAACCATAAAACCTAGTAACCAGGTATACAGAACTTACGAAGCAGATCCAAAGTTCCAGCCTCCAATGGCCAGGAGAGTTTTGAGCTCCGTATTCCTCAAAAAAATCACAGAAAAAGAATTAAATGTGTTGACCTTCATTATATAAAATATCAGTGCTTTTAAAAAATAGTTATTTTATTGTTTTATGTCATTACATATAATTACAGAAAATGTTTTTGTCACTGTTGAGTAATTTTTAATGAACTTCTTCATTATCATATATGAGGGTAGGCTCATTATATAATAGTAAAGTCAAGAAATATTTAACAAGTAGTGTAGTGACTACATTTCTGTGCAAGTAATGTAGAACAATAGTTGGCTAAAATTCTCCCTAGCCACAAAATTGACTAATAGTTGGATATTTATAATTTTTCATTCTTCATTAGTAAATACAAACCAGTTCTGTTGGCAGTGTGCATCTTCCCTAAATACCTTTTTGAGACATCCTTAGAATTTGATCAGCACTTTGGAAAAGGCATTAAACTTTTAGGTGTCTTGCCCTTCTCCAGAGGTTCAGGATGTGAATCTGTGATAGTGATAGGCATTGTTTTCAGTGTTCCGTTTAGCTTTGATGCAACACGTAAAATAAACACTATTAAATATAAAACCTGGTATTGAACTAAGCTGAAGTTGGAAATCATATATAAGATTCTTCTTAAAGATAATGTTACTGCTGAAAGAATTTGTCACTTGAATCTTCCCAGAGCATAGCTGTGTCTAAACTCCCTAACCTGTCAATTGCTGGAAATAAGTGCTCAGTTTATGGGTAAGTATGGCCAAACAATTAAAGAATTCATTAAACATTTATGATTCTTATGAGCAGTGATATTTACCTTCTAATGATCCACAGTTCTACCTTCCTGAACTAATTAGCAAAGATTGAAATTTTCATTGTTTTTCCAAGCAAAATAAAAATAAAAATAAAAAAAAAATAAAAATCCCTGACAAAAAAAGATGCAAAACACCACTGATGTTTCCATCATTATGGTATCTTTTAAGCAGCCAGAGAAAGTTTGTGTGTGTGTGTGTGTGTGTGTGTGTGTGTGTGTCTGTTTGTCTCTCAGTCTGTTTGTGTACATAATATAATTGTGTGGTTCTTTGCTATTTACCAAGTGGCTTCCAACATATAAATGACAAAATCTCACTGTCAAAGTTTCCTAGGAAAACCCTTCACAGAAGTAATTCAGACTTGAAGTTGTGACCCGGGTTCACACCACAGACAAAAATAAATTGAAATTGGAGTGGGATTTAAACATAGGATCTGAAGGTTCCAAAGAAATAAAAGAACATGGAGAACCCTGCATGTTATTGATTTGGACAATAATTATTTTTGTTATACATCAAAAACTTACAAGTTATTATTGAATGATTAAAATGGCTTTGTTTAATTTTCTAACAAATAAAAATAGGGAAAGAAAAAACTGAATAGATTTAGGAGGTTTAGACAATTGAGAATAATTATAAAATATATTATGATAATGAATTAATATACAATGTATAAATTAGAAATTGAATGTCAAGAATATAAATTATTTTTAAAAATTAAAAACATTGGGAATAATTTTCACAAATAAAGATACCTGTCTAAAAGTGAAATTAAGCAAACCTAACAACATGATTAATAAATAAATTTAAATTTCAACTATATTGGCCTATGGAAACTATCATAATAGAAGAAAAAGCCTAATCAAAATTATCAAGTATATGAATAAAACGTTGTATATTTCTGATGTAAATATACCTAAGTACTGTTATACAGGAAAGCATTATGAAGATGCTTCAGAGTAGTAGAATGGTCACATGATCAAAATATCACAGTGCTTCAGTTTATCTCATAAGTACACATATTCGAGTTTTTCAAGAGGGTTCAGCGTGTCAACAGTAATTGTAGCTTGATTCACAAATGAAATGTAAGTCAGTATATATGTGCTGTGCTCTGCATATATCTAGAAGTACTACTCAAACATTAAAAGAAAGAAAGTTAGAGTTGTTACTTTTGGAAACATATTGTTGAAGCTGGTAGGCACGGTATTAAATGAAATAGCTGATATGGCAGGGACATGAGACTCATTTAAGCAAAAAGAATATTAAAGAGAAATATGTGTTGATTTTTTAATCTGAGTATTTAAAGTGCTATTGTTGTAGAGAAACAGATAAATGTATTGGCTTAAGAAGAAATCATTTTATATTGGTTCTGTTCTGTCTCTCCTCATTATATTGCCACAGAACACATATCTATGTGGGAATTTGGAAGGTCCCCTGTTGTGTTCTTCTGTTGTTGTTGTTGTTCATCACAATTCACTAGACAAAATGTGGGAGCCTAGGGTAGCATAGAGACTGACAGAAAGATATTGAGTCTGTGGGAAATGCCTTCCTCTTTTCTTCTTTCTCCACAATTATCATTCAGTGGTTTCAGTAAAGAACAGAATTGTTCCCCAAACACATTGTTACCTTTTACAAGATTAAAATACTCTAGATGTCAGGAAGACAAAAAATTAAATAGATGCAAGTCAGACAAATAGAATATTATATGAATTACAAATATCTATATTTTTACACTTAGAATGTGAAGATTGAATGTTGATCCACACTGAGAGATAGTAAGACAGTATTTTTCAAAACACACAGTGAACAAGGAATAATATTCCAAGAACTATGTATACAAAGAATCCTAACCACATACAAAATATGTGGTGAGGTAACATATCCAAACTGGGTTGTGAGACATACAGATTTATATTCAGAATCTAAGGCCATGAATAATAAAATAAATAAAATAATAGAGATTCATTCTTTCTCAATTTAAAACTGAAGAATACATTGATAGAATCATTATACAATTGTGTTGATTCTGACACACATTTCAGGAAACACTGAGTTACAGCAACTATTGGCACACTGGTAACAAACCAGATATCTCTGTCCTTACCTGTCTTTCAGACCATTTAATGCTTCATAGTCACTCAAGTCCTGCTCACTTGTGTTGATGATCTCATTATTCCGCATCCCAGCGTAGGCATAGATCAGGTGAGTACACAGGCAGGGGTCAATATTATCAGGTTTGAAACTCCCTACTGTTGGCCTGTCCTTAGCCCATTTGGTATAGTAGCACATCAGCGTGTGGGAAGATCCTGTGGCAAGTTGTCAGAGAAAGAATGTCCTGATGTACATGACTGTGACATTGCCTAACAATTTTGCCTTTATCATTTTATTTGTTGTGTATCAGAATCATGTTATTCAAAGAGAGGTGAAAAGTGTGAATATTTGTGCAAATGGGTACAACTTACTAACCAGCCAATGACTGGGTTGCTTACATTGTAACAAACATATAGTTGAATCTTGGATAAATTGTTGGGCCTCATGAAATACCAAACCAAGAGAAAAGCACAATATTTAGAAAACACAGAAGACCCTGAATTCAAAACTCTCAACTCATCTCACTGTTCAGGACAGCAAAGAAAGCTGATACTATCCTCCTACCCCAGAGAGAAATCTACTTCATTTTCTCCAATTATTCCTGGACATTTGAGTCCACATATCAAAGGAAAATGAGTCATGACTGATAGAAAACTGCATGAGAAATAATGAAGCAGGTTTATGTTGAAGAAAGATTTGATCAAAAACTCACCGAGCTGTGCATTCAGAAGAATTACCAAACCTAGAAAGAGGGGGAAGAAGATATTGTTCTTGTTCAGTTAGTATAAAAATTAACAATGGATATAACATAACACTTTTAATCTTAGTGTACCATCTTACTAACTGAAGATCATTACATCACACAAGAGAAATAATTTGGAAAAAATGTTTCACCAACGTGGCATCCTTAAATTTATCATATCTTTCAATCTTCTCCATACTCTGTCATCCAAACTATTAATATTTTTTTGTTTCACCCTCCAAGACCTAATTGTTATTCACTGTCAAGTCTTCAGCAACTAAAAGAATTTCTCACTGAAGTGATTCACAATTTCACCTGATTAGTGGCCATTTAGCTGTGAATCTGAGTTCGAAGAGCTGTAAGGAATGAAGTCTTCCCCAGCTGATGCAACATCTAAAGCACAGAATATAGTATCTCCTGGAGACATTTTGATGTATAGAAGCATAAATCAAAAGCATTTGCCAGAGAAAATATAATGCTTGACTCCAGATATCATTGTGGACTATCAGTAGTATATTAGAAAAATATCTTTTATGTTTGTAGCTTTTCTGTTTTTCTATTATGTTTGTGTGCATATACATGCATGCATGCAGGTGTGTGTGTGTGTGTGTTTGTGTGTGTGTGTGTGTGTGTATTGTCTCATTAGTTACCCAAAAATGATTTTCTATTGTAAAACCTTTTGATTTTTCCTTTTAAATTTTAGATGTGAATCATCATCATAAAATTACAGCTACTCTACACTTATCCTCTTCCAAATTGGTATTCAAATAATTGAATAACTTTCTGAAGCTTTACAAATTTTCTAAATCACAGAAATACAGAAAATTTTAAGGTTTGGGCATCTTGGCTTAAAACAGTGACTAACTCTAACTCTTCAGATAAATGTTTGTATATCTATAACAATTCTATGTCATCAAGGAAAAGGGACAATGGAGGATAATTGAGAAATGATTATAATTAGGGAAGAGGCAATGAATGAGGGTAGCTTTATCTCAGATTCTACTGATTTCCATCTCCCAAAATGGGCTCTGGGAAAGCAATAAGAGTGATGTCACACATCTGCATTTTCAGTAAGCAGGAATAGGAAGTGGTGTTGGGTAATGAATGGCTGGACAAAAGACAAAATAGAAAGAAACTCTTCAAAGTGTGTGAGACATTTGTACCATGCCTGTGGCATCAATGTTTGCACATGTGCTCTCCCAGCAGATGGAATTGTGAGAGAAGAATCTTAAATGTAGTGATGCAATTTTAAATAATAAATAAAGAACTTGAAATATAATGATGTAGAGTTAAAACAGCTTCTTTTAGGCAAGACAAAGTCTCTATGTCTCAGTTTTAACTTACCTGTGACATCACTGAGCTTGGCTATGATGTCTTCTTAACTGATACAGAATCTTAACTGATACAGAATGCTTCATTCAGTTTTTTTATCATTTCAAACCCTGATTATTACATTTTCTAGGTAGTTTTTAACCATAATATATGTGTGGCTAACTATTGAACTAGTAGTTACCTACAGTTTACTCTCCTTCATTAGTATCTGCCCCATCCCTTTATGGCCATGTATAAGTAACAGTGTCCTGTCTCCAAAGACTGAGTAAAACCTACCACAATAGGTCATAATTTGTTTTAAATCATTTTTGCAGTTCCCAGAAATGTGTACTCTTTTTTAGATACAGCAATTCATTTTTATTATGCATGCTTCCTTTTAGATCAAATTCTTATTCAAAAGTAAGAAAATGATTCATTGGAAGATTTAGTCATTGTCAAACAATCTATCATCTTTAGTCAATCACAGAGAAGTCATAAAGCCAGTGCCTGAAAAAACGTTATCACTTTCATGGACACTTACTTAATATTCTGCCAAATCTTTTCCTATAGAAAGGTTTGGTATAAGGTTACTAGAAATTTCTTTCTCCAAGAATAAATGTACACATGTATGTTCCTTTTCCAGCTCAGAAATACCCCCTCTAGTCTTCTTTATGTATTCTGATATAAGAAAAATAGAAACCATTTCAAGTCACTAATATGTAGTTGATTATGGTAAAAATTTATCCATTTCGTCAATATCTGCCACATGTTTTTAGGACTCTGGGCTTAAAATTTATTATAATTTATTCTTCCATATTTGATATGATACTACTATATCATGTTAAATTTGAAGTCATTATTATTTATTAATATCACTTTTTAATTATCAGCACATATTATATATATTTTTATTATAGTACTGATATGGGATTAATCATTATACTATGGTGTTGACAATTTGTATTTTTCATGGCACATATGAACTCTACCATATAGACAGAATATGATGGCCTATATTTTAGGCAAGAATAAAGAGGTAGGGTATTTGTGAGGCATAAAAATCTGGTTAGTACCAGACACTAGACATTTGCTGGAAATATTCAACAATGGGATGGTGTATGATGTCTGGTCTCAGGTAACCAGTCATGTGACAGATTATAGGTTAGAAGAAGGATAACTTTTACACTATATCTAATCAGAGAAGATTCGAGCTATAATGACAACATATTTAAAAATATATTTCGAGTCTGAATCTTATTTCAGGAAATATGAAGGAAAAACGAGTACCAAACATTTTCATTACCAGAGTTCTTTTGAGTCCAGAAAGTATTATCTGTGTAGAAAGCTTACAAGTTAAATATATGTATTCATTTTAGTATAAATAGCCATTTTACGATTTGATAACAATTACAAGACTACACAACATCTAGCAGATGTTTTGTGAAGAATAATTTACTTGAAAATAACATCAAAAACTGTAAAAATATTAATTATGTTTTGGGTTGGCATGAGAAGTTTGTGCCACTCCATTATTACAATATCTGTTATTCTGATGAAGCAAATATTAAGTAAAATTCTAGAGAGATGAACTGTGGCTCATTTGAAGTGTTGAAGGCCTTGGTTGAAAACACCTAAATATAGATATATGAATAACAATGCTTTTTTATGTGTAAATGTAAGTCATCAATGGAAAAGGCAATAAAGAATAAATGGAAGATAATTCTGAAAAAGGAAGTGTAAACAAACCTCAGATAGCTTTATCTGATTCTACTAATGTCTGTCTCTGAAAAAAGTTGTTCTAGAAAGGTGGCATAAAAATAAAGAGAATGGGAATTTCAGGGAGGTGGTACAGCAAGAGGACCAGGGTAGTGAATGCTAGGAAAGGAAAAGCAAAACAAGCCTTGAGTTAAGTTGAGACATTGCTGTTGTGACTGTGGTATTAGTGAAGGCAGAATTATTCTAGTAGTCCCTATACTAATGAGGGGCAGGGAAGAACTGACTAAGGAAAGAAAATTCACAATGAGAAACAATGGAAAAGCATAGATTTGTAGTGTCCAAATTGCTTCCTTGTCAGATCCTGTGAGGGAAAAATCAAGCAAGTCTGAAGTTTTAGATCTGATTATCCACTCACCTGTGGCTAGAATGAGCTTGGCCATGATGTCTTCAGGATGGCTTCTGGAGAGTTTCTGTTGGACTTTTATACTCTGATACTCTGATGTTTGTAATGCTATGAAAATGCAAAGTTTGGAATAGGAAGTCTTTGTGGGTAATCTTTAATTCCTAACTTTATACAACTGAATAAATTCTTTTATTACATAACCAGGACTAAAAATCACCTGTTCAGACAAAAAAGTGTGTTTCCAAGAAGTGGGTATATCTTTACCTTATGCATGAATCATCCATCTATCTTGGCAGTTCCCATGGACACAGCATCAGTCTGAATAGTGGAATTAATGCCCATTGTTTATATTATATACCAAAGCAACTCTTAATCTTATTAGGATGTAAACAAGTCGATTCCATGGAAGACACTGTAGGTACTTTCTTCAATTACATTAATCCTAAGATCATTGTCAAAGGGCATTTTTCATGTTATGAGCAACCCTCTGAATTTTGCTCCAGCTGTTTTTCTTTTATTTGATGAGGAACATTGTGAGGCAAGTCATGTGCAACCCATAACCCCAGGTGTTCGATAGTCTTTTTATTCTGTCACTTGATATACAGAATGAGGAAAACTATTCCCTCTCTCTACTACATAAAGATCATGATGACAAAATTGCAATTTGATACCAATGCCAGTCACATGAAAAATTTTATAATTCAACACTTAGAATTAATTACAATTCTCTGCTCCCAAACAGCATGCATTGCTCAACAAGTTTTTTTAATGTTATTTAAAAAAAAAAAAGATAAAAGAAAAAAATTAAACATTTTTCTATAAATATATACAAATACTTTTTGTTTGTGCTTGGCTAATTTTTTTAAGGTTTGATACTCTGCATTAAGGTCTTATTCGTTACAATGTTCAAAAAGTAAATGTAAAACAGGATGTAACCCGGAATTAGTCAATGTTTTCTTGGTGTGTAAGGATTGAGCATAATGTTTTCTTTTTTTCTTGAATTTCACACAGTCTGTGAGTTGTTTCTGGGGCATGCGAACCTCTGGGGTTAGCATCCCACTATCAGTGACTGCATATTATGTCTGTTCTTTTGTGACTGGGTTATCTCACTCAGGATGATATTCTCTAGATTCATTGAGTTTCTTAAAAATTTGGTTAAGTCATTGTTTCTGATAGCTGAGTAGTACTGCATTGTGTAAATGTACCACATACTTTGTATCCATTCATCTACTGAAGGACATCTGGGTTCTTTCCAGCTTCTGGCAATTATAAATAGAGCTACTATGAACATTGGGGTGCATGTATCTTTGTTGTATATTGGAGTGTCTCTGGGGTATATGCCCAGAAGTGGAATAGCTGGATCTTCAGGTAGTACTATGTCCAATTTTCTGAGGTATCACCAGACTGATTTCCAGAGTGGTTGTATCACTTTATAACCCCACCAACAGTGGAGAAGTTTTCCTCTTTCTCCGCAGCCTCGCCAGCATCTGCTGTCATCTGAGTTTTGGATCTTGGCCAATCTGACTGGTGTGAGGTGGAATCTCAGGGTTGTTTTGATTTGCATTTCCCTGATGGCTAAGGATGTCGAGCACTTCCTTAGATGTTTATCAGCCATTAGATATTCCTCAATTGAGAATGTTTTGTTTTGCTCTGTACCCCATTTTTCATAGGGTTGTTTGATTCTCTGGTGTCTAGCTTTTTGAGTTCTTTGTATACCTTGGATATTAGGCCTCTATCTTATGTGGATTTGGTAAAGATTTTTTCCCGTTCTGTTGGCTGCCGTTTTGTTTTCTTTTTTCTTTTTTTTTATTATTTTTTTTACAACTTTATTTTAAAAAACCAAGATAAATGTACAGGTTTTAAGTATTTTTTGCATAAAAGTATACAATACATTTTTTATGACTACTTGTTTTTTTTTTTTTAAAGGTTTGATAGTGTGATTAAGATCTTACTAGTTACAATGTGCATAAAGTACATGCAAAACAAGATGTAACCTGGAAATACTCAAAGTTTTCTTGGTGTGTAAAGATTTTTTTTTTTTTTTTTTTACAATGAGCAAACAGTACATGTAATACAGGGTATAACCTGGAATTTGTCAATGTGTTCTTGGTGGGTAAGGACTGATCATGATTTTTTTTTGTTTTGTTTTCTTTTTTTCTTGAACTTCACACAGTCTGTGACTTGTTTCTGGGGCAGTGCGAGCCTCTGGGGTTAGCATCCCATTATCAGTGATTGCATATTATGTCTGATCTTTTGTGACTGGGTTATCTCACTCAGGATGATATTCTCTAGATGCAGCCATTTTCTTAAGAATTTGGTTATGTCGTTGTTTCTGGTGGTTGAGTAGTATTCCATTGTGTAAATGTACCACAATTTTTGTATCCATTCATCTATTGAAGGACATCTGGGTTCTTTCCAGCTTCTGGCTATCATAAATAGAACTGCTATGAATGTTGATCCTTCCAATCCATGAGCATGGGAGATCTTTCCATTTTCTGAGATCATCCTCGATTTCTTTCTTTAGAGGTTTGAAGGTCTTGTCATACAGGTCCTTCACTTGCTTAGTTAGAGTCACACCACGTATTTCAATTTTTTTGTTACTATTGTGAAGGGTATTTTTTTCCCTAAATTCTTTCTGCACATGTTTGGCCTTTAAGTAGAGGAAGGCTACTGATTTGTTTGAGTTAATTTTATATCCAGCCACTTTGCTGAACTTGTTTATCAGCCCTAGTTTCTGGTGGAATTTGTAGGGTCACTTAAGTACACTATCATGTCATCTGCAAAGAGTGAAGTTTTTACTTCTTCCTTTCCAATTTGTATCCCTTTGATTTCCTTTTGCTGTCTAATTGCTCCAGCCAAGACTTCCAGTACTATGTTGAATAGGTTGGGATAGAGTGGGCAGCCTTATTGAGTCCCTGATTTTAGTGGGATTGCTTCAAGTTTCCCATCGTTAAGTTTGATGTTGGCTGTTGGTTTGCTGTATATTGCTTTTATTATGTTTAGGTATGAACCTTGGATTCCTGTTCTTTCCAGGACTTTTAACATGAAAGGGTATTGAAATTTGTCAAATGCTTTCTCAGCATCTAGTGAGATGACCTTGTGATTTTGTTCTTTGAGTTTGTTTATATGGTGGATTACATTGATTGATTTCCTTATATTAAACTATCCCTGCATCTCAGGGATGAAGCCTACTTGGTCATGGTGAACGATGATCATTTTGTTGTGTTCTTGTATTTGGTTTGCAAGAATGTTGTTGAGTATTTTTGCATCAATATTCATAACTGAGATTGGTCTGAAGTTTACAAGTTTTATTTAATTGTAATGTCTACAAAATTATTTATATTCTATCTTAAACTGCTTATTACATGTCACTTTTCCTTTTCTATTTTTTATATTAAATATATTCTTTACGTATATTTCAAATATTCACCCCTTCTTCTGTTTACCCTTTGGAATCTCCCCATCCCATTCCATACCCCTGTCTCTACATGAGTGTTCTCCCACCCACCCAGCTATTCCAGTTAATCTCCTCATCCTGGCATTTTCTTACACTTGCTTACTGAGACTTTACATGGCCAAAGATGTTTCCTTTCTTTGAGGCATGGTAAGGCCATCTTCTACTACATACATTGCTGGAACCCTGGGTCTCTCTATGTTCTACACTTTGTTTTGTGGTTTAGTCTCTTGGAGCTCTGGGGAATCTGCTTGATTGATATTGTTGTTCTTCCACTTGAGTTTGCAAACTGCTTCAGCTACTTTATACTTTTTTATACTAAGTCTTCTATTGGGGACCCTACTCTCAGTTCAGTGATTGGTTTAGAGCATCCAAATCTGTGTTTCTCAGGCTTTGGCCTTGCCTCTCAGGAGACAGCTATATCAGGCACCTGTCAGTATGCACTCCTTGGTATCCAAAATATTGAATGGTTTTGGTGACAGTATATTTAATCTATACCTGCAGTCTCTTGATGGTCCTTCCTTCAGGTCTGCTCCACATGTCTAGATTTTGTGTCTGCTAGAATTTCCCTTAGAACCTGTTCTCCAAAGTTCAGATCAAGACCTCTCTTTCTCACTGAATATTATTTCTTTCTCAAAACCCCTGTATATATTCTAACACACACACACACACACACACACACACACACACACACATACATATATTTATATATATACATATATTTTTTTTTTCTTACTCTCCTAATTGTATGAAATCACATGGTAATACACAGCATTGAGGTTATGGGAAAAAGTGTATTTATCATAGAACATAGGTCCCTTGCCTGGGTTTATGGAGAACCATATGATGGCCTCTATTTAAAATATTTTGTAATTTTATTGGCTTATTCAACCTAGAATTTTTATGACTTGTTTTTTTCCCATTCATAGGAGTACACAAATACTGAAGCAATCCTCTCTGAATGGTGTTCTTGTAAAACTACCATGATTAAATTGTAAAAGCACTTATTTTAGTTTAGAGTTAGGATGAAGACTTTGTGTCACTGTATCATGTCTCATACTCTGCTAAAATGCCACTTAAGGCAGAAATAGTCTGTTTGGCTTTAAATTTTAAGCTATATGCCATTATGTTTAAAAAGTCAGGAAGAACATAAAGCACCATAGCCATAATCCAGACTAAAGAGTGTAACAACATGGCTCTCTTCTGTCATTCAATGTTCATGTCTAGAGAAATTCTGTCTGTTCAGTTGTATACCCCACAATATGGAGAGCATTACTTCATCAACTAATATAAAGGACACACGCATGAATATTCCCACATGCCAAAGAGTTGTAGATAACTCTACACTAAAACACACTTCAAGTGATTAAAGTTGTGTCGGCACATTTCAATAGTAGTACTATTGAATCCTGTACTCATTTGAATAGTAGTAACAATGTTTAGATTGAGACATTTTATTTATATGCAGAGGCATGCACATGTATACATATGTATACAATAATTATATAATTATGTTGTGATCTCAAAGACAAAATATACTCAAAAAGGAAGAAATCACATTCACTCAGCATAACTGGGAAATATTCCTATACTTAAAGTTAGGAGTATTCAGAACACTTTTATTCTTATTTTTTACCTCCAATTTGAAATTATATGTAATTATGTCATTTTTCTGTCTCCTACCTCAAAAACTTAAAGTAGTCTTATATCCTACTTTGCACACTCCAATTCATGTCCTTTGTTCCATACTACTTATCTTACATGCATGCATATATGTATATATGTATGCATATGTATCTATCTATCTATCTATATATATATATATATATATATATGTATATGTGTATATGTGTAGATGTATTGTATATGTATAGGTATGTGTATGTTTATGTATATGTTTATGTGTTTCTATATATTTTGTATATGTATATGTACATGTACATGTATATTTATAGTGTGTATACAAGTGTGTACGTGTGTGTATGTTTGTGTATGTATATGTATATTTATATGTGTTTATGTGTAGGTGTTTTTTGTGTATGCCTCTGTGTGTGGAAGTGAATATGCATGTACATGTGTATGTATATATGTGTTTTTATAGGTATAAATATTATATATGTATATTTATAGGTGTATAAAATTATATTGCATACATACATTTTAAATTATGACCTGTTCAGTTGATATAATATTGCATGCATAAAACATTTTATTATTTGGTATTCAATGAAAAATTGTTGTGCTTCTTCCTTTCGTCCAATCCTCAGCCCTCCTCCTTGCTAAGGAGAGCATAGTCCCATGACAGGGACTGCCAGCAACAGCTAGGATGATGACATCTCAGAAGCCAGCTGCAGCTTCTTGGGATAAAGCATGTTGTCTGGGACTTTGAGAATCAGAAAACACATCCCTCCGGGGGATCTTCCATCTGAAGTAAAAGACTGCATGAAGTAGGCTGGGATGGAAACATCTCAGTAGCCTGCAGCAGCTCTTTATAAAAGACAGTTGTTTCTACTTCTCCTAATCTTAGCCCTGGACAATGGCTGTATAGATTTCATTTGTGTGTGACTACTTTCCAGTTGGTTTTGTGCACATAATTATTCTACTATCTCCAGCTTCCCAATTTCTTTCTCCTTCTGCTCTAGTGGATTCTGTGGAACTATATGTTCCTTGATTTAATGATTCTTAGACAATTGGAAATTGAGGCACAGGGTCACAGCACAGCACAATCCTAATGGTCAAGAGGGATGCAATGTGTCCTCATCTTGGAAACAATATAATAACCGTACAATGATAGTAGCAGATTAATGCTTGACTTGCAAAAATAGTGTGAAGATGTTTTAAAAAATTAATTAGAGCTAACATTGGGGCCCCAAGAAAGGAAAATTTTATCGAAGGTATAAAAGAAACTTTGCACAATATTTGAGAATGGTTCCTAAATAAGAAAGTACAGAATTCCTGAAAATATATACTAGTAAAACTAAGTCAAAATACTGGGATTCTTAGGATACCATTGTGTGCAATGTACAGGAACAGAAAGCCAGAGGAACTACTGATATAAGGGTTAACTTGATATTTCTGGCCACTTTCTGGTAGATTTGCCCATGTTGTTTATCATTACAACTTTAGAAAAAAATGAAAGTAGTTGACCTCAGAGCTCTGAGCTCTGAAGTATAGAAAGTTAAAAGTTAAAGTCAAATAATAACGAGTTTATCACTATTATTTTGGCCACAGACCTGTGAATAGGGGAAGGTTGAAACCTTTGGGAACAATTATAATTATTAATTCTTTGTGGGATATGGTTATCGTTTTGAATATTATTTAGCAATGATTACAGAGTTCCTTTTTTCTACCTGATTTTTGAGTATCAATAAAAAACTGGGGCAAAACAAAGTCTAGCTAGGGAGAGAATGAGCTAACAAGAGAACAGGTAAGTGACTGAGCAAGTGAGAGAGCATATATGAGCATGTGTGTGTGTGTGTGTGTGTGTGTTTCTGTGTGTGTGTGTGTGTGTGTGTGTGTGTGAGTGCACGCACACATGTGAGCATTGAGAGAGAGAGAGAGAGAGAGAGAGAGAGAGAGAGAGAGAGAGAGAGAGAGCATCAGAAGTATATGTGAAAAGTGAGTGAAGAAAGAATGTGAGGTATGTATGGGGAGTGTCTATGTGAGTGAAAGGAGAGTATATGTGGTATGCATGAGCTATGTGTGAAGTGTGTATAAAAAGTGTGTATGTGTGTGTGAGAGAGGGACACAAATGTAGATGTGATTGCCAGTGGAAGTGGGAGAAAAGAAAAGCACAAGAAAGAAAAGCAGAGTGTTCAAGAGATTGCACCATGTGTACAATCAAGCAAGAAAAGGAAAAAAGGGGAGGCAGCAAAGACAGAGACAGAGAAAGAGACAGAGACAGATACATAGACAGAATTACTTTAAGCCTTGAAAAATTGCCTGTCATCTTGTACCCAAAAAAGTAGTCTGCTTTTATTTAATATGCTCCTTTCAGATAGCCCTGCTTCCACTTGAGAATTTCTATCTTCTGCCAAGGCTAAACTCCAGCACCTCCTTTGCTTGAATTTTTTTATAGAGGACTGAAACTTGGTGTAGATTATCCATTCATGTTGACATATATATTGGTTTTGCCCTTGTTATGGACAGGTGTAGGCATTCAGATTGATGAAATTATATCAGTGTTGCTTCTGACATTAGAAGATTTAATTTTAAGAAAACTTCTGAACCTCGGTGTCTTAAAATCTTTCTGTCATTTATTGTAAAATATAAGAGTTATTTTTTCATGTGTTCATTTTTGCTTACATTCTTAAATATGCATTTTGATTGCTTGTAGTTTTCTAAAAAGGTCTTTTTCTATTGCAAAGGGAAATTTTATTGATATGGTTAAAGGATTCCCCTTCTCTTGATATAAGAATACATATTTACAGTTGTTGTTGGTTGTTATACTCATTTAGTAAGTATTTTGTTGAAAGTCTTCCAGGATCTATGATTTCACTAACCTAGTTTCCAGTAAAGACAGAATATTCTACCTATTAAGGAGTACATAAGTCCAATGACACAGGGTTTATTACAACCAAGTTATGTGCTTCATTAGAGTTATTGTGCCCTTATGAAGCTTGTTGTACCTCATAAGCATAAATGTTACAATAGGTATTTAGAGGTTTAACACCTTGAAAGCTCTAATTGTAACATTTAATATCATGTAAGCTAGTCCTCAAAGAAGAGTCAATGGCTCCTGTGTTATGTGTGTAAAGTGCATCAGAAGTAACTAGAGGAGCTTGGATGAAGGATGGGATAGTGATGAGAAAAAAAGGAATGAAGAGAGAGGAGAGCAAGGGATGAGAGTACCAGGAGAGACAACGGGATTGTTGGTAACATCACAGGGATGAGAATGGAAATGTCTAGGAATCTTTGACCATGATCCTAGCAAAAACTCCTAGCAATGGAAGATTGGAGCCTGAATATGAAGTCTTTTGTAACCAGCCAAGTTTTCCAATAGAAAAGTTTGGATACCAACTCAGCCACAAAAGATTAGCTCCACAGTTTTTCTACCTACATGATGGGAAAGGTTAATAAATGAGATAAGGTACCACCAATAGCTGTCCTTGCATGAGACCCATACCACAAAAGGGACCCACACTGCCCCTACACACAACTACTGATATTAGCTCCACTTCCAGATAGGAGCCTAGCATAAATGTCATCAGAGAGGTTTGCCACAGCAACTGGTCAAAACTGGCATAGAAACCCATTGCTAAAATATAGAGGAACTTCTGAAAGAATGGGCAGAACAATTAAAAGAGTAAATTTGGTCAAAGACATCACATAAACCCTACAGAATCAACTAACCTGTTGAAGCACATAGAGAATGAACATATAAAAATCATGCAAATAATTTTTATATTTTACACTTATGCAACTGGATCTTCATGTGGAACTCCTAAAGTTGGAGCAGAAGTTGTGTATGAATATATTGCCTTGTTTGCAATTCTTTCTCCTAACTGGACTGCCTTCCTTAAACTCAGAGATGAAGATGATCCTAGTCTTAATGGAACTTGATATTCCAAGATGAACTGATACCCTGTGTTACAAGGAGAAAGAGGGAAGAGGTGGATTTCAGTCAAGGGAAATGAAAGTAATGCATTAGAAGGACAGGATAGAAGAAAAGCTTCTGTCAAGATGTAAAAGAATGCAATCAATCAATAAAACGAACAAATAAACAAAACAATCAAATAGTTTCACTGGTGGTTGGGGAAGCAATGAAAGTAGTGCTAACCAAAAAGTTCACATTACTAAGTGATTCCATAAAGAAATTAGAGAGATTCCATACTAACAACTTAAAGGTTCATATTAAATCTCTAGGGAAAAAAAGGAAGAAAGGAAGGAAGAAGGAAAGAAAAAAAGGAAGAAAGGAAGGGAGGAAGAAAGAGAAAGAAATGAAGGAAGGAAGGAAGGAAGGAAGGAAGGAAGGAAGGAAGGAAAGAAAGACGATGATCAACAAAGAGGAGTAGATGGCAGAAATTATCCAAATAAAGGGTTGAGATCAATAGTCAATTAGAAAAAAAAGAAACCAATATGAAGAATCAACAGGAGCTGGTTCTTTGCGAAAATCAATGATATAGACAAACCCTGACCCAAACTAAGAAAAAGACACACAGAAATTATGTCAGACAAAATCAGAAACAAAAAGAGAGAAATAAAAACATATAGTGAAGAAATTTAAGAAATGATTATTTCTTATATCAAAAATGTGTATTCCATAAAACATGAAAATTATAACAAAATGGAAAATTTTTTTACAACTTTATTTTACAAAGCAAAGATAAATGTACAGATTTTGAACATTTTTTGCTTAAAATTATACATTTTTTGTCAGTACTTTTTTCAGATTTTAACATAATTTTTACATAAAATTATATGAATATGTTTTTTAGTCAGTACTTGATTTTTTTCAAGGTTTGATTGTATGCCTTGAAAACTTAATATTTACAATGAGCTAAAGTACATGTAAAACAAAATGTAACATGGAAATAGTTAAAGTTTTCTTGTTTTGTAAATATTTTTGTTTTGTTTTGTTTTCTTTATTTCTTGGACTTCATACAGTCTGTGATTTGTTTCTGAGGCAGTGCGAGCCTCTGGGGTTAGCATCCCACTATCAGTAACTGCATATTATGTCTTTTCTTTTGTGACTAGGTTATCTCACTCAGGATGATATTCTCTAGATGCAGACATTTTCTTAAGAATTTGGTTAAGTCATTGTTTTTGGGGGTTGAGTAGTATTCAATTGTATAAATTTACCACAATTTTTGTATCCATTCATCTTCGGAAGGACATCTGGGTTGTTTCCAGCTTCTGGCTATTATATATAGAGCTGCTATGAACATTCTGGTGCATATATCTTTGTTGTGTACAAAGGTATCTTTGAGGTATATGCCCAGAAGTGGAATAGCTGGATTTTCAGGTAGTATTATGTCCAATTTTCTGAGGTATCGCCAGACTGATTTCCAGAGTGGTTGTATTATTTTGCAACCCCATCAACAGTGGAGAAGTGTTCCTCTTTCTTCGCAACCTTGCCAGCATCTGTTGTCATCTGAGTTTTGGATCTTGGCCAAACTGACTGGGGTGAGGTGGAATCTCAGGGTTGTTTTGATTTGCATTTCCCTAATGGCTAAAGATGTCGAGCACTTTCTCAGATATTTCTCAGCCATTTGATATTCCTCAACTGAGAACTTTGTGTTTAGCTCTGTACCCCATTTTTAATAGGGTTATTTGATTCTCTGATGTCTAGCTTTTTGAGTTCTTTGTATACCTTGGATATTAGGCCTCTATCTGATGTGGAGTTGGCAAAGATCTTTTCCCATTCTGTTGGTTGCCATTTTGTTTTCTTGACAATGTCCTTAGCCTTACAGGAAATTTGCAATCTCATTAAGTCCCATTTGTTAATCTTGACCTTAGAGCTTGAGCCATTGGTGTTTTGTTCAGACAATTTTCTCCTGTGCCTATGTGTTCTAAGGTTTTCCCTAGTTTCTTATCTAATAGTTTCAGTGTATCTTGTTTAATGTGGAGATCTTTCATCCAGTTACACTTGAGCTTTGTACAAGGAGATAAGGAAAGGTCTATTTTCATTCTTTTGCATGCTGAGTGCCAGTTGGACCAACACCATTTGTTGAATAGGCTGTCCATTTTCCATTGAATGTTTACAGCTCCTTTGTCAAAAAACAGATGATCATATACATGAGGGCTCATTTGTGGATCTTCTATTCTATTCCATTGATCCACATGCCTATTTCTGTACCATTACCATGCAGGTTTCAGCACAATTGCCTTGTAATATAGCTTGAGGTCAGGGACCTTGCTCTAACTAAGCAAGTGAAGGACCTTGTCATACAGGTCCTTCACTTGCTTAGTTAGAGTTCCTGTTCTTTCGAAGACTTTTAACATGAAGAGGTGTTAGAACAGATCCCGGACCATCTGATGTGCAGACCACCAGCTCCTAGTGCTGAAAAACTGGGACCAGGAACAGTACTTTGGAACTTCTGTTTCCACCCTGCAGCGACTTCAGAGTGCAGAACAGAGCCCGGCCTATATCTACCACGCAAACCCCCAGCCCCTAGGTGTTGAGAAACTGGTGAGTGGGAGATCTAGGCAGCCAGGGAGCAGAGAGATCTCTGCGGAGTGTGCACGTGGGGCACACTCTCAGACCTGCCTGATCCAGGGACCAGGAACAAAACTTTGGAACCTCTGTTCCCACCTGGCGACCCTGAGGCATAGAAGAGGGCTGGGCTCATCTGAAACCTGGAAGAGTGGAGATCGAGGGACACAGACCAGATACAAGGGAAAGGCGAGAACATATCACTGACAACTAAATGGCAAGAAAAGCAAAAGAGTATATCCCCAAAAAACCAAGACAACCTGGCAACAACAGAACTCAGCTCTCCCATAACAGCGAACATCGGAATTCCAAACACTCCAGAAAAAAAAAGACGCAGACCTAAAATCATACCTCAAGATGATGAAAGAGATACTTAAACAAGAACGGGAGGAAAAGCAAAAAGATTCAGAAGCTTTTAAAGAGGAAACAAGAAAAAACACTCAACGAACTCAAAGAACTAGAGGAAAACCGAACCAAAGAAATAAAGGAATAGAAGAGGGAAATTAAAACAGAAATTGACACAATAAAGAAAACGCTAAAAGAGATAACCCTAGAGTCAGAACACCAAAAAAAGAAATCAGGAGTCACAGAAGCAAGCATTTCCAACAGATTACAAGAGATCGAGGAGGGAATCTCGGGGGCAGAAGACAACATTGCAAACATAGAAAAAACAGCCAGAGAAGATGCAAAAAAACAAAAACCTCCTAACCCAAAATGTCCAGGAAATCCAAGACACTATGAGAAGACCGAACCTAAGGATAATAGAAATAGAAGAGGGAGAAGAGTATCAACTAAGAGGCACAGTAAATATCTTCAACAAAATCATAGAAGAAAACTTCCCTACCCTCAAGAATGAGATGACCACGAGCATAAAAGAAGCCTTCAGAACTCCAAATAGGTTGGACCAGAAAAGAAATACCTCCCGACACATAATAGTAAAAACATCAAGCGCCCAAAGTAAAGAAAGAATACTAAAAGCAGTAAGGAAAAAAGGTCAGGTAACATATAAAGGCAGACCAATCAGACTCATACCCGATTTCTCAACAGAGACTATGAAAGCTAGAAGAGCCTGGACAGATATCATGCACTCCTTAAGAGAGCACTAGTGCCAGCCCAAGCTGCTATACTCAGCAAAACTATCAATCACCATCGATGGAGAGACGAAGATATTTCAAGACAAATCAAAATTCACACAATATCTGACCACAAACCCAGCACTACAACGAATTATAGGTGGAAAACCCAATACAAGGAGGGAAAATACAGCCTAGTAAAAACAAGAAAACTCCTAAACAAGAAAACTAAAAGAAGAAAAAAACACAGACACAACTCAACCCAAAAAAGCAATAATGGCAGGAAACAGAAATAACTATTCCTTGATATCTATTAACATAAATGGTCTCAACTCCCCAATAAAGAGACATAGACTATCAGACTGGATACATAAACAAAATCCAGCCTTTTGCTGCATACAGGAAACTCATCTCAGAGACAGAGACAGACACTATTTCAGAGTAAAAGGGTGGGAAAAAAACTTCCAAGCAAACAGCCCCAAGAAGCAAGCTGAGGTGGCTATTCTAATATCGAATAAAGTAAATTTTCAACCAAAAGTTATCAAAAAAGATAAGGAAGGACACTTTTTACTCATTACCAGGGAAATCTGCCAGGAGGAACTCTCAATTTTTAACATATATGCTCCAAATATAAAAGCACCCACATTAATAAAAGAATCCCTACTAAAGCTCAAAATAGTGGGAGACTTTAATACCCTACTCTCGCCAATGGACAGATCATGGAAACAGAAACTGAACAAGGACACTGCAAAACTAGCAGCGACTTTGAACCAACTAGAATTACTAGAAATCTACAGAACATATCATCCTAAAGTAAAAGAATACACGTTCTTCTCACCACGCCATGGCACCTTCTCGAAAATTGACCACATAATTGGACAGAGAAGGAGCCTCAATCGATATAAGAAGATTGAAATACTCCCATGCATCCTCTCAGATCACCATGGTCTACAGCTGGTGTTTAACAACAACAAAGACAACAAAAAGGCCACATACAAAGGGAAACTAAATAATGTGCTGTTAAACGATAGCAGGGTCAAAGAAGAAATAAAGGAAGAAATTAAGGATTTTCTAGAATTTAACGAAAACAAAAACACAACATGCCCAAACCTATGGGATGCAATGAAAGCAGTACTGAGAGGAAAACTGAAAGCCCAAAATGTTTGCAAAAAGAAACTGAAGAGAGCTTACATCAGCAACCTGACAGCACAGCTAAAAGCCCTAGAACAAAAGGAAGCAGATATACCCAAGAACAGTAGACAGCAAGAAATAATCAAAATTAGGGCAGAAATAGACCAAATAGAAACAAAAAGAACCATTGAAAAAATCAACAAAACCAAGAGTTGGTTCTTTGAGAAAATCAACAAGATTGATAAACCCCTCTAGCCAGACTAACTAGAGGTCAAAAAGAGAGTATACAAATTAACAAAATCAGAAAGGAAAGTGGAGACCTAACAACTGAAATTGAGGAAATTCAAGAAATCATCAGATCCTACTACAAAAACTTATACTCCACAAAATTGGATAATCCGGAGGAAATAGATGAATTCCTAGACAGATAGAAGATCCTAAAGTTAAACCAAGACCAAGGAAACCATCTAAATAACCCCATAATACCTAAGGAAATAGAAGAAGTCATCAAAAGTCTCCCAACCAAAAAAAGCCCAGGTCTAGACAGGTTCAGTGCAGAAATTTATCAGACATTTATTGGGGATATAACACCAATACTCTCCAAACTATTCCAAAAAGATAGAATCAGATGGAATACTACCTAACTCATTTTTTGAGGCTACAATAACCTTTGTACCTAAACCACACAAAGACCCTACATGGAAAGAGAACTTCAGACCAGTCTCTCTTATGAACATTGATGCAAAATTACTCAACAAAATCCTTGCAAACCGAATCTAAGAACACATCAAAATGATCATTCATAATGACCAAGTAGGCTATATTCCTGGGATGCAGAGATAATTTAATATAAGGAGATCCATCAATGTAATCCACCATATAAACAAACTCAAAGAACAAAGTCACACCGACATATCACTCGTTGTTGAGAAGGCATTTTCAAAATTCAACACCCCTTCATGTTAAAAGTCCTGGAAAGAACAGGAAACCAAGGTCCATACTTAAACATAATAAAAGCAATATATGGCAAACCAACAGCCAACATCAAAGTTAACGATGGGAAACTTGAAGCAATCCCACTAAAATCAGGGACTCGACAAGGATTCCCACTTCCCCCTACCTATTCAACATAGTACTGGAAGTCCTGGCTGGAGCTATTAGACAGCAAAAGGAGATCAAGGGAATACAAATCGGAAATGAAGAGATAAAAACATCAATCTTTGCTGATGACATGATAGTGTACTTAAGTGACCCCAAAAATTCCACCAGAGAACTCCTACAGCTGATAAACAAGTTCAGCAAAGTGGCCGGATACAAAATTAACTCTAACAAATCAGTAGCCTTCCTATACACAAAGGACAAACATGTGGAGAAAGAAATTAGGGAAAAGGTACCCTTCACAATTGTCACAAAAACTATGAAGTACCTTGGTGTGACTCTAACTTAGCAAGTGAAGGACTTGTATGACAAGAACTTCAAATCTCTAAAGAAGGAAATTGAGGAGGATCTCAGAAAATGGAAAGATCTCCCATGCTCATGGATTGGAAAGATCAATATTTTAAAAATGGCCATCCTACCAAAAGCAATCTACAGATTCAATGCAATCCCCATCAAAATTCCAACCCAGTTCTTCATGGAATTGGAAAGATCAATGTGCAATTACATATAGAATAACAAAGACCTAGAATAGCGAAATCCATCCTCAACAACAAGAAAACATCTGCAGGAATCACTATCCCTGAACTTAAGCTATATTACAAGGCAATTTTGCTGAAAACTCCATGGTACTGGTACATAAATAGGCATGTTGATCAATGGAATAGAATAGAAAATCCAGAAATGAGCCCTCATATATATGGTCACCTGATTTTTGACAAAGGTGCCGTAAACATTCAATGGAAAAAGAACAGCCAATGAACAAATGGTGTTGGTCCTACTGGCAGTCAGCATGCAAAAGAATGAAAATAGACCCTTTCTTATCTCCTTGTACAAAGCTCAAGTGTAAGTGGATCAAAGATCCCCACATTAAATCAGATACACTGAAACTATTAGATGAGAAAGTAGAAAAAAACATTAGAACACATAGGCACAGGAGAAAATTTTCTGAACAAAACACCAATGGCTCAAGCTCTAAGGTCAAAGATTAACAAATGGGACTTAATGAGATTGCAAATTTTCTGTAAGGCTAAGGACATAGTCAAGAATACAAAACCGCAGCCAACAGAATGGGGAAAGTTCTTTACCAACTCCACATCAGATAGAGGCCTAATATCCAAGGTATACAAAGAACTGAAAAAGCTAGACACCAGAGAATCAAATAACCCTATTAAAAATGGGGTACAGAGCTAAACAAAATGTTCTTAGTTGAGGAATATCGAATGGCTGAAAAACATTTGAGGAAATGCTCGACATACTTAGCCACCAGGGAAATGCAAATCAAAACAACCCTAAGATTCCACCTCACACCAGTCAGATTGGCCAAGATTCAAAACTTAGATGACTACAGATGCTGGCGAGGTTGCTGAGAAAGAGGAACACTTCTCCAGTGTTGGTGAGTTTGCAAAATAAAACAACCAGTCTGGAAATCAGTCTGGTGATACCTCAGAAAATTGGACATAGTACTACCTGAAGACCCAGCTATTCCACTTCTGGGCATACCCCAGAGACACTGTAATGCACAACAAAGATATATGCACCACAATGTTCATAGCAGCTTTATTTATAATAGCCAGAAGCTGGAAAGAACTCAGATGTCCTTCAGTAGATGAATGAATACAAATATTGTGGTACATTTACACAATGGAATACTACTCAGCCACCAGAAACAATGACTTACACAAATTCTTTAGAAAATGGCTGCATCTAGAGAATATCATCCTGAGTGAGATAACCCAGTTACTAAAGATCAGACATAATTTGCCATAACTGATAGTTTGATGCTAACCCCAGAGGCTTGCACTACCCCAGAAACAAATCACCGACTATATGAAGTCCAAGAAAAAAAAAGAAAACAAAACAAAACAAAAAAATAGTCATGCTCAAACCATACCCACCATTGACAAATTGCGTGTTGTACCCTGTATTACATGTACTGTCTGCTCATTGTAACAAAAAAAAAAAAAAATCTTTACACACCAAAAAAACTTTGACTATTTCCAGGTTGCATCTTGTTTTACATGTACTTTATGCTCATTGTTACTTGTGGGATCTTTATCACACTATCAAACCTTTAAAAAAAAAACAAGTACTGACAAAAATGTATTGTATAATTATATGGAAAAAATGCTTAAAATCTGTACATTTATCTTTGTTTTGTAAAATAAAATTGTTTAAAAAAAGTCTTTAGCAAAAAATAGAAAAAGGTAGAAATTATGTTTAAATAACACAGACAGAGAAAGACAAATACATCTATTCTGGTATGAAGAATGTAAATTTACATGTACATATGTTTTGTGTGTGCATATGCAAACATGTTGTTTGTGCATGACATGGTAGTAGAAATTAGTAAAAGTGGTCTTTAGGGAGAGGATGTGGAAAAAATACAGTACAAGTAACATGCAATCAATCATATCTGCTGATTCAAGAATTATTGAGGAGGAGGAGATCAGGACTAAGGAGGAGATGGAACAGGTAAAGGACAGTTGAGAAAGAGGGTAAATAAAAAACATACAGTGATATCTAAAAAAAATCTTCAACAAATTATAAAAGAAAACTTTCCTTACCTAAAGAAAGAGATGATGATGAACATACAAGAAGCCTACAAAATCCCAAGTAATTGTACCAGAAAAAAAAAAAAAAAAAAAAAAAAAAAAACTCCTCCGGACACATAAATGTGAACACAGCAAATGTTCAAAACAAAGAATACTAAAAGCAGTAAGAGAAAAAGGACAGGAAACATATAAAGGCAAACCAAACAGAATTTACCAGACTTTTCAGCATAGACTATGAAACCTAGAAGATCCTGAACATACAGATGCTTAGAGAATACAAATGCCAGCTCAGTTTACTATATCCATCAAAACTCTATATTACTATAGATGAGAAACCAAGATGTTCCAGGATAAAAGAAAATTTACCCAATATTTGTCCACAAATCCAGCCCTACAATGACAATAGATGAAATGCTCCACCATAAAGAAGGAAATACCAACCTAGGAAAATTAAGAAAAAAATCTTCTTGCAAAAACACCAAAGAAGAAAACATAGCTCTACCAGTAACAACAAAAATAGCAGGAAACAAAAATCACTATTCTTTAATATCCTTTAACATTAATGGTCTAATTCTCCAATAAAAAGAAATAGACTATTAGACTGTATATATAAACAGTATTCAGCATATTGCTGCATACAGGAAACTCATCTCAGCAACAAAGACAGGCACTACATCAGAGTAAAACATTGAAAAAAATACTTTTCAAGCAAATGGTCTCAAGAAACAAGCTGGAGTAGCCATTCTAATATCAAATAATATAGATTTTCAAAAAAATGTCATCAAAAAAAGAAAAGGAAGAACACTCTTTACAAATCAAAGAGAAAATCTATCAAGATGAACAATCAATCCTGAGATCTATGCTACAAACACAAGACCACTCACATTCATAAAAGAAACTGCTATAAATCAGAGCATATATTACACCACACAAATAGTGGGAGACTGCAACACCGCACTCTCATAAATGGACAGATCATGAAAGCAGAAACTGAACAGAGACACAGTGAAGATAAAAGAAGTTATGAACCAAATGGATTTAACAGACGTCTATAGAATATTTCATCCTAAAACAAAAAAATATATGTTTATCTCAGCACCTCATGGCACCTTCTCCAAAACTGACCATACACTCAGTAGAACAACAGGCCTCAACAGATAAAAGAATATCGAAATCATCTCATGTATTCTATCAGATCACCACGGACTAAGGCTGATCTTCAATAACAACAAAAACAACAACAAAAAGCACACATACATATGAAAGCTAAACAATGCTTTACTCAATGATGGCCTGGTTAAGGAAGGAGCAAAGAAAGGAATCAAAGACTTTTTAGAATTTTACAAAAATGAGGTGACAGCGTACCCAAACTTATGGGATCCAATGAAAGCAGTGGTAACAGGAAAACTCATAGCGCTGAGTGTGTCCAAAAAGAAATTGAAGACCACACACACTAGCAACTTGATAGCACAACTGAAATCTCTAGAATAAAAAGAAGCAGATGCACCCAAGAGAAATCAAAAGGAAAAAAAATAATAAAATTCAGAGCTGAAAACAACCAAATAGAGACAAAATGAACTCCCTCCCCCCCCCCAAAAAAAACAACAACAAAACAAAGAGAAAATCTATATAAAACCTTTATCAAGACTAAATGAGGGACACAAAGGGAGTGTCCATATTCACAAAATAAGTAATGAAAGGGGAAACATAACCACAGAAACTGAGGAAATTCAAAAAAAAAATCATCAGATCCTGTTTAAAAAGCCTATACTCAATAATACTAGAAAATCTAAAAAGATTGACAATTTTCTAGACAGATACCAGGTACCAAAGTTAAATCAGGATCATAAAAACCATCTAAACAGCACATAACACCTAAAGAAATAGTAGCAGTCATCAAAAACCTTCAAACCAAAAAAAGGCCAGTACCAGGTGCAAATCAATATCTTCTAGTTGTACAAAGCACAAGTCCAAGTGGATCAAAGTCCTACACATAAAACCAGGTACACTAAAACTAACTGAACAGAAACTTAGGAAGAGCTTAGAACATATAGGCACAGGGGAAATTTTCTTGAACAGAATACAAATTGCAAGTTTATGCTCTAAGAACAATAATTGACAAATGGAACCACATGAAATTGTAAAGTCTTTGTAAGAACAAGGACACTGTCAAAAGGATAAAATGGCAACTAAGGGATTGGACAAACATCTTTACCAATCTTACATATGATAGAGGACTATTACCTAATATCTACAAAGAACTCAAGAAGTTAAACACTAGAGAATCAAATAATCCTGTTAAAAATGTGGTGTAGAGCTACACAGAGACTCTCAATGAAGGAATATCAAAAGCCTTCGAAGCACCAAAAGAAATGCTAAATATCCATAATCACTAAAGAAATGCAAATTAAAACAACCCTAAGATTCCACCTCACACCAGTCAGAATGGGTAAGATCAAAAACTCAGGTGAGATCAGATGCTGGGGAGGATGTGGAGAAAGAGGAACACTCCTCCACTGTTGGTGGGATTATAAACAGGTACAAACACTCTGGAAATCAGTCTGGAGAAACATCAGAAAACTGAACATAGTGCTACCTGAGGACTCAGCTCTACCACTTCTGGGTATATATCCAAAAGTATTTACAACATCTAACAAGAACACAGGCACAACAATGTTCATAGTAGCCTTATTTATAAGAGCCAGAAGCTGTAAAGAACCCTCAAAAGAAGAATGGCCACAGAAACTGTGGTACATATACACAATGGAGTACTACTCAGCTATTAAAAACAGTGAGTTCATAAAATTCCTAGGCAAATGGATGGAACTTGAAGCTATCATTCTAAGTGAGGTAAAATAGTAACAAAAGAACACTTATGTTATGCACTAACTTATAAGCAGATACTACCCCCACACCAAAAATAAGAAACTTCAGAATACCCAGGAAACCATCCACAGAAATTATAAAGCTCAAAAAGAAGGAAGACCAAAATGTGTATGCCTCAGCCCTACTTAGAAAGGAGAAAAACACAGTGGAGTAAAATAAGGTCATAAGGATAGAACACTGTCAAGAAAACAAAACGGCAGCCAACAAATTGGGAAAAGATATTTACCAACCCCACATCAGATAGATGCCTAATAGCCAAGGTCTACAAAGAATTCAAGAAGCTAGACACCAGATAATCAAACAACCCTATTAAAAATGGGGTACAGCGCTAAACAAAAAGTTCTTAATTGAGGAATAGCCAATGGCTGAGAAGCATCTAAGGAATCATCATTAGCCATCAAGGAAATGCAAATCAAAACAACCCTGAGATTCCACCTCACACCAGTCAGAATGACTAAGATCCAAAATTCAGATGACAGCAGATGCTGGTGAGGATGTGGAGAAAGAGGAACACTTCTCCACTGTTGGTGTGGTTGTAAACTGTACAACCACTCTGGAAATCAGTCTGGTGATTTCTCAGAAAATTGGAAATAGTACTACCTGAAGACTCAGTTATTCCACTTCTGGGCATATACACCAGAGAAGCTCCAACATACAACAAAGACACATACACCACAATATTCATATCAGCCCTATTTATAATAGCCAGAAGCTGGAAAGAACCCAGATGTCCTTCAGTATATGAATCGATACAAAATTTGTGGTATATTTACACAATGGAGTACTACTTAGCTATCAGAAACAATGACTTTATGAAATTCTTAATAAAATTGATGCATCTAGAGAATATCATCCTGAATGAGATAACCCAGTCTCAAAAGAACAGACGTAATACGCTGTCACTGATAATTGGATACTAACCCCAGAAAGCTCTGAACACCCCAGAAACAACTCACAGGCCATATGAAGCTCAAAAAAAAAAAAAAAAAAAAAAAAAAAAAAAAAAAAAAAGCAGTATGGAGCACACTCTTAGAGTGTGGTATGCCTAGACCTTAAATCATTAATATTTCAAGACCTGTGAATATAGCCCTGTGGCAATTGTTGGAATTCAAAAATCATTATGTTTAATTTATTCACATTAAGAAAACTCTGACAGTTCTCGTGTTATGTTCCATTCTATATGTACTTTATGCTTATGGTAACTTGTAAGATTTCAATGCATACCATCAACTTCTAAAAGAATTAATTACTGACAAAAATATATTCATATAGTGTTATGCCAAAAAGCTTTAAAAATCAGTACTTGTGTTTCTCTTTTTTTTAAATAAAGTTTTAAGAAAAATAAAGTAATTTAGCTTTTCTATTCCTCTGTGGCCTTGCTTAGTTGAATATGCTTGACTCCAAGTAATAATAAGATTAAATTCAATATCCACCAGTATGTAGAAAGAGATGGGATCACGGTATGGTAATAAAACCTATGAATATGACTGTTATCCCTCATGACCAAAACTTAGAATCTCACATTTTAGGAGGCAGAGATAGAAGAATCACAAGTTTGGGCATGCAGAACAAACACTCAATCCATTTGCCACCTGGAACAGCACAGATCCATGGATGAAGGCCTGGTGAGATTGTTCCATGAGTGGCCAGGACTCAGAGAGTTCTGGGCTGAGTGCATGGAAAGCACGGCCCCACGATTGGCTTAGGGGATCAGAACCCTGGAATAGGGACTTGGTATCCGCTGAAAAGGCCATCACGTGCGAAACAAATGCTCTGGGCATTTGCCAGGACGAATAGCAGAGATCCAGGGACACAGGCCTGGCAGCAAGACTGCTCTGTAAGTAGCCAGGGCACAGAGAGAGCTAGCCTAGCACACAGTAGGTGCAGCCCTCCTGTTTTTCCAGGGGAACAGGAACTCTGCTGTAGGGACACAGTGTTCACCCAGAAGGCCTTTGATTGTGGAACAAATCCTCAAGCCATTTGCCACCTAAAACAGCAGAGATCCAGGAACACAGGTCAGGTACAGTCAGAGACTGGAAGCAATCACTGACAAGACCAATTATGATCACAGACAACAAGATAGCAAGAGGAAAGCAAAAGAACATAAGCAATGGAAACCAAGACAACCTGGCAAAATCAGAACCCAACTCTCCCATCACAGCAAGCAGCGTAATGTCAAACACTCCAGGATAAAAAGACTCAGACCTGAAATCATACATCAAGATGATGATGGAAATATTTGAGAAGAGCATGAATAACTCACTTAAACAAGAACTAAAGGAAAACCATAGACGAAAAGATTTTAAAGAGGAAACATGAAAAACACTCAAAGAAATCAAAGAACTAGAGAAAACTGAAACAAAGAAATGAAGGAATTGATGAAGGAATTGAAAATGGAAAAGGAAACAATAAAGAAAACACTAAAGGAGACAACCCTTGAGGTGAAAAACCAAAAAAAGAAAAAAAAAATCTGGAGTCACAGATGGAAGCACATTGAACAGACTACAAGAGATGGAAGAGAGAATCTCAGGGACTGAAGACAACATGGAAAACAGACAAAACAGTCAGAGAAGATGCAAAAGCTAAAATGCTCCTAAAACAAAATGTGCAGGATATCCAGGACACAATGAGACAACCAAACCTAAGGATAATAGGAATAGAAGACGATGAAGAATATCAACTATGAAGTACATTAAATATCTTCAACAAAATCATAGAAGAAAACTTTCCTACCCTTTAGTATGAGATGACCATGAGCATAAAAGAAGCCTATAGAACTCCAAAGAGAGTGGACCAGAAGAGAAATTTCTCCCAACACATAATAGTGAAAATGGCAAGTGTCCATAACAAAGAAAGAATACTAAAAGAAGTAAGAGGAAAAAGTCATGTAACATATAAAGGCAGTCCAATCAGAATTACACTGGACTTAACAACAAAGAATATGAAAGGTAGAAGGTCCTTCCAATCCAGGAGCATGGGAGTTCTTTCTATTTTCTGAGATATTCCTCAATTTCCTTCTTGAAAGTTTTAAAGTTCTTGTCATAGAGGCCCTTCACTTGCTTAGTTACAGTCACACCAAACTATACCATATGTTTGTGACTATTGTAAAGAGTATCTTTTCCCTAATTTCTTTCTCTGCATGTTGGTCCTTTGAGTAGAGCAAGGCTACTAATTTGTTTGAGTTAATTTTATATCCAGCCACTTTACTGAAATTGTTTATCAGCTGTAGAAGTTCTTTGGTAGAATTTTTGGGGTCACTTACATACACTATCATGTCATCTGCAGTGATGCTTCTTCTTCTTCCTTTCCAATTTTAATCCCTTTGATTTCCTTTAGCTGTCTATTTGCTCTGTCCAGGACTTCAAGTACTGTGTTGAATAGATAGGGGGTAAGTGGGCATTTTTGTCTAGTCCCTGATTTTAGTGGAATTGTTTCAAGTTTCTCACTGTTAAGTTTGATGTTGGCTATTGGTTTGCTGTATATTGCTTTTATTATGTTTAAGTATGGGCCTTGGATTCATGTTCTTTCCAAGACTTTTTTAACAGGAAGTAGTGTTGAATTTTGTCAAATGCTTTCTCAGCATCTAGTGAGATGACCATGTGGTATTTTTCTTTGAGTTTATTTATGTGGTGGATGAAACTGATGGATTTACATATATTGAACCACCCTTGAATCACATGGATGAAGCCAACTTGATCATGGTGAATGATAATTTTGATGTGTTCTTCAATTCATTTTGCAACGATTTTTCTGAGTATTTTTGAAACAATGCCCAAAAGTGAAATTGGTCTAAAGTTCTATTTCATTGTAGGGTCTTTGTGTGGTTTAGGAATGAGGGTTATTATAGCCTCAGAAAATTAGACAATGAGTTAGGGAGCCAGGGGTCAGAGAGATCTCAGAGGAGCACTCTGAAAGTGTGCGCATGCCCACCCAGCGTGATTCAGAGATCCAGCAACCCGGCAGCATCAGGCCCTCTGTTCCCAGTCAACGGCTTCCAGGGTGCACAACAGGCACTTGAAACATCCCTACCAGGAAAGGTGGAGAACCAGACAACACAGGACTGGCGAGAACCAGGTGAGAAGGGATTCTGAGTAGCCAGGGGGCAGAGAGATCTTAGCGGAGCACTCAGAAAGTGTGCTCCTGCCTGCTTGTGTTGATTCAGGGATCCAGGAACCCATTGGGATCAAGCTTTCTGTGCCCAATCGATGACTTCCCGGGTGCATAACAAGCACTCAGAACATCCCCACCAGGAAAGGCACAACAGGCACTGGGAACATCCCTACCAGGAAAGGTGGAGAACCAGACAACACAGGACTGGAGAGAACCAGGTGAGAAGGGATTCCAACTAGTTAGGGAACAGAGAGATATCAGCTGAGCATGAGTAAAGTGTGCACCTGCCCGCCCAGCTTGATCCAGGGATTCAGGAACCTGGCTGAATCAGACCCACTGTTCCCAGATGATGGCTTCCAGGGTGCACAACAGGCACTCAGAATATCTGCCACCAGGAATAGCAGAGATCCAGGGACACAGGCCCGGTACAATGGAAAGGCAAGAATCAGTCACTGAGAGCAAGATGGCAAGAGGAAAGTGAAAGAATGTGCCCCAGGGAAACCAAAACAACCTGGCAACACTAGAACTCAGCTCTCCCATCACAACAAACAGCGAATCCAAAACACTCCAGGAAAAAAAGACTCAGACACAAAATCTTACCTCAAGACGATGATAGAGATCCTTAAACAAGAATGGGAGGAAAGCATAAAGAATTAGAAGCTTTTAAAGAAGAAACAAGAAAAACACTAAAAGCACTAGAAGAAAACAGAACCAAAGGGATGAAGGAATGGAAAAAGGAATTTAAAATGGAAATAGACATAATAAAGAAAACACTAAAAGAGACAACCCTAGAGGTAGAAAACCTAAAAAAGAAATTAGGAGTCAAAGATGGAAGCATTTCCAACAGACTACATGAGATGGAAGAGAGAATCTCGGGGGTGGAAGACAACATTGAAAACATAGACAAAACAGTCAGAGAAGATGCAAACACCAAAAAGCTCCTAATCCAAAGTGTCCAGGAGATCCAGGAGACAATGAGAAGACCAAACCTAAGGATAATAGGAATAGAAGAGGGCAAGGAATATAAACCAAGAGGTACAGTAAGTATCTTCAACAAAATCCTGGAAGAAAACTTCTCTACCCTTAAAATGAGATGACCACGAGCATAAATGAAGCCTACAGAACTCCAAATAGGTTGGAAGAGAAAAGAAATTCCTCCTGACACATAATAGTCAAAACACCAAGTGCCCAAAGCAAAAAATAATACTAAAAGCAGTAAGGAAAAAAGGTCATGTAACATATAAAGGCAGACCAATCAGAATCACACCCAATTTTGCAAGAGAGACTATGAAATCTAGAAGAGCCTGGACAGATATCATGCACACCCTGAGAGAGCACAAGTGCCAGCCCAAACTGCTATACCCAGCAAAACTATCAATCACCATAGATGGCTAGAAGATATTCCAAGACAAAACTAAATTAACACAATATATGACCACAAACCCAGCACTACAATGAATTTTAGGTGGTAAACCCAATAGAAGAAACCACCTCATAATAAAAACAAGAAAACTCATAAGGAAGAAAACCAAAAGAAGAAAGACAAACAGGCACAATTCAAAGTATAGCAACAATAGCAGGAAACAACAACCACTATTCCTTGATATCTATTAACATAAATGGACTCAACTCCCCAATAAAAAGATATAGGCTATCAGACTGGATACATAAACAAAATACAGCATTTTGCTGCATACAGGGAACTCACCTCAAGACAAAGACAGACACTATCTCAGAATAAACGGTTGGGAAAAAAACTTCCAAGATAATGGCCCCGAGAAGCAAGCTGGAGTGACTGTTCTAATATCAAATAAAGTAGATTTTCAAACAAAAATTATCAAAAAATAAGGAAGTACACTTTTTACTCATTACAGGGTAAATCTGTCAGGAGGAACTCTCAATTCTTAACATATATGCTCCAAATACAAAACCACCCATATTCATAAAAAAAACCCTACTAAAGCACAAAAAATACATTTTACCCTACACAATAATAGTGAGAGGCTTTAATACCCCACTGTTACCTATGGACAGATCATGGGAACAGAAACTGAACAAGGACATTGTAAAACTAACAGAGAGTATGAACCAACTGGAATTAATTGATATCTATAAAACATATCATCCTAAAACTAAAGAATACACGTTCTACTCATTACCTCATGGCACATTCTTGAAAATAGACAACATAATTGGACACAGAACAAGCCTCAATTGATACAAGAAATTGAAATACTCCCATGCATCCTCTCAGATCACCATGGCCTAAGGCTGGTCTTTAATAACAACAAAGACAAAAAAAATCCCATATACAAATGGAAAATAAACAATGTTCTATTAAATGATATCAAGGTCAAAGAATAAATAAATAAATAAATTAGGGATTTTCTAGAATTCAATGAAAATGAAAACACTACATACCCAAACCTATGGGATGCAATGAAAGCAGTACTGAGAAGAAAACTCATAGCAATGAGTGCTTCCAAAAAGGAACTGGAGAGAGTATACACTAGCATCCTGACAGCACAGTTGAAAGCTGTAGGAAGGAAGCAGATACACCTCAGAGGAGTACATGGCAAGAAATAATCAAACATAGAGCAAAAATAGACCAAATCTAAACAAAAAGAACCATCAAAAGAATCAACAAAACCAAGAGCTGGTTCTTTGAGAAAATTGACAAGATTGATAAACCCTTAGCCGGCCTGACAAGAGGGCAAAGGGAGCGTATCCAAATTAACAAAATCAGAAAGGAAAGTGGAGAAATAACGACAGAAACTGAGGAAATTCAAGAAATCATCAGATCCTACTACAAAAGCCTATACTCAACAAAGCTGGAAAATCTGGAGGAAATGGATGAATTTCTAGACAGATACAAGATACCAAAGTTAAACAAGGACCAGGTAAACCAGCTAAATAATCCCATAACACCTAAAGAAATAGAAGCACTCATCAAAAGCCTCCCAACCAAAAAAAAGCGCAGGTCCAGATTGGTTCAGTGTAGAGTTTTATCAGACATTAATTGACATCATAATACCAATACTCTCCAAAGTATTCCACAAAATAGAATCCGAGGGAACACTACCTAACTGAATTTTTGAGGCTACAATAACCTTCGTTCCTGAACCACACAAAGACCCTACAAGGATAGAGAACTTCAGAACAATCTAATTTATAAATATTGATTCAAAAATACTCAACAAAATCGTTGCAAACTGAATCCAAGAACACATCAAAACGATCATTCACCATGATCAAGTAGGCTTCATCACTGGGATGCAGGGATGGTTTGATATAAGGAAATTCATCAATGTAATCCACCATGTAAACAAACTCAAAGTAAAAAACCACATGGTTATCTCACTAGATGCTGTGAAAACATTTGACTAAATCCAACACCACTCATGTTAAAAGTCTTGTAAAGAACAGGAATCTAAGGTCCATTCCTAAACATAATAAAAGCAATATACAGCAAACCAACAGCCAACATCAAACTCAACTGTGGGAAACCTGAAGCAATCCCACTGAAATCAGGGACTCGACAATGCTGCTTACTCTCCACCTACCTATTCAACAAAATACTAGAAGTCTTGGCCGGAGCAATCGAACAACAAATGGAAATAAAAGGGATAAAAATTGGAAAGGAAGAAGTAAAAAGATCACTATTTGCAGATGACATGATAGTGTGCTTAAGTAGCCTCCCCAATTCCACCAGAGAACTCGTAAAGCTGATAAACAAGTTCAGCAAAGTGGGTGGATATAAAATTGACTCAAATAAAATAGTAGCATTCCTATATTCAAAGGAAAAACATGTGGAGAAAGAAATTAGCTAAAAGATACGCCTCACAATAGTCACAAAAACTATGAAATACCTTGGTGTGACTCTAACTAAGCAAGTGAAGGACCTATATGACAAGAACTTCAAACCTCTAAAGAAGGAAATCGAGGAAGATCTCAGAAAATTGAAAGATTGCCCATGCTCATGGAATGGAAGGATCAACATTGTAAAAATGGCCATTTTACCAAAAGCAATCTACAGATTCAAATCAATTCCCATCAAAATTCCAACCCAGTTCTTCATTGAGTTGGAAAGAGTAATGTGCAGTTTCCTCTGGAATAACAAATGACCTAGAATAGCGAAATCCATCTTCAACAAGAAAACATCTGTTGGGATCACTATCCTTGACTTCAAGCTATATTACAAGGCTATTTTGCTGAAAACTGCATAGTACTGGTACAGAAATAGTCATGTGGATCAATGGAGTAGAATAGACTGTCCATAAATGAGCCCTCACGTATATGGTCACGTGATTTCTGACAAAGGAGCTGTAATCATGCAATGGAAAAGTAATAGCCTATTCAACAAATGGTGTTCATCCAACTGGCACTCAGCATGCAGAAGAATGAAAATAGACCCTTTCTTATCTCCTGGTACAAAGTTCAAGTGTAAGTGGATCAAAGATCTCCACATTAAACCATGTACACTAAAACATTAGATGAAAAATTAGGGAAAACTTTAGAACACATAGGCACAGGAGAAAATTTCCTGAACAGAACACCAGTGGATCAAGCTCTAAGGTCAAAGTTTGACAAATGGGACTTAATGAGATTGCAAACTTTCTGTAAAGCTAAGAACATTGTCAAGAATATAAAATGGCCGTCAACAGAGTGGGAAAAGATCTTTACCAACACCACATCACATAGTGGCCTCATATCCAAGGTATACAAAAACTCAAAAAGCTAGACACCAGAGAACTAAACAACCCTATTAAAAATAGGGTAACAACTTAAACAAAAAGTTCTCAATCGAGGAATATCGAATGACTGAGAAACATCTAAGGAAGTGCTCAACATCCTTATCCATCAGAAAAATGCAAATCAAAACAACCCTGAGATTCCACCTCACACCAGTCTGATTGGCCAAGATCCAAAACTCAGATGACAACAGATGCTGGCAATGATGTGGAGAATAGGAACACTTCTCCACTGCTGGTGGGGTTGTAAACTGATACAACCACTCTGGAAATCAGTCTGGCAGTTTCTCAGAAAATTGGACATAGTACTAACTGAAGTCCCAGTTATTCCACTTCTGGGTATTTTCCCCAGAGATGCTCCAACATAAAACAAAGATACATGCACCACAATGTTCATTGCAGCTTTATTTATAATAGCCAGAAGCTGGAAAGAACCCAGATGTCCTTCAGTAGATTAATGGATACAAAAATTGTGGTACATTTACACATTTACACTCAGCTATCAGAAACAATGACTTAACTAAATTCTCAAGAAAATGGATGCATCTATATAATATCATCCTGAGTGAGATAACCCAGTCACAAAATACCAGACATAGTATGCAGTCACTGATAATGTGATACTAACCCCAGAAAGCTCTGAACACCCAAGACACAACCCATAGACTGTGTGAAAATCAAGAAAAAAAGAAAATAAAGCAATATATTTTAATTAAAATAGAACTGTATCACATCCCCCTTTCCTCCCTACATCCCTTCCTAGTTTCTCTCCTATTCCCTCAAATTAATAGCCTCTTTTCCTATATTATTGTTACATATATATATGTGTGTGTGTGTGTGTGTGTGTGTGTGTGTGTGTACCCACAAATACTTAATTACAACCTTATGTAGCTTTACCATATAAAACATGCTCCTTCATAAATGTCTGAACAACTTGCTCCTCCCTAACACAGGCAGCAGAATGCCTAAGAATCTGGCCTTGCTTTGCTCTGCCGGTCTGATCTCACAGTGGTGACTGTGGCTGGGATGAGATTACCTAGATCCCATCATAACACAGGGCACATGACAACCCTGAATCAATTAAGGCAAGTTGAGGATGCTTACCAGGATAGGCAGAACACGCAAAACAATGCTCATTGTAGCCTAATATGTGTAATTATTTGGTACTGAATAATTAACCATGATATCCCCAAATATGAAATAGACAGGGAGCCTAGTAAGGTTTTCCTTGTTCTGTATCTGGTATTCTCAACCTTACTAATGTAACACTTTGCTACAGCAACTCATGCTGTAGTGACCAGCAGTCATTATTTTTTCATTGCTACTTTGTAACTGTAATTTTGCTACTGTTATGAGTTTTAATGCAAATATCTGTTTTCTGGTGGTCTTATGTGACCCCAGTGAAAGGGCTGCTTGACCCTCAAAGGTTGCAACCCACAGGTTGAGAACCAGTCTTCTATATAACCAAAAAAATTCCAAGACATAACAATGAAAGACTACCTTGAATCATAGAAGTAGAGAAATATGTCCTTTCAGCCAATTTCAAGACTTGAATTATGTTACAAATACAGAACCTCTCAAATGATGCGTGGCTATGTCCCTCAGAGGGCAATTTTAATACAGCATCGAAAATGTTTACTCTTGGGGGATGGAAGCAGGGAAGGTTAAAGGACTAACATCTCAAATGTAAATACAGAATAATAAAAATTTTTTTAAAAAAGTTAGGTAGTGGTCCATCTGGCTCTATTTCATGGAATAGTTAGGAGTGTATTGGTATTAGGTCATCAATAAGTGTCTGATAGAATTCTGAACTGAACCCATCTGGACCTCGGTTTTTATTGGTTGGGAGGCTTTTGATGACTGCTTCTATTTCTTTAGGTGGTATGGGATTATTTAGATGGTTTACCTGGTCCTGGTTTAACTTTAGCTTTTGATGTATGTCTAAAAATTCATCCATGTCCTCCAGATTTTCCAGCTTTGTTGTGTTTAGGCTTTTGCAGTTGGATCCCATATTTTCTTAAATTTTCTAAATTTCAGTTGTTATGGCTCTACTTTCCTTTCTGATTTTGTTAATTTGGATACTCTTTATGTTTTCTCTAGTCAGTCTGGCTAAGGGTTTATCAATCTTGTTACTTTTCACAAAGAACCAGATCTTGGTTTTGTTGATTCTTTCAATAATTCTTTTTGTTTCTATTTGGTCAATTTCTGCTCTGAGTTTGATTATTTCTTGCTGTCTACTCCTCTTGGGTGTATGTGCTTCCTTTTGTTCTAGAGGTTTCAACTATGCTGTCAAGTTGCTAGTATACGCTCTCCCAATTTTATTTTGGAAGCACTCAGAGCTATGAGTTTTCCTCTCAGTACTGCTTTAACTGCATCCCATAGGTTTGGGTATGTTGTGTTTTAATTCTCATTAACTTTAGAAAATCCTTAATTTCTTTCTTTATTTCTTCTTTGTTCATGCTATCATTTAATAGGGAATTGTTTAGTTTCCATGTGTATATGGGCTTTTTGTTTTCCTTTTGTTATTAAAGACCATCATTTGTCCGTGGTGATCTGATATGATGCATGGAAGTATTTCAATCTTCTTATATCAATTGAGGCTTGTTTTATGACCAATTATATGCTGAATTTTGTAGAAGGTGCCTTGAGGTGCTGAGAAGAAGGTGTATTCTTTTGTTTTAGGATGAAATGTTCTGTTGATCTCTATCAATTTCAATTGTTTCATAACCTCTACTAGTTTCACTGCGTCCCTGTTCAGTTTCTGCTTCCATGATCTGTCCATTGATGAGAGTAGGGTGTTGACATCTCCCACTATTATTATGTGGGGTGTAATGTATTTTTTGAGCTTTAGTAGGGTTTCTTTTATGAATATGGTTGCTCTTGTATTTGCGGCATATATGTTAAGAATTAAAAGTTCCTCCTGATAAATTTTCCCTGTAATGAGTAAAAAGTGTCGGTGCTTATCTTTTTTGATAACTTTTGGTTAAATATCTACCTTATTCAATATTAGATTGGCTACTCCAGTTTGTTTCTTGGGGCTGTTTGCTTGGAAGGTTTTTTCCCAATGTTTTGATCTGGTTTTAGATTCAGTTTGCAAAATTTTTGAGTATTTTTGCATCAATGTTAATGAGGGAGATTGGTCTGAAATTCTCTTTCCTTGTAGTGTCTTTGTGTGGTTTAGGAATGATAGTAATTTTGGCTTCAAAGAATGAGTTGGGTAGTGTAGCTTCTAACACTATTTGGTGGAATAGTTTGGAGAGTATTCATATTAGGTCACCAATGAATGTCTGATAGAATTGTGCACTACACTCATCTGGTCCTGGGTTTGTTGGGGACGCTTTTGATGACTGCTTCTATCTCTTTAGGTGTTAGGGGACTGTTTCTATGTCTGATCCTCATTCAACTTTAGTATCTGGTATCTGTCTAGAAATTTTTCCATTTCCTACAGATTTTCCAGTAATGTTGAGTATACACTTTTGTAGTACGATCTGATAATTTTTTGAATTTCTTCTGATTCTGTTGTTTTGTCTCTCCCTTCATTTCTGATTTTGTTAATTTGAATACTTTCCCTATGCCCTCTAGTTTGTCTGGCTAAGGGTTTGTACATCTTGTTGATTTTCATTAAGAACAAGCTCCCAGTTTTTGTTTGTTTGTTTGTTTTGTTTTCATTTTGTTTTATTTTTTATATGGTTCTTTTTGTTTCTACTTGGTTGATTTCTGTTTTGAGTTTGAATATGTTCTGCCATCTACTCTTCTTGGCTGTATCTGCTTCCTTTTTGTTTTAGAGCTTTCAACTGTGCTGTCAAGTTGCTAGTGTATGCTCTCTCCATTTTCGTTTTGGATGCACTCAGAGCTATGTGTTTTCCTCTTAGTACTGCTTTTATTGCATCCCATAGGTTTGGGTATGTTGTGCTTTTATTTTCATTAAATTCTAAAAAAATCTTTAATTACTTTCTTTATTACTTTCTTGACCATGTTATCAATAAATAGAGCATTGTTCAGCTTTCTGGTGTATGTGGAATTTTTGATGTTTTTGTTGTTCTTAAAAAACAACCTTAGTCCATGGTGATCTGATAGGACACCTGGGAGTATTTGAATGTTCTTTTATCTGTTGAGACTTATTTTGTGGCAGACTATATGGGAAATTTTGGAAAAGTTGCTATGAGGTGCTGAAAGAAGGTATATTCTTTTCTATTAGGATGAAATGTTCTGTTGATGTCTATTACTTCTAATTGTTTCATAACCTCTACTTGTTTCCTGAATAACTATTCAATTTCTGCTTCGATGATTTGTCCATTGATGAGAGTGGTGTGTTGAAGTCTTTCACTATTATTGTGTGTGGTACAATAGATGATTTTACCTTTAGTACGATTTATTTCATGAATTTGGGTCCTCTTAAATTTGGAGCATAGATATTTATGATTAAGAATTCATCACGATAGATTTTTCCAGTAATGAGTAAAAAGTGTACTTCCTCATCTTTTTTGATAACTTTTATTTGAAAATCTATTTTATTCAATATTTGAATGGCTACTTCAGCTTGTTTCTTGGGACAATTTGTTTGGAAAGTTTTTTTTTTATCCCAGCTTTTATTCTGAGGTAGTCTCTGTCTTTGTCTCTGAGGTGAATTTTCTGTATGCAGCAAAATGCTGGATCGTATTTACATATCCAGTCTGATAATCTATGTCCCCTTAATTTGGAATTGAGTCCATTTATATTAACAAATATTAAAAAATAATGATTGTTGTTTCCATACATTGTTGTTGTTAGAAGTAAGATTATGTTTCTGTGTCTTTCTTCATTAGGTTTTCTTGCTTAATTCTTTTTTTTTTCTTAAACAATTAAGTCAATTTATTTAAACAGTTGTCTTAGGCATCTGCAATGGTGATTTCAACCTCCACTCCTGGCTCAATACTGATGGAAGTAATCTGCTCAACAATCTCAAAAAGACTATGTAAGTCAATGAGTTGCTTGTGGATGCTCTTCTGGAAATGATACCCTATCTTGCAAACTTCACCTCAAGGCATTTTAGGGGTAGTGAGTCTCAATGTCTTGGTATGCATGCACACCTGTCCTTTCCCTTTCACATTCTTTTCTTTTACACCTCAGATCAAGTCCACACAAACCTTGTCCTGCAACTTCGCTTTGTATCTGGTGAGCATGATTTGAATTCAGTGAATTGCCACTTAAGCTTCACTAGCATCCTTCGGGTATTTTTTTTTTTAAGACTATATTTTATTTGTTTTTTTTTTATAAATCTAACAACTTTTTTTTAAAAAAACAAAGAGAAACGTACAGATTTTAAGCATTTTTGTATAAAATTATACAAATACATTGTTGTCAGTACTTGATATTTTTAAAAGGTTTGAAAGTATGCTTTAAAATCATACTAGTTACAATGAGCATAAAGTACATGTAAAACAAGATGCAACATGGAAATAGTCAAAGTTTTCTTGTGTGTAATGATTAAGCATAATGGTTTTTCACTTTTTTTGGTCTTTGTTTTTTCTTGAACTTCATATAGTCTGTGAGTTGTTTCTGGGGTGTTCAGAGCTTTCTGGGGTTTGTATCCAATTATCAATGACTGCATATTATGTCTGTTCTTTTGTGACTGGGTTATCACACTCAGGATGATATTCTCTAGATGCATCATTTTTACTAAGAATTTCATAAAGTCATTTTTTTTCTGATGGCTGAGTAGAACTCCATTGTGTAAATATACCATAATTTTTTATCGATTCATCTACTGAAGGACATCTGGGTTCTTTTCAGCTTCTGGCTATTATAAATAGGGCTGCTATGAACATTGTGGTGCATGTGTCTTTGTTGTATGTTGGAGCATCTCTGGAGTATATGCCCAGAAGTAGAATATCTGAGTCTTCAGGTAGTACTATGTCAAATTTTCTGAGGAATCACCAGACTGATTTCCAGAGTGGTTGTGCCAGTTTACAACCCCATCAACAGTGGAGAAGTGTTCCCCTTTCTCTGCATCCTCACCAGTATCTGCTGTCATCTGAGTTTTTGATCTTAGCCATTCTGACTGGTGTGATGTAGAATCTCAAGGTTGTTTTGATTTGCATTTCCCTGATGACTAGGGATGTCGAACACTTCCTTAGATGCTTCTCAGCCATTAGAGATTCCTCAATTAAGAATGTTTTATTTAGCTATATACACCATTTTTTCATAGGATTCTTTGATTCTCTTGCATCAAACTTCTTGACTTTTTTGTATACCTTAGATATTAGGCTTCTATCTGATATGGGGTTGATAAAGATCTTCTTCCACTCTGATGGCTGCAGCTTTGTTTTCTTGACAGTGTCCCTAGCCTTACAGAAACTTTGCAGTCTCATTAAGTTTCATTTCTTGATCGATGGTCTTAGAGCACAAACCATTGGTGTTCTGTTCATGAAATTTCCCCCTGTGCCTATGTGTTCAAAGGTTTTCACTACTTTCTCTTCTAATAGTTTCAGTGTACCTGGTTTAATGTGGAGATCTTTGATCCACTTAGACTTGAGCTTTGTACAAGGAAATAAGAAAGGGTCTACTTTCATTCTTCTGCATGCTGAGTGCCACTTGAGCCAACACAATTTGTTGTAGAGGCTGTCCTTTTTCCATTGAATGTTTTCAGCTACTTTGTCCAAAATAAATTTACCATATGTGTCAGGGTTCATTTCTGGATCTTCTATTTTGTTCCATCAATCAACCTACCCATCTCCTTACCAGTCCCATGCAGTTTTTTACATAATTGTTTTGTAAAATAGCTTGAGGTCAGGGATGGTGATTATAGCAGATGTTTTCTTGTTGTTGAGGTTTGATTTTGATATTCTAGGTTTATTGTTAGTCCAGATGAATTTGCAAATTGCAATTCTCTTTGAAGAATTGAGTTGGAATTTTGATGGGGATTGCATTGAATCTGTAGATTGTTTTGGTAAGATGGCCATATTTAAAATGTTGATCCTTCCAACCCATAAGCATGGGAGATCTTTCCATTTTCTGAGATCTTCTTCAATTTTCTTCTTCAGAAATTTGAAGTTCTTGTCATACAGGTCCTTCATTTCCTTAGATAGAGTCACACCAAAGTGTTTCACATTGTTTGTGACTATTGTAAAAATCTCTTTTCCCTAATTTCTTTCTCAGCAAGTTTGTCCTTTGAGTAAAGGAAGGCTACTGATTTGAGTTAATTTTATTGCTATTTGGTAAATTTCTGCTCAGAGTTTGATTATTTTTTTACTGTATACTCCTCTTGGGTGAATCTGCTTCTTTTTGTTCTAGAGCTTTCAACTGTGCTGTCAAGTTGCTAGTGTATGCTCTCTCCAGTTTAGTTTTGGATGCACTCAGGGCTATGCCTTTTCCTCTTAGTACTGCTTTTATTGCATCCCATAAGTTTGGATATGTTGTGCTTTCATTTTCATTAAATTCTAGAAAATTCTTAATTTCTTTCTTTATTTTTTCTTTGACCATGCATTCTTGAGCAGAACATTGTTCACCTTCCATGGGTATAAGGGCTTTTTTATGTTTTGGTTGTTATCAAAGACCATCCTTTGTCCATGGTGATCTGATAGGATGCATGGGAGTATTTCAATCTTCTTATATCTATTGAGGCTTGTTTTGTGACCAACTATATGATCAATTTTGGAGAAGGTTCGATGAGGTGCTGAGAAGTAAGTGTATTTTTTGTTTTAATGTGAAATGATTTCTACATCTCTATTAATTACATTTGGTTCACAACCTCTGCTAGTTTTACTGTGTATCCTTGTTTAGTGTCTTCTACCATGATCTGTCCATTGATGAGAGTAGGGTGTTGAGGTCCCCCACTATTATCGTGTGTGGTGCAATGTATGTTTTGAGATTAGTGTGGTTAGTTTTATTAATATGGGTGCTCTTGTATTTGGAGAATATATGTTAAGTATTAAGAGTTTCTTCTGATAAATATTCCCTGTAATGAGTAAAAAGTGCCCTTCCTTATCTTTTTTGATAACTTTTGGTTGAAAATCTACTTTACTCAATATTACAATGGCTATTCCAGCTTGTTTCTTGGGGCTGTTTGCTTGGAAAGTTTTTCCCAGCCTTTTACTCTGAGTTGGTTTCTGTCTTTGTCTCTGAGATGAGTTTCTTGTATGCAGCATAATGCTGGATTCTGTTTATGTATTTAGTCTGACAGTCTATTTCTCCTTATTGGGGAATTGAGTGCATTTATGTTAACAGATATTAAGGAATAGTCGTTGCTGTTTCCTGATATTTTTCCTTTTAGAGGTAGAATTATGTCTTTATGTCTTCTTTTGGTTTTCTTGCTTAGTTCTATTCTTGCTTTTTCTAGGATGTAGTTTTTCTCCTTGTATTGAGTTTTCCATCTATTATTCTTTGTAGGTCTGGATTTGTGGTCAGATATTGCATAAATTTGGTTTTGTCCTGGAATATCTTGATCTCTCCATCTATGGTGTTTTAGAGTTTTGCTAGGTATCTTAGCCTGGGCTGACATTTTTGTTCTCTTAGGGTCTGTATAATGTTTGTGCAGGATCTTTTAGCCTTCATAGTCTCTGTTAAGAGGTCAGGTGTAATTCTGATTGGTCTGCCTTTATGTTACATGACCTTATTCCCTTACTGCTTTTAGTATTCTTTCTTTGTTTTGAATACTTACTGTTTTGAGTTGAGAAGAAATTTTTTTCTGGTCTATTTGGAGTTATGTAGGCTTCTTTTATGCTCATAGTCATCTCGTTATTAGGGGTGGGAACATTTTGTCTACTATTTTGCTGAAGATATTTACTGTGCCTTTTAGTTGATATTCTTATTATCCTTTGGTTTGGTCTTCTCATTGTGTCCTAGATCTCCTGGACATTTTGGCATAGGAGCTTTTTAAATTTTGCATCTTCTTGGAATGTTTTGTCTATGTTTTCAACATTGTCTTTAGCCCCTGAGATTTTCTCTTCCATCTCTTGTAGTCTGTTGCAGATGCTTGCATCTGTGACTCCTGATTTCTTTTTTAGGTTTTTCATCTCCAGGGTTGTCACATTTTGTGGGTTTTTTTTTTTTTTTATTGTTTCTATTTCCATTTTCAATTCCTTCATCTCTTTGTTTCTGTTTTCTGGTAGTTCTTTGAGTTCTTTGAGTGTTTTTTGTATTTCTTCTTTAAGAGCTTTTATTCGTTTATGGTTCTCCTCCCGTACTTGTTTAAGGGAGTTATTAATGCTCTTCTCAAAGATTTCCATCATCATCTTGAGGTATGATTTCAGATCTGAGTCTTCTTATCCTGGAGATTTTGGCAATCCACTGTTTGCTGTAGTAAGAGAGCTGAGTTCTAATATTGCCAGGTTGTCTTGGTTTCTGTTGCTTAAGTTCTTTCATCTCTCCTATGGACTTGAAGGTCTGTGGGCTCAGGAAGATAACCCCTTCAGAGTTTTTGGCTTTCAGTGGGCAAGTGTAGTAGTGACTTCTGGTAGTAGTGACTCAGCTCTGTCTTTTTTGGGCTCAGGTGTGGGAGCTCTTGTGAGGCTGTTCTTGTAGCTCAGCCCTGTTCCCAGGGGTTCTGACTACTACTGGCAGGGACCTGGCTCTTTCTCTAGGTCAAAACAGACTTTTTTTTCAGATAGCACAGTACTTTCTGCTCTCTGAGAACTCCTGGTGTGCTCTCCCTGGCACATGTGCCAGGCTCCCCTTTGTTCCAGGTGTAAGAGGGCCTATAGAGTTAAACTTTAAGCACTGCCTTTCATGGGCAGAAACAGGCTTCTACTGACAAGGGCCTGTGCCTTACTGTGGGCCTATGAGTCTAGTCTGTGTACCTGGGCTTTCCGGGTGGACCACGAGTCCCTCTGCCAGAGGTCTGGCCCTAATGTGGACCAAAATAGGTTCATTTTCTGTTTCCTCCATGCAGCCTTTTCTGTGCTCTAGTCACTCACTGCATAATCTCACCTAGCCTGTGTCCCAGATTTCTGGTTTTCCAGGTGGCAAAGCGGGCAGATCCTGAGTTTCTCTGCCATAGGTCTGGCCTTACCGTAGGCTGCAAGGGTGCATTTTCTTTGTGCTCTGCCTAGCCCTCTCTGCGACTTGGTTAATCATAGTGCATTATCACCAGGCCTGTGTCCCCAGATCTCTGCTGTCCCAGGTGGCAAATGGCCTGAGCATTTGGCCCATGCACACTATTTTTATTTTTTTAGAAGAACATTTTTAAATTTATATTAGATAGGCAAATTACAAGATAAATTAAAATTTAGCTTTTTATTTTACTGTACACTCAAAACATCACCTAAGGTGCAATAAGTCTTATGAAAAATGAAATAGGATCCATTAGTAGACAAAAGAGACATCTTCACCTCCACTGTTAGAAGTCCAACAAAAGCCCTAAGCTAAAGAAACACAGCATTATGCAGATGGCCTATTGCAGACCTATGTAGACCCTGTTGCTATGGTTTTAGTCTCTGTGAGCTGCTACGAGCCCTGCTTAGTTGATTCTGTGGTCCATGTTGTCCTAATACCCTCCACCCCTCTGGCTCTAACAATTTTTTCTGACTTCTGTGGATTTTCCTGTGCTCAACTTAATGTTGGGCTAAGGGTCTTTGTAGCTGCTCGTATCAGTTGCCTGTTATGCTGAGTTTTGTTGATATTACTAGGACACCTTGTTTTCTCTGAATAGAAATAGAAATACAAAAATATAGAGGCAATGAATCTGGGAAAGGGGATATGGGAAGGGACTGGGAGGAAAGGTTCAGGGTAAACAGCAGTTGGATGTATTTATTATATAAGTATAGCAGAAATAGAATAAAATATATTTTAAAATTTATAAAAAATGAAATTAACTCAAATAAATCAGTGCCTTTCTTCATACAAATAATAAACAGGCTATACCTCATTTTTAATTGTGATATTTGGTTTTATTGGGAGTCTAACTCCTAGAATTCCTTTTATGTTTTGGATATTGGTCCTATATTGAATATAGGATTAAGTTTTAACAGTTTCAAAGCTCTGGCCCAAGCCCTAGACTAGATTTGCCAAGTCTGTTCCTGGATAAATAGATAGAATTAGAAGTCCATTCAGGAGCAAGTTTGATCAGTATGTCACAAAGAAAGGGGGTAAGAAGTAGTGTGGTATGTGTATGATAAAATGAATTGTACAGATTTGTGTAATTAACAAAGAAATATAAACCTATTTTAAAAGAATAAATAAATATAAATTTTGCTAAATTGAAAAATTATCAAAGACACTCATGTTCTGACTGCTTGTTTTATTTTAGTATATTAGGTAGAAGTAAGATGGTCCTAGAAAGGGGCAAGAGACACAATGTAGAGCCTCTGGAGAAAGGTAGCAGATAGTGTCCGTGTCTAGATCAGCAGTGTCAGCTGCTCTTAAGAACAGATTGTCCTTGTCAGTTCCAGAATGTGATTCCATTCAGGCAGTGCCAGGTGCTACTTCTGTTATTTGCTACTGAGTTAAAACAAAGGCTACAATGCCCCAGAGCTGCTGTTCTTGATACCAGTCCCGTTAGCTGGAAGAGCAGTTACCTTACCGGCAACCTAAAACATATAGCATAAAAAGAAGATCAATGAGTTTATATGAGGATATTGACTGCTCTTAAACAAGAGAACTGGGCAGGGGTAAGTGGCCTGGGGTGTTGGTACAATAAACTCAAGAGTTGCTCAGGTAGTATCAGAAATTATGAGCACTTATTGTATCAAGCCTGCCTAATTCACAATTTAAGAAGTTGACCTCCCTTTGTTGGGTAATTTATGTCAACTTGACAAAAGATAAAGTCATCTGATATAAGTGAACCTCAATTTAAAAAATTCTTCCATAAAACTGGAATGCAGGCAAACCTGTAGGGCATTGTATTATCAATTGATGGGGAGGACCATGCCCATTGTAGTCTGGGATAGTAGTCTGAGTTCTTTTGGAAAGCAAGATGAGCAAACAATGGTGAACAAGACAATAAGCAGCACCCCTCCATGGCCTCTGAAATAGCTCCTGCCTGCAGATCCCTGGTTTTTAGAAGTTCCTGCTCTAGCTCCCTTGAGGGAAATGGAAATGGAAGTCTAAGCCAAATAAATCCTTTCCTTTCCAAGCTGCTTTTAGTCATGGTGCTTCTTCACAGCAATAGTACCCTTAACTAAGACATTTCCCATATAACTCATTTAAGAAATAGCCACTGACACCCTGTATATATAAAACCTTTCTAGAGGTTGTGGTATAAATAACAAACAAATGCATTTTTTAAAAAGCATGGAATAAATATAGGCATTAGTAATCCCCATGAATAATAGGTTAGATTTATGAGATCTAGGTAGAGATTCCCATTAAACCCTCCCAGGGTGCCTATCTAATCTAAAAACAAATAAGAAAACAAAACAAAAAAACCTAAGAACTCCTGATTTCCCATAAAATATAAAATTTCTGGAATGGAGATTAGCAGTTAGAGAAATAGTGAGAATCTCACTGGGAAAGAGCCTGGCATGTCAATGCTTCCTAAGAATTGATGAAGGAACACATATATCTCCTGTATACTCTTACAATCACTTACTTGCACTGGCCACTTTGAGGGCTTTCTTCAAGGTAGAGGTCAGGGGAAATGTACCCTGATCACAGAAAGAGCCAGTGTAGTCATCCAAACCCATGGCCCAAATCATGGCACCTCCAAAATTGTTCCTTTTAAGCCACTGAGCCTGGTTTAAAAAAAATCACAGCAGGAGTTACTTGGCTTCCTGGGACTCAGAGTCAGGGCCTAGAGTATTCAAGAAGCTAAACTTACCTTGATTTGAAAGCTCTTGATATTGTCATAGCCAACCCACTCATTGCCATGGAAGGCATAGGGCACTTGCTGAGCAGAATTCCAGACTTGAACAGCTCCATTTTTCAGGAATGTACAAATCTTTGAAAAGTTAAGAATTTCAGATCATTTAAATATTAATTCCATGTAAAAATGTTCATATGTATTTTATTTTCTTTCTTTGTCTCCACAAGGTTTACCTCAAATCTGTAATTGATTAGATTTCTGGGAAACTAATTCTACAGATTAGATATGAGAATTTGGATTGCTTTATTTTGTACACTAAAGATCACCCCAAGGCCTTGCTAATAATAAGAATTTTACAAATGAGCTACAACCTCATTCCTTTTTTGTTTGAGAGATCTCAGTCTGTATGGACTCACTGCAAAATGGTGATACTCTTGCCTGTTTCTTGAGTACAGAGTTAATGTGTGCAAGCCACCATGCCTACCAAATATATTAATCATATATCACTATATACTATGAGATTATTTTTATTTTTGTGATAATGGGGACTGAAGCCAGAGCTGTATATGTTCTAGGTAACTGATGAAGAACTGAGATATATCTACACTTTTTAAGACTACACAAATGGCCCACAATTTTAGTGTTTGTTTATGAGATTCATGGTATTCGGAGACTTTTGTTTGTTTGTGTAGGTTGTCCTGAAGCTGTTTGCACTTTAATGTTAATTCCACTTTCCCAATAAGGGCTGCCCAATCACATACTCACAAGGTGACTTCATCTGAACCTTCCCATTTTAATTAGTAAAATAAAGGAAAGCCAGTGACTTGGCAAAGGTAAGAGAGGTGAAGAGAAATGAAGGATGAGAGGTCAGAGAATGAGAGAGAAACTACAACATGGAAGTCCAGAAAGACCAGCTAGATCCAGGTGGGAATAATTGACATTAAACAGCTATGAACATTAAGGATTTTATAAGTTTAATATCTCATATAAAAGGGTAGTTTGTATCTTTGTATATTTAATATAATCTTGTTATGCAGAGGGTTTGTGGATTGAGAATTGAATACATAAACCTATATAAAAGGCTATTGGGCTGTAGAGTTGTGTTTGTATGGGTTTTGGGGTAAACGAACACCCCAGGACAGAGGCTGAAAACAGGCGGTAGAAAACCAGCAAGGGAAGGGCATTGTGCAGACAAAGTTAGGCATGGGGGTAACTTGGACCAGGCGACAGTGGTGTGTGTGGATCCTTACTAAAACCTGGCCTGAGGAATGAGAACTTGGGGCCAATAAAGATATAAACTATACTTATTTTTTTAATATCTATTGCAACATGTTTATGCATGTATGTATGTATGTGTATGTATGTATGTATGTATGTATGTATGTATATAAAGATGAATATAAAGAGTATGGTCTGCTAATTGAAAGAACATGTGTTATTAAATGTTTATCACTTTTGGTTACTTGGAAGCTATGGTACAAAAAATTTAAGTTCTTGAAATAACATTCATCTCAGTGTAAGAAAAATTCAGAATAAACATTTAGAGTCAGCACATTTTTCTACTTAGGCACATAAGATTCATAGAGCACTGTACAGTCAACTACTAACCTCATAATAGGCCCAAAATCCAGTTTTCTTTGTGTAGGATCCTGGATGGCCACCACGATTGCTAGGGGCACCAATTTCTGTCTTAGTGGAATCACTCAGGATGAAGGTGTGTCCATAGGCTGGGAACCCAACAATGAGCTTTTCAGGTGGTACCCCTTTGCTCTTCCACTTATTCATGATATATTTCTGCAATGACAGAAATTAGCTATAGTGTCCAAGCCACAGATCATCTATGATTAATTATGTTGGCTATTTATCCTAAGCATTTAAAATTTCTATATTGACCTAAAAATGACTAGCAATTTTTTATAAAACATTTCAATAAATTTGAATTTTACTCAGTGAGATATGACTGATGACGTAAAATGATGAAATTTGCATTAATTGTGTTGTTTTTCTGCCTAAATCTAATTATGATTTATATCATAACTTGTCTTGCAGTATCTTACTATGTTGTGAAAGGCCTTGACTCCAGTTTCAGATGGATATTTATAGAGAGGGCTGTTTTGTCCAGTGTAGCCTTCCCAAGCTCCATGGAGGTCATAGGTCATGACTTGCATGTAATCCAAAGACCTAGGGTAAGGAGAAATTACTTAAAATCATTTCTTTTTTCTTTATCTTTTTATTGTTAATTATTTGAATTATATACCAAATGTTGCTCCCTTTTAGTCCCCTTTTTCAGAGATCTTACCCCCCCACACACACCTCTTTTTATTTCTAAGAGGGTGAAACCCCTAGGTATCCCATATCCCTAGGGAATCAGGTCTCTAAAAAGTTAGGAACATCCTTTCCCAATAAGGCCAGACAAAGCAGTCCTCTGCTACATATACGCTGGGAACCTCAGACCAGCCTGTGTTGCTTTTTGGTTGTTGGCATAATCTTTGAGAGATCCTAAGGATGCAGATTATTTGACAGTATCAATCTTCTATATGGTTGCCATCCCCTTCAGTTCCTGCTATACTTCTCCCAACATTTCCATAGGAGTCCCTGTCCTCAGTTCAATCCTTAGTTATGAATATAACTAAGGATTCTGTCTCAGTCAGATTCTGGTAGACCCTCTGAGATTAAAATCACTTTTTATGGTTATTTTCTACACATATTCAAACAAAAGATGACCTTTTCAAGGCCAAAAACTTAGATCAGTAAAACATCCCAGAGATGAGAAAACTGTTCACACTATAGTAGTTCAGTGCAAGGTACATCACTCACTGTGACAACTGGGGGATCTGATAGCCAAATTGGATTGTGGAGATGACACCAGCAATTGCGGCAGTGACCATCAGCCTGGGCATTTTATTCTTGCTTGCCTCCTTTTCAAAAGCTTCACGTATTTCCTATAGAGTAATAAGGTATAAAAAAGTATGTTGGAATTAATTTAGATCCTTAAATAAAATATAATCTCTTTAGAGTACTTTACATATTTTATCTTACTTTAGTAAGTCAATATTTCAGTAAAGACACTGGGTTAATGGTGTTAACTAACTTAACACATGCCTAATATTTACAGGCAATAGAGATTTTTCCCAAAACTACATAAAAATTAAGCAGACACTCAAAACCAAGGCAAAGGTCTCAGATGTCCATCAATGTATCCCTGGATCATCATGCTTGGACCTACAATTGCTTTGATGCCCTGGATCCAGCTTTCAGTTGTGTAGAAATTTGCTTTTATTTGTTCAATAGGTGATGTTTTATGAGACTGATATTCATTTCAATGGAAAGGAGAAAAAATAGGTAGAAGACAGATCATTTTAAGTAGCAGATGATGATTCCTTGGTAAGTTTTGTGATTCAAATATTACTTAGAATATTAGGTTTTACTCCTATTACAACATTATTTGGGAGTACCAGAAGGTATTGAGATAGAATGCCTCAGAACTGCCATGTAGACAGTAGTTAAAGTGACTAGGCTGTTATACTACAAGATACATTATAAGTGAGGTATTTTACTCTCTTTACATATTGAATCCCATATATTGCACAATATATGGATTTGTTCTCCATTGTGCCAATGAGGGAAAATAGAATGGTATCTGGAAATTATAAACATACTGGAAGCATGGTTTAGCTAAGAGTCCAGATACTATTTTTGACAGTTAAATATGTTCAACAAAAAGTAAATTGCTACTATAGAACCTCTATAATATATACACAAGCATACAATCAAAAATAGTTAAAATGGAGTTATAGGATAAGTAGGCAACAGTGTCTCTACTAAACACAAAAACAATTTTTAAAAAATATCAGAAACTGGTCATCTCCTGGAGTTTTTTTGTTTTTTTTTTTGTTTTTTTTTGTTTTTTTTTTTTTTTTTTTTTTTGCTAGTGCATACACTTGCTCACTTTCTAATTAGATTTGGGGCCCACTTCACAAACTAAAACCCACACTTGGCATAATTATTAAAACAAAGAACTTATGACTACACAGGTGAAAGATTCTAGGGAAGAATCTCCTATTATTCTGTTAAATGGACATAGATGAAACCAAATACAAATGACCAGTCAATATACTCATAGATTAATGCATCTCTCAGCTCTTCTCAGAGGTTAGATTTATAGTAAATAGATTAAGACGAAGACACACAATAGAACAATGTGAAAAAAGAAGAATGCTTTTGAATACTCAAATCTAAATTGGTCACCATAGTTCCTCATTCAGATCCTGGCTGATAATATCCTGTTCAGACAAAGAAAAAGAATCTGTCCTGCAAGAGTAACCATAAAACCTAGAGTGGCCTATAGATTCTTCTTTTCAGGAAGAGAGTCAGAAAAGTTATATTAACTAGAAGCTGTAGATTACCAACAGAAAACATTGTTTCTGAACACATAAGTACAGATACACATATAAATCCAAAGTAATTATAACAATATTCAGATGACCTATATAAACAAAAGCCAGACAAAATTCTGGAATGAAAAGATGGTTGAGTAAGGATAAGTGAGTTTTCTTTAAGAGTGTAAACACTAAAAAAATGGATTATGCTTTAATGGAAGGTCACTTTCAAGAACATGTGGGCAGCAAACATTGTACTAGATAGATTTTAAAAATAAAGCACAAACTTATTTGGTACAAGAGAATTTTCAAGTAGTTGGCAAGGAGCAAATATGATCAAAACACATTTTATGAACTTCTCAAAGAATCAGTAAAATGGTTTAACAGACTTATCTATTTATATACATGTAGTTACTATCCTTAATTGCATAGCACCAGACTGTTTTCATTACTGAGAGAGCATTTTATGTACTGTAGTGAATTAAATGAGAAATACCCCCTATAGCCTTAGTAACTTGAGAAGATCCCCAGTCAGTGATGTATTTGAAGATTTTTAAAGGAGTACAACTTTGCTAGAGGAAGAAAGTCATAGGTGGGGAAAACTATGATATAAAAAATCATGTCTACTTCCAGTTTACACTTGCTGTTTCATGTTATACTTCAAGCTGTAGCTCTCAAAATATTGGTCCATTCACCATGCCTACTGCTTACTGCCATGCAGTCTAACTCTCTACAACTTCAAGGCAAAATAAACACTTCTATAAATTGTGTTGATCATAGTATTTTTATCCCAGCTCAGATAATAAATAATACTTTGTAACGCACTCTTTTTTCCCAAAAAATTATTTAAAACTCTCTGCATTTACATTTTAGATGTTATCTGTTTTCCACAATCCCATCCCCCTCCCCATCTCATGGTCTCCATGAAGGTGCTCCCTCATCCAACCACCATCTCCAATCTCGGCACCCTAGCATTCCCATACACTGAGAAAATGAGCCTTCACTGAACCAAAGACCCCTCCTCCTATTGATGTCAGAAAATGCTATCCTCTGCTGCATATGTACCTTAGGCCATAGGTCTTTCTATGCGAACTCATTGGTTGGTGTTTTAGTGACTAGGAGCTGTGGTGGGTTGGAATAGTTGTTAATTTTGTTATTCTCATGGGGTTGCAGAACTCTTTAGTTCCTTCAGTTCTCTCTGTAGCTTCTTTATTGGGATCCTCCTGCACAATGTGATAGTTAGCTGTAAGTATCCTCCTCTGTATCACTATGGCTCTGGCAGAGTCTCTGAGGAGGCATCCATACCAGGTTCTATGGGATCAGCAATAGTGCTTGGGTTTATTGGGCACATATGGGTTGTATCCCCAGGTGGGCCAGTCTCTGGATGATCTTTTCTCCAATCCATGCTCCTCTATTTGTCCCTTTATTTCTTCCTATGAAAGTTTTGTTCTTCCTTCTAAGAAAGACTGAGGCATCTACATTCTGGCATTTATTCTCTTTGAGATTTTTAAGTTCTGTAAATGGTTCCTTGAGTATTCCAAGCTTTTGGGGATAGTTTTCACTTATAAGTGAGTATATACTATGAGTCTTCTTTTGTGACTGCGTTACTTCAATCAGGAAGATAGCTTCAAGATCCATCCATCTGCCTAGGAAGTTTATGAAATCATTATTTTTGATAGCTGAGTAGTACTTCATTGTGTATATCTACCCCAATTTCTGTATCCATTTATCTCTTGTAGGACATCTGGGTTCTTTCCAGCTTCTGGCTATTACAAATAAGGCTGCTATAAACATGGTTGTGCATGTGTCCTTGTTAGTTGTTGGAAGGAAAGCACTTCTCATCTTTCCATGAACATTTGTTTAAATAGACTGTACTATTTTATGTTTTACATTCCTTTATCATGTCATTCATCAAATATATTATTCAATCATAATACTTTAACTTTTTACTTATTTTTTAAGAATTTTACACAATGTATTTTAAACATATTAATTCCCCTCTCTCAACTTTTTCCAAATCCTCCATTACCTCCCTACTAATCCAAGTTCATACATTCTTTCTCACTAAGCAAAACAAATTATATAGGCCAGTTTGTATGGACTATATACTCTTGAACATGGAGCTTAATCTGGGATGTGATTGAAATACCAAGTGTCAAATAATTAAATATGATATTTTCTGTTTTCTATTAGCAATGTGTTACATATAGCCATTTGGCCAGGGATAAGAATTTGTACCAACTTCACCTCTTTTCTGCTGAAATTTTATTTAGGTTGAGCTTGTCCTGCTCTTCTGCATGCTGTCACAATCTCTCTGACACATGTGTTCATATGTGTATTATTTTGTGTATAAAACACTCTGTTTCTTTAAAATTATCTACCACTTTTGGCTTTTAGAGATTTTACCTCACACTAGTCAGAATGGCAAAGATAAAAAACATAGGTAAAAGCAGATGCTGGCATGGATATGGAGAAAGAAGAACCCTCCTTCACTGCTGGTGGGACTGCAAACTGGTACAACCACTCTGCTAGTTATTCAGAATATTGGACATAGTACTACTTGAGGATCCAGCTATACTACTCTTGAGCATATACCCAAAAGAAGCTCCAACATCTAATAAGGACACATTCACAACTATGATTATGACAGCCTTATTTATAATAGCCAGAAGCTGGAGAGGACCCTGCTATCCTTCAACAGAGGAATAGATACAGAAATTTGGGTACATATACACAATGGAGTACTACTCAGCTATCAAAAGCAATGACTTCATCAAATTTCTAGGCAAATGGATGGATCTTGAAGTTATCTTCCTGAGTGAAATAACTCAGTCACAAAAGAACACTCATAATATGCACTCACTTATAAGTGGATACTAGTCATGAAAGCTTGAAATACTCAAGGAACTATTCACAGAACTTATGCATCTCAAAGAGAAGAAAGGGCAGATATTGGATGCATCAATCTTTCTTAGACTAAATAACAAAACATACATGGGAGGAAATAAATGTATAAGTAGAGAAGCAGGGATTGGAGAAAATATCAACCAGAGACTGGCTCACCTGGGGATACAACCCATATGTGCCCAATAAACCCAAATCCTATTGCTGATGCCAAGTAGTGCTTCCTGGCAAGAACCTGGTATGGATGCCTTCTCAGAGACTCTGTCAGAGCCATAGTGATACAGAGGAGAATGCTTTCAGCTAACTGTCACATTGTGCAGGAGGATCCCAATAAAGAAGCTAGAGAGAGAAGTGAAGGAACTGAAGGGTTTTGCAACCCCATGAGAATAACAAAATTAACAACTATCCAAACCCACTACAGCTCCCATGGACTAAAACATATACCAATGGGTTCACTTGGAAAGATCCATGGCCCAAGGTACATATGCAGCAGAGGATAGCATTTTCTGACATCAATGGGAGGAGAGGCCTTTGGTCAGCGAAGGCTCATTTTTCCAGTGTATGGGAATGCCAGGGTGCCGAAGTTGGAGATGGTGGTTGGATGAGGGAGCACCTCCATGGAGACCATGAGATGGGGAGGGGGATGGGATTGTGGAAAACAGATAACATCTAAAATGTAAATGCAGAAATTTTCCAATAAAAGAAAAAATAAAATAAATTTTTCTCCTCCATTTATTGCTTTCTATGTTGTTTACTCTTTTCCTCCAAACAGAAGCTTCTCTGATGAGGAGTAAGTGATTCGCCAATATACATGCATAGCAATATGTCATTAGGAGTCACTTTGTTGCTATGTTCATCTAGTGGAATAATTATAGTCTGTTTTCTCTTAGGAGCCATGGCCTCTTTATTCATGTTCTTAGTCTCATTGTCATGTATGGATTCTTTCTCATGAAAAAGGCTCTAAATGTAGTCAAAGAATTTCCAGTTGCTTTTTTAAATTTTGTGCTACTGTTGCATTAGTGGCAATAACTTGAGGATAGGTCATTAGTGTAGTTTGCATGGTTTATAGCTGGGTGACACTAATGATTAGTTTCATTCACTGATAGTTTGTATGGTACCATCAAGCATTATAAATACTAGCCAATAGACAAGAATTTTCTATATGAGTATTATTTATATTTCTCTATCTAGTATGACCCAAGTATGTGGTATGTTTACCAAAAGTGTTTTGCTACCAGATTATGAATGGTAATCAATAGTATTAGCAATAGACTGAAATATCTGGAAGGTCTTTAGGATTCCATTGGTCAACAACTAGAAATGATATTTTTCTCTTATCAAATGGTTATATTTGGTAGCATATAGTCTTAGATGGAATATTATGGTGCCCACCTACCTATGGAGGTGTGTGTGTGTGTGTGTGTGTGTGTGTGTGTGTGTGTGTGTTTGTGTATGTGTGCAATACTTGTGGTATCCACATAAAATAATGAAAAATGTGAATTTGAAATGAATTACAGGTCTTAAAACTCATGTAGTCATGGGCTAAAGGCATGGCTCAGCAGGTAAGAGGACTGTCTTGTCCAGGGTTTCTGAGTTCAATTTTCAGGACCCATACGTTGGCTCAAATTTGTCTATAACATTAGCCAATGTGATCTGATGCCCTCTCCTCATATGTAGGCATATATTCAGACATAACACCCATATGTGTAATACCAAATAAATAAATCTTGTGTTTGTAAACTACGTGTGGTAAAAACTACTAGTATATACCTTGTTTCATGAAGTTATGATAATTAAGAATCTTTGCAATTATAGTACTTTATAAATCTAAATTTATATTCAGTTTTGTCATATAATAATTCCACTCAGAAATACAAAATTTCAAATCTTCTAAGAAAAAAAGATATTTTTTTTGGTTTTCTTACCTGCATTAGGATAGTAAAGAGATGTTTGTCCCTAGAACGGCTTCCATAACAGCCAGGGTACTGCCAAGCCATGTTAAGCCCATCAAATCCATACTTTCTCAGGAATTTTATAACTGAAGCAATAAAAGAATGGCGGCTCTCAGGAGTGGACAGCATGGTGATAAAACTGAGGGAATCCAAAGAAACCAAAATAATGCTTTAGGAATCCTCATACACTGGAATAAAGAGGTTTTCTTGGATAATGCCAGCCTCTGAACCTTTCTTCAGGACCATTCCCCCAGATTAAGCCTCTGAAGTTCTCAAGAAAACCATGTACAATCTCTGCTTTGGGTCAGTTTTCCCTTTATTTTAGTATTGCTGATTCTAATGCTCCATGTTTTAAATATGGGTGTCTTTGTTTTGAATGCAACTAATGTATTGGCTTGTTTGGTCTTCAAATAGTTCTCAAAGTCATGTGCTTTCTATGAAATCTTACTGCTTATACAGATCCATTTTCTCTCTCTTCTTTTGGAAACAAAGATCAAAAGTATACCAGTTTTTCCTCTGGATTTGTATTCTGAGATACATTAAGAAGGACATCTGTTATGAAATGGGTAGCTAAATCTTAGGGGATGGAGTGCCAGAATACTAATCCAAACATTTAAACATATGAAATGCACATTAGTCTTTCCAATGTCTTCTAGTTTGTCTTGAAGTTACACTGTAGACATTTATTTAGTTAATATGTTCCTTTAGTGGACACATTTATTTTTTTAAACAACTTTATTTTACAAAACAGAGATAAATGTACAGATTTTAAGCATTTTTGCATAAAATTATACAGTACATTTTTGTCAGTACTTTTTTCAGATTTTAAAATAATTTTTACATAAAACTATATGAATATATTTTTTAGTCAGTACTTGCTTTTTTTAAAGGTTTGATAGTATGCATTGAAAACTTAATAGTTACAATGAGCATAAAGTACATGTAAAACAAAATGTAACATGGAAATAGTCAAAGTTTTCTCATTTATACTCCATCTAAAACTGTGTAGGATAAAAAGACAGAGCTCTTGCTGCAATAGATTGTCTTCAAGAGGACTTACGAGGCAGCTCCAAAGTTCCAGCAACCAATAGACAGGAGTGTTTTCAGCTTGTTGTTTCTTTAAAGTAAAAGAAAAAAGAAATTTCAAATTCCATGGGTATTCCTATTTAAAGTGGAACTGTTTGTGGTATTGGGTATGTTTTATGATTTAATCTTGTCATGATATTATACAGTGAACTTGTGAGCAATTTTTCTATTAATAAAGTTGTATTACAATTTTTGTTTTGCCATAATCTTAAATAATATCAAAGTAACTTGGGCAAATCTAAAGTATGAATTTCTACAAGCTACATTTTTATTTTCAAAATTTTAAGATAATATTACTCCCTCTGAGGCTTCACATGTATACCATCCCACAATCGACTTCAAATTTATGACCTCTTGTTTCTCTAATTTTATTTGTAGACATATAAGCATAATACTATTTAGAAACATAGATATTGATGATATAGATATAGACATGGATTTGGACTTAGATATGAACATGGATATGAATATGGATATGGACATGATATAGATTCCTATTTTATATATATATATATATATATATATATATATATATATATATATATATATATATATATATATGTCTTAAGTGTGTTCTGTATCTACATCACTCCAACCCCTTCCTTCCTCTCGCCATTCTAACTCTTCTCATACTCTTACTTCACAATTCATGCAAAGAATATACTGGGCGATATTTCTAGTGCCTACAACTCAGAAGGACAATTAACTCATACCCTGCTTGATGAAGTAAAATGGAATGTTTTATTTGAAATATCATGTCTTCATTCTCTATGATAACTAATACAAAATCAGTACAGAGAATAGGTGAGTGGGTGAGTAGATGGGTGGGTGGGGGAGTACTCACATAGAAGCAGGGTTAGGGAATGGAATAGAAAATTTCTACAGAGAAAAGTAAGAAAGGGGATAATATTTGAAATGTAAATCTTAAGAAATATATATCCAATATAAAAAATACACTGACCCTTGGGAATACTGGTTTTAAACTATCAATTTCCAAAGTGCATCTTTCATGAGAAGACAATGCTAAAGTTTTGGATACATTGTCTCTTTCTCTACCTGATTCTGGTTCTGTTGTTCTGGCATAGGGACTCACATATTATCAAGTAATTTTTGATGCAAGAAATCAAATAGTTACTCCCAGTATAAATAATAGCTTAATTTCTAATTATATTCATGATAGTACCATTAATCATGGTAGTAATTGCCTTATTTTTGTCTTATGTGTGAATAAACAGATCAGATACACACATTCCAAGGTGTTTTATTTTTCACAAAAGATGTTTCTATTAAAATGCAACATCAAACTAAGTGGTGAGAAGCTTGAATCAATCCCACTAAAATCAGCTACTAGACAAGGCTGCCCACTCTATCCTTACCTATGGAATATAATAATTAAAGACTAGCCAGAACCATCAGACAGCAAAAAGAGGTAAAAAAGATAGAAATTGGAAAGGATGAAGTAAAAATATCACTGTTTGTAGATGATAGAATAGTATACTTAAGTGACCCCAAGAATTCTAACAAAGAATTTTATGAGTGATAAATACTTTCAGCAAAGTGTCTGGATATAAAATTAACTCAAACAAATCAGTAGCCTTTCTCTACTTGAAGGACAAACAGGCTGAGAAAGAAATTAGAGAATAAACACCCTTCATAATACTCAGATAAAAATATAAAATACATGGGTGTGACCCTAAACAAGCAAGGGAAGGATCTATATGACAAGAACTTGAAGGATCTGAAAAAGGAAATCAAAGTAAAACCTCAGAAGTTGGAAAGATATCCCATGCTCATGATTTGGAAAGATCAACATTGTAAAAGTGGCCAACTTGCCTGAGGCAATCTGCAGATTCAATGTAATCCCCATCAAAATTCAAACTCAGTTCTTCATAGAGTTAGAAACAGAAATTTGAAGATTCATTTGGAATAAGAAGCCCAGGATAGCAAAAACTATTGTCAACAATAAAAAAGTTTTTTGGGGGAATCAACATCCCTGACCTCAAGCTGTATTACAGATCAATTGTGATAAAAAACTGCCTGGTATTGGTACAGAAACAGGCAGGAAGACCAATGGAATAGAATTGGAGAGCCAGAAGTAGACCCACACACCTATAGTCATTTGATCTTTGACAAAGGAGCTAAAAATATTAAATGAACAAAGGACAGCTTCTTCAACAATTGGTATCAATTCAACTGGCAGTCATCATGCAGAAGAATGCAAATAAAATCCTTATTATCTCCTTATATAAAACTCAAGTCCAAGTGGATCAAAGACCTCCACATAAACCACATAGACTGAAACTAATAAAAGAGAAAGTGGGGAAGAACTTAAAACACATAGGCACAAGGAAAATTTTTCTGAACAGAACACCAATGGCTTATGCTCTAAGATCAAGAATCAACAAATGGGACCTCATAAAATTGCAAAGCTTCTGTAAGGCCAAGGGAACTGTCAAAAGGACCAAACAGCAACCAACAGATTGGAAAAAGATTTTTACCAATCCTATATCTGATAAAGGGCTAGTATCAAATATATACAAGAAACTCAAGAAGCTATACAATAGAAAATCAAAGACTCCTATTAAAAATGGGTTACAGAGATACACAGAGACTCACAAAGTATATTCTAGAGAATCAAATAATCCTATTAAAAATGGCAAACAGACCGAAACAAAGAATTCTCAACTTAGGAATATCGAATGGCTGAGAGGCACCTAAAGAAGTGCTCACGATCTCTAGTCATCAGGGAAATGCAAATCAAAACAACCCTGAGATTTCACCTCACACCAGTCAGAATGTCTAAGATCAAAAACTCAGGTGAGAGCAGATGCTGACTTGGATGTGGAGAAAGAGGAACACTCCTCCACTGTTGATGAGAAAGTAAACTGCTACAAGCACTCTGAAATCACTCTGGCAGACCTCAGAAAATTGGACATAATACCATCTGAGGACCCAGCTATATCAATCACTCTTGGGCATATACCAAAAAGATGCTCTAACATATATCAAGGACACATGAACAACCACATTCATAGCAGCCTTATTTATAATAGCCAGAAGCTGGAAAGAACCCAAATGTCCTTCAACAGAGAAATGGATACAGAAATTGGGGTACATATACACAATGGAGTACTACTCAGCTATCACAAATAATGATTTCTTCAACTTGCTAGGCAAGTGGATGGAACTTGAAGCTATCATCCTGAGTGAAGTAACGGAGTTACAAAAGCACACTCATAGTATGTACTCACTTATAAGTGGATACTAGCCCTAAAAAGCTTGGAATACCCAAGGAACCATCCACAGAAATTATGAAGCTCAAAGAGAAGAAAGACAAGAAAGTGGATGCCTTGGTCTTTCTTAGAAGGAAAAATAAAAAACAACCCTGAGATACCACCTCACACCAGTCAGATTGGCCAAGATCCAAAACTCAGATGACAGCAGATGCTGGCGAGGCTGCGGAGAAAGAGGAACACTTCTCTACTGTTGGTGGGGTTGCAAGCTAATACAACCACTCTGGAAATCTGTCTGGCGATACCTCAGAAAATTGGATATAGTACTACCTGAAGACCCAGCTATTCCACTTCTGGGCATATACCCCAGAGACACTTTAATACACAACAAAGATATATGCACCACAATGTTCATAGCGGCTCTATTTATAATAGCCAGAAGCTGGAAGGAACCCAGATGTCCTTCAGAAGATGAATGGATACAAAAATTGTGGTACATATACACAATGAAATACTACTCAGCCACCAGAAACAATGACTTAACCAAATTCTTAAGAAAATGGCTGCATCCAGAGAATATCATCCTGAGTGAGATAACCCAGTCACAAAAGAACAGACATAATATGCAGTCACTGATAGTGGGATGCTAACCCCAGAGGCTTGCACTCCCCCAGAAACAACTCACAGACTGTATGAAGTCCAAGAAATAAAGAAAACAAAAAAATATACATATATTTACAAAACAAGAAGACTTTGACTATTTCCATGTTGCGTTTTGTTTTGCATGTACTTTACGCTTATTGTAACTATTAGGTTTTCAATGCATACTGTCAAGCCCTTGAAAAAAATCAAGTTCTGACTAAAAAAATATATTCACATGGTTTTATGTAAAAATTATTTCAATGTCTGAAAAAACAGTACTGACAAAAATGTATAATTTTAAGCAAAAAATGTTTAAAATCTGTACATTTATCTTTTTTTGTAAAATAAAGTCGTTTAAAAAATGTTAATGAGAGAAAATAAAGGGACAAATAAAGGAGCAGGGATTGGAGAAAAGATCATCCAGAGACTGCCTCATCTGGGGATACTTCTCAAATGCACCGAATAAACCCAAGCACTGTCGCTAATGCTAAGTAGTGCTTCCTGGAAAGAACCTCATATGGATGTTTCCTCAGAGGCTCTGACAGAGCCATAGTGATACAGAAGAGGATGCTTCCAGCTAACTGTCAGACTGAACAGGAGGACCCCAATAACAGAGCTAGAGAAAGGACTAAAGGAGCTGAAGAGTTCTACAACCCCATGAGAAGAACAAAATTATCAATTATCTAAACCCACTACTGCTTCCAGGGACTAAAACACCAACCAAGAGTTTACATGGAAAGACCCATTGCCTGAGGTACATATGCGGCAGAAGATAGCGTTTTCTGACATCAATGAGAAGAGAGGCCTTTGGTCCAGCGAATGCTCATTTTCCCAGTCTAGGAGAATGCCAAGGTGCTGAGGTAAAAGAGGGTTGTTGGGAAAGGAAACACCTTAATTGAGGCAATGGGAAGGGGAGAGAGGATGGGATTGTGAGAAAGGGAGAACATCTGAAATGTAAATGCAACAAATTCCAATAAATAAAAGAAAAATGTAAGTAAAAATGTAATACATACAAGAATTACAAAATTTCACTGATATAGGAAGCATAACTGCAAGATACCACATTTATGCAACATGGAGCTTATAGTTTATAATAATACAGGCCTTTTTAAAGACTGGAAAGAAAGATTGGATTACTGAAAATAGAAGTGTTTAAGAACAGGTAATATATCTCAGTTGTTAAATTAATAAATATAAGCCCAATCACTTCAGTTAAATTCCCAGTATCCATATGGTGAAAAGAGAGAGAGCTAACTCTTGACAGTTGTTCTCTGACTTCAATATAGGTATTTGGCATGCATATGAACATTTATATACATCTGCAGACACTATAAATGGATGTAAAAAATTTATAGATGTGGTCAAGACAATGCATATATTAATTTACTGAACAATTTCAAAATATATTTCAAAACTTATGTTTTTGCCAAAAAAAAAAAAAAATGTATGCCATTTGGTGGAGATAAAAGGGATCAACTTGCCAAATGGGCTTCTACATCAAATCTTTCAGTCCTGTAGTTAAGAAGCATTGACATGTGGTGACTATTGCCCTCATAATAATGTAATGTGGTATCATTACATATCTTCTCTTTCTCTTACCTCTCTTTTAAGTCATTTAAATCTTTGTAGTCATCCAAATCTTTCCTTTTCATCATGGTGATGTTGTTTTCCCAAATCCCAGAAAAAGAATAGATTAGGTGAGTACAGAGACAAGGGTCAATGTCATCAAGCTTCAGACCTCCCACGTGTGGCTGATACTGAGGCCAGTTGTTGAAGTAACACATCAGCTGGTAGGCAGAGTCTGTGAAAGGTGAGGGTTAATGATGACAGTGTTTTGTTGCTACTAATGACTTGTGCTCATAGTTTGGCCCTGCTTCTTTCTATTCCTGTACTTTGGATGCCTAATCTTTGATTAGAGATGATTGTTGTGAGCTCTCACACATGAGCCCATCTTGGAAATAGTAATTGACTTAAAGTGCCTTATATTCCATTTTGAAATATACATTGGGGAAGTTTGGCTTACTTAGAAGACAAAACATGTTTAGCTGTTATATGGAGCTAGGTAGGCATTAGTTTATAGCACTTAAGTGGTCATGCTATACTGAATAGCAATGAGAACAGAACTAAAACAGTCAACTCTCCACAAAGTACACCTATTTTGTTTCATAGTATAAATTATCTCGTAATTAAATTTTTTTCAAAAATTAATATTAGAATATACTTTAATGATAATCTATATTAAGAAAAATATTGGATTATAAGTAATTTAAGGAGATCTGGTTCTTTGCTAATAATAAAACATGTAGTCAGTTACTTACCCAGCTGAGTATTCAATAGGAGGTTGAGACCTGGAAACAGAAGACACATTAACTTGCTGTTCTCTAGGATCTAACTCAGAAGGCTTGTAGGACATCTTGAATATTATAGATTGTTATATCCCTGGTAATGCTCGTTAACCTATTCTTTTTTTTAAACAACTTTATTTTACAAAACAAAGATAAATGTACAGGTTTTAAACATTTTTTTCTTAAAATTATAAATTTTTGTCAGTACTTTTTTTTTCAGATTTTAACATAATTTTTACATAAAACTATATGAATATATTTTTTAGTCAGTACTTAATTTTTTTCAAGGTTTGATAGTATGCCTTGAAAACTTAATAGTTATAATGAGCAAAAAGTACATGTAAAACAAAGTGTAACATGGAAATAGTTAAAAATTTCTTGTTTTGTAAATACTTTTTGTTTTGTTTTGTTTTCTTTATTTCTTGGACTTCATCCAGTCTGTGAGTTGTTTCTGGGGGAGTGCAAGCCTCTGGGGTTAACATCACACTATCAGTGACTGCATATTATGTCTGTTTTTTTGTGACTGGGTTATCTCACTCAGGATGATATTCTCTAGATGTAGCCATTTTCTTAAGAATTTGGTTAAGTCATTGTTTCTGGTGGCTGAGTAGTATTCCATTGTGTATATGTACCACAATTTTTGTATCCATTCATCTTCTGCAGGACATCTGGGTTCCTTCCAGCTTCTGGCTATTATAAATAGAGCCGCTATGAACATTGTGGTGCATATATCTTTGTTGTGTATTAAAGTGTCTCTGGGGTATATGCCCAGAAGTGGAATAGCTGGGTCTTCAGGTAGTACTATATCCAATTTTCTGAGGTATCGCCAGACAGATTTCCAGAGTGGTTGTATTAGCTTGCAACCCCACCAACAGTGGAGAAGTGTTCCTCTTTCTCCGCAGCCTCACCAGCAACCTATTCTTTTACTACTCAGAACTAGCCATAACTCTGTCTTTTGTTTTCTATTTAATATTTATTATTAAATATAAAGGCTATAGAAGACAAACTGACATTCACTTGACTAAGAGACCACATGTTCGAATATGCCTCTTCTCCCACAGATTGGATGAGTTTAGGCATATAACATGCAAAGCATCAATTAAGCAGGGAACTTAGTTTCTCTTAGATCACAGTGATGTTCATTGAGAATACTGTGGCAAAGCATTTTGTAATGATGACAGAATAACAATGAAATAAATCTCAAGATGTCTTTACTCAGCTTAAACACACAATGTTTTCTTTTGACAGGGTCTCTCTGTGGAACTTAGGCTTGCCATTGTCTGGAGTTCCTTCTGCCTTAACAATTTGAGTCTTGGAATTAAAGGCTTGAACACCCTCAAGCTGAGCAAATCCCTATTTCTCTGACTGTTTCACTAATTAAGCTTGGTGTTATGTTTCAAAAAATATTATGAATGTCAGTGAGTTTAAAACTATGTAGATTTAGTGCAGCTAATATATTTTGGAATTATATAAAAGTCATGCTCTATGAATGACTGTACTAAGAATCTAATGCCATCACTGACTTAGAAATGTTTAATATAGGATAATTAAAAGAATAATCCTACGTAACTGCTTTCATAGCTTTGCCTCATGTTCTGCAGATCTTCATCTCAGAGTTAGCTATTCTACAAACATTCTCAAATAAATAAACATAACACCAAGAAACAAAGAACATGACCCAGTAAACAGAGAAAAATAAAGTGTGGAAACATACAAATACCCAAAACTAGTAGTGAAGTTCTAGATCTTGGCAGACAACATCTAGTTTCCAACTTTCTAAACCAGAATAACTCCTAAATATATACTAAATACTTGTATTACTACCCAGACTTAAGTTTGATTCTTACCCATTAAAGAAACATTCTTACAGCATCTTGAAAAAGATTGAGACCATTAAAGAAAATGATCAAAATACAGAGAACAAGTGACAATGTGGTTCCCAGCCCCAACTGCTATAGCTATAACTCTTAACTCAAGACTCAAGGATAGCAGTAAAAATATGGCAGAAAGATTCTAAGAAACAGGGGAACAGGAAGATTGCTGTGAGATTTCCATACCTAATGATGTCAAATAAGCTACACCAGCTAAGTCTCATCAACAATTACCTGAACAAGGACACCAATACAAATGCTAATACAAAAGGGGAAAAGTTTTATGTGGTCTCACTCCTACACAAGACTGAAAGAAATTGTCCTCCCAAGGAAAGCCCCCAAATTGATTATCCTATAGCAAGCGCTCACCACAACCTTAATATACATACAAGTAACATTACAAAAAAGAGTAATAAAGAAACTATGTAAGAAGGCTCTATAGTTGATTATACACTCACCCATGATGAGAAGAAGCTTGGATATGGATGCCTTCAGTGCTGACCCAGCAGAGTCTTCACTAGTTTTATATAGCATTTCTGTCCCTAGTAATGACAAGAGTTTTTAAATAGAAATTGCTTACTACAATGTATATATGGTTGATTTGTAAATCAGTAGATCGTTCTTATGGACTCTGTTTTTAATACTATTCCTCCTAGCAGGAGGTAAAGTCCACAGTTACACAAAGTGCTCACTTGCTTAATGCCGTTTCCCCTACATTCTGAGGCTGTACAAATCTGTTGAGATAAGGCAATCAGATTTTATTTCACATAATTTTCATACCTGGCATCAAAGCAAGTTTCTGTTGGCAGGTAAATAGCAAGATCCTTTAGAAATCATTGGTTCTCTTTGAATCTTGCTTGTTCCTGTAATTATTTACATGTTATTTATATGGTCAATGCCCTAATCATTCCTTCTCTCTACTCAGGGACTAATTTCCTAACATTCTATCCACATTTGGTATATGAAATGGCCAAGATGTGGGGTAATTAAGATTTCAAACAATGGTAGTTACACTTACTGGGGAAGTAGATACGGAGGGCCAAGTGTTGCAGAGAACAACTCAGAATTGTGGCTTGAGATGTCAAAATGAAATGCTTACTGGAACTTTGATGTATATATTTAAAGATAGAGAAGTATGGGGTAGAAATAAAAATTAAGAAGTCCTTAGGATAATGACTATGTTTAAGCCTATATAGGAATAACTTTATAAATAAGCCAAGCCAGAATGAAAAAAAAAATCTAGATTGAGCCAGGAGCCTTCTCATGCTTAAACAATAAAAAGGTGAGGAATCAACATAAGGAATTGAAGAATATTCATGAAATACAAGAGGACAAACAAAGTTATAACTTTAAGAAATAAATTGTTTAGGAACCAGTAATCAACTATACGGTAGCTTAAACCTATAATCTTCGCAATGAAAAACTGAGGCAGCAGGATTGTTAGGAGTTCGAGGCAAATGTGGACTAATAGTGAGCTTCAAAATAACTTGGACTATAGTAACACCTTGTCTCCAAAATAAAGGAAGGTAGGATGGAAATAAAGAAGAGAGAAAGAAAGAAAGAAAGAAAGAAAGAAAGAAAGAAAGAAAGAAAGAAAGAAAGAAAGAAAGAAAGAAAGAAAAAAGAAAGAAAGAAAGAAAGAAGGAAGGGAGGAAGGAAGGAAGGAAGGAAAGAAAGAAAGAAAGAAAAAAAATAAAGAAAAAAAGAAGAAAAAGAAAAAGAAATGGTTGTGTCAGTGCAGGAGTCAACCAGTTTGCTGCTCTGGGTCTATCCAGGGAGCCTTGTCAGTAGGGATTTACAAATTGAGTACGACCTAGGCTGGTTCCAGGCAGACAAAAGTGCTGCTGCTGTGACAGCTTATTGTAGGAGTGACCTTGTAGAAGTTAAGCCCACAGAAAGCAGAACTTTGTTCAACTGCTCCCGACACAAAACAAAAGTGCAAATCTCATAGCCTTCCTATATGAAGAACTAACAGCTTGGAACAAGAGAGAACTCACTACCAAGAGAAATGTTAGAAGGACAAGATTCTAGACTGCCATCCTCAGTTTGCAGTGCATTACTGGAACTGTTTGGTCAGATCAAAAGAGAATTTGAAAATCTTTATCTTGCAAACTTAGAATTGCAGAGAGAAATTGCGTTTAGCTGGTGAAGGACAAGTAATCATTGGGGCAGAATTGAGTATGGGCCAGCTCAAAACAAAAGCTAGTTATAGTACTGGTCAGATTTCTCAGAAGCTTAAGACCACCTACAAGGTATCCACCATCAAGAGTTTCTTCAGCTTTAAGACTACATTAAGGGCCATCTGTCAGCTTGTGAAGGAGTATATTGGCCACAGGGATGGCATCTGGGATGTCAGTGTCACAAGAACATAGCCTATAGTTCTTGGGACAGCATCTGACAATCACACAGATTTATTATGAAGCATAGAGACTGGTAATGTTTTGTCAAATATGCCAGCCACTAGGGCTCAGTAAATTCTATAAAATTTCATCTCTCAGAGCATTTGGCTCTTGCTGCTTCTGAAGATCAGATTGATCATATTTGGAGATATGTGGTACAGCTTCCAACAGCTCAGCCTGTTACCAACACTAGTCAACAAATTTCTGGTGAAGATAAAATAGAATGCTCTGGTAAAGATAATCTTGGCATTGATGGAGACATGTCCAGTGACTGCCCTCCTGTTTGTAGGGCATCTGACATCTCCCAAAAGCCAACAGGGTGTGGTTATTGCTGCTGACTGGCTGGTTGGTGGAAAACAAGTGGTGACAGCCTCATCAGACAGAACTGCCAAACTATATGATGTGGAGACATCTGAACTTGTTTGTTCTCTGACAAGGCATGACCAGGAGTTAACACATTGTTGCACACACCCACCCAGTGACTCTTGGTGACCTTCTCCTGTAACACAACTTTCCATCTCTAGGATTTCAGGGACCCTTCCGTCCACTCTGTGAATGTTTTCAAAGACACATGGACACTATGACCTCTGCTGTGTTCACTGTGGGGGACAACATCGTTTCAGGCAGTGATGACTACACAGTAAAAGTCTGGGATTTAAAAAATATATGAGATCTCCAATTGCAACAATCTGTACAGACTCTGCCATTAATAGGCTCAATCAATGTGTTGGCCAAAAAATCATAGCCCTCTCCCATGACACTGGCAAGTGTGATAGTTTGATATGTCAGGCATGTGACAAGTACAGCTTCACTGAAGCAGTTGACAGAGTCACAGATAAATGGTGTGCTGCTCAACGTGGAGTGAAGACTACCCTTTATGCAATTTATTTACATGTGGGTTCAATTGGTAAGCTATTGGGTGAAACATCAATATTCCTGAATTGTTACAAGGAAAATAAATCAATGGTATTACTTAGTTCGAAGTTTGTCATGGACTCTTGATTCATGCAGGGTTTTCTGCATATTAATCAGCCAGTATTGTGAGCATTTGACCCTGGGAAGGGTACCTTGTATATGTTCCTTTCACATTGTGGTCAGCTTGTATGAAGTGTACAGAGAGATGTGTGATTCTGTTCTTTATTTTTGTCTTGTGTATATTGGCATCCTCTGGTCAGTAGAAATGAAGCTTGCCTCTCATGTAGCATACAAAATGTTTTGAGTCTTTGACTCTAACAGATGAGCAGTAGGGAATTATATTACATCGTATGTATTAAATTTGAACTGTGTATTTGTTGTGAGCAAAGACAGTCTGTTACATTACCTGGAGTAACTCTACATAACTACCTTGTCCTGGGAAGACTACACAGCTCATTTGCATTGGCTGGCAAAAGGCAGGACTGACTAAGATTTCATACTTGCTTTATGTGAAGTTGTATAATGTGCTGTTGCGTAATTCCATTTCAACTCTTGACTTCTGTTGCAGTTCTGTAAAAGTAACCTGGATTTGCGACATTTGCAAAAATTTTCTTTTGAGAAGAAAATGTTTTTGCTATTTTATAGAGAATTATTTTAATCTCTTGATGTCTCATACAAGCAAACTTTAAAATACAATTATCTAATCACTGATTTTAAACATAAAACAAAATTCAAAACACTTTAATTTATAGCTGTGGTTATAAATGGTTTTTAGAAGGTTCAAATCATTTATCCATTGAATGTGACTTGACCTATATACAAGGCCCTGATACCTGAATACAAAATCTTATTTATTTTCTACATCTTTGGTTTTCATATTTTTAAATGGGTTCACTTTCTTGGTGGTGTTTGAGAGCCAAGAATGCAAATAAATGAGCACTACCTCAAAATAAATATTGGGAAACCTTTTATGTCTCACTGCTGCATGGGTAAAGCACTTGATTCAAAGCTGGAATATTGACTTCAAGGTAGAAGGCAAGAAATAACAACCATCCCATATATACCTTGGAGGTGAAAGGCTCTCTAGGTATCCTGGGAAGGTGATTGCCATGCCAGGCAGTTCATAGGCCACAGAAATGCTTGTCTTGAACAGCCTGGAGACCTCTCAGCACCAGTCCTTCTGCTGAATGAGTGAGCCTTTTGTTCTCACCTAGAGATCACTATTCATCTGATATCTGTAAGTTTGTGTTCCTTATAGTGTTACAGTTTTGCTAAAGAGACATCTCAGTTACTGCCCCTCATATGTTAACCCTTTACGTACTGCCCTTCAGAGAGTGGCCATTTAGGGAAAAAAGAAGAGGAATATTTTGTTATGATTACATAATTTCCCACCCTTTCCCAGTCCCTGGTTTTCTCTTTGGGGTGGAACAGGGGGCCATCTGAACTTGTAATTGGTAGAAAGTTGAGTGTAAGATGTGTGATGTCCATAGAGCATTTGAGTGACACATGCCGGGAGTAAGAACTTGGTTATTGGCATCTTTGATTTGGGAACCAAAGTTGCTAATCTTACAAACTTTGTATCTGACTCATGTAGAGCGATTCTTTGAGTATTTTTTTTCAACTTAAAAAAAAGTATTTTTAAAGTCTGACTGTTTCTGATCACCAGTTTTACCATGGTGTATTTGAGAGCTGAGTCAGGCTGGTCACTGTAGTTGATTAGAATTTTAAGAGCCAACTCTGTCTATCTTGAATGTATTTGCTTGATAGTGGAGTACTGTATGATGGTATTCCTGGTGCCTTGCTTTACTTTACAGCAATCAGGGTTTCCATATCCCCTCCAGTCCATTCTATTGAGAGTTGTTAATATCAGTGACAAGCCATCTTCTTATGTTCTTTGCATCTTAATCTGAAAGTCTATGTGTAGTTAGGATCATTGAAGAAAGTGTATACAAATACAAACATCAAAATCAAACATAAGACCTACCAGACACAATTTTGGAGCTTTAAAAATCTTTATTGGTAACTATCAAATTGTATGCAGACTAGTGATATTCACTGCCAATGACTGTTTGTTTTCTTTGGCTAACAGGAGGGATCTGCCTCTTACACAGACATGAGGCTCTCCACTCATTTCCACGAGGTCAAAGACCCTAATGGTGCTCAGTGAGAGTGCTCAGGAGCAGGATGTGACTCATATTAACTGCTGTTTGTCATCTGTTCACTGCTGCTGTAACCACAGTGTTATCTTCAAGAGTTCATGACTTGCAGGAGCTTGAGCTCATGAATGCTATGAGACCTGTGTGCCTGTGGTTCAGGAGAAGTCATGCTGTCAGCCACAGGTAATCTTATTAGAAATAGTGTTTGGAGGAACACTGTTATATGCTGAAGTGTCCAGATTTTCATTTGAAAATGGAGGAGAAATATGTGGTTACTAAATGTGCGTTAATACAAAATTTCTCAAGAGGTTTGTTGGACAGAATATCTCTGCCTCCACCATAACTGATGCATACCAATTTCTATAGAGTCAAAAAAGCTTTGAACATATTTGGGAATCTGAAGACTTCTGTAAATCATTTGTTACTTAAATCTTTGGGGGTGGAGGTTTTATTTTGTTTTGTTTTTGAAGGGAAAGTGCATTTATAAGTGTTTGGTGGAATCAGTTATTTTTGCTGTAGTAATGTAACTGTTTCTAAAGGTTCAGTGTCTTCATTGCAATACAAAGTTTATTAAAATACCTGTGTTCCATTAAAAAACATATTGTTAAAAAGGTGCAGAACAGGCGCTCAGGCTATCTGCCAACAGAAACAGTGGAGATCCAGGGACGAAGGCCTGATAAGACTGTGCTGCCAGTAGCCAGGGTGCAGAGAGGTCTTGGCCAAGTACGCAAAAATCGCACCCCCCAGTGGTTCAGGGAAGCAGAAACTCTGCCACAGGGACTCAGCTTCCACCCGGAGGGCCCTTGTGTGCAGAACAAATGCTCAGGCCATCTGCCACCAGAAACAGCTGAGATCCAGGGACACATACCTGATGAGACTGTGCTACAAGTAGCCTGGGTACAGAGAAGTCAACCTATCATGCAGAAAGTGGGCCCCCTGATTGGTTCAAGGGAGCAGGTACTCTGTTATAAACACTCAGTTGCCACCCAGAGTGCCCATACAGGCAGAAAAAATGCTCAGGCCATCTGCCACTGGGAACAGCAGACATCCAGATACCCAGGCCTAGTGAAACTGCTCTGTGAGTAACCAGGGCACAGAGAGGTCTGGGCTGAGCTTGTGGAAAGCACCCCCCTCTACTGGTTCTAGAGAGCAGGAACTCTGCCATAGGGACTTGGTATCGACCCTGAGGGCCCATGTGTGCAGAACAAACACTCAGGCCATCTTCCACCAAGAACAGAAGAAATCCAGAGACACAGGCAAACTACACGGGAGAGATGAGAACCAATCATTGACAACAAGACCACCTATAATCACAGACAACAATATGGCAAGAGGAAAGCGAAAGAACTTACCCAATGGAAAACAAGACAACCTGGCAACACCAGAACCCAGCTCTCCTATCAAAGCAAATAGCAGAATACCAAACACTCCAGAAAAAGAAGACTCAGACCCGAACTCATATGTTAAGATGGTGATAGAGATCCTTAAAAAAGAAAGGGATGATAAGCTTAAAGAAATAGAAGCTTTAAAGGAGGGAACAAGAAAGCACTCAAAGAAATCAAAGAACTAAAGGAAAACAGAACCAAAGAGATGAAGGAATTGAAGAAGGAATTTAAAATGGATATGGAAACAATAAAGAAAACACTAAAAGAGACAACCCTAGAGGTAGAAAACATAAAAAAAGAAATCAGTAGTCACAGATGCAAGCATCTCCAACAAACTACAAGAGATGGAAGAGTGCTGAAGAAAACATTCAAAACATAGACAAGACAGTAAGAGAAGATGCAAAAGCAAAAAAAGCTCCTAACACAAAATATCCAGGGGATCCAAGACACAATGAGAAGACAAAACCTAAAGATAATAAGAATAAAAGAGGGCAAAGAATATTAACTAAGAGGCACAGTAAATGTCTTTAACAAAATCGTAGAAGAAAACTTCCCTACCCTTAAGAATGAGATGACCATGAACATAAAAGAAACCTACAGAATGCCAAATAGAGTGGACCCGAAAAGAAATCCCTCCTGACACATAATAGTCAAAATGCCAAGTGCCCAACGCAAAGAAAGAATACAAAAATAATAAGTGAAAAAGGTCATGTAACATATAAAGGCAGACGAATCAGAATCACACCCGACATCTCAACAGAGACTATGAAAGCTAGAAGATCCTGGACAGACATCATGCAGAAACTAAGAGAACAAGAGTGTCACCCGAAGCTGCTATATTCAGAAAAACTCTCAATCACCATAGATGGAGAGATGAAAATATTCCAAGAAAAAACTAAATTTACACAATATCTGACCACAAACCCAGCACTACAATGAAATATAGGTAGAAAACCCAATACAAGGAGGGAAACTATAATCTAGTAAAAACAAGAAAATACCTAAGCAATAAAACGAAAAGAAGAAAGACACACAGGCATAATATGACCTTTATAAGCAAAAAGAGCAGGAAACAGCAACCACTATTCCTTAATATCTGTTAACATAAATGAATTCAAATCCACAATAAAAAGATATAAGCTATCAGACTGGATACATAAACAGAATTCAGTATTTTGCTGCATACAGGACACTGATCTCAGAGAAAAAGACAGACACTATCTCTGAGTAAAAAGTTGGGAAAAAAATTCCGAGCAAACAGCCCCAAGAAGCAAGCTGGAGTGACCATTCTATTATCGAATAAAGTAGATTTTCAACCAAAAGTTATCAAAAAATAAGGAGAAACACTTATTACTCATTATAAGGAAAATTTGTAAGGAGGAACTCTCAATACTTAACATACATGCTCAAAATACAAGAGCATCCATATTTATAAAACAAACCATACTAAAGCTCAAAAAACACATTGCATCACAGACAGTAATAGTGGGAGACCTCAAAACCCTACTCTCATCAATGGACAGATCATGGAAACAGAAACTGAACACTGACACAGTGAAAATAGCAGACATTATGAACCAATTGGACTTAATAGTGATCTACAGAACATATCATCCTAAAACAAAAGAATACACCTTCTTCTCAGCACCTCAGGAACCTTCTCCAAAATTGACCATATAGGCGGTCAAAAAACAAGCCTCAATAGATATGAGGAGATTAAAATACTGCCATGCTTCCTATCAGATCACCATGGTCTAAGGCTGGTCTTTAGTAATAACAAAGACAACAAAAGGCACATATACACATGGAAACTAAACAATGATCTATTAAATCATAGCACGGTCAAAGAATAAATAAAGAAAGAAATTAGGGATTTTCTAGACTTTAATGAAAGTGAAAACACAACATATTGAAACCTATGGGATGCAAGGAAAGCAGTACCGAGAGAAAAATTCATAGATGTCAGTGCTTCCAAAAAGAAACTGGCAAGAGAATACATTAGCAACCTGACAGAATAGTTGAAAGCTTAGAACAAAAGGAAGTAGATACACCCAAGAAGAGTAGATGGCAAGAAATATTCAAACTCAGAGCAGAAATTGACCAAATAGAAACAAAAAGAACCACTGAAAGAATCAACAAAATCAAGAGCTAGTTCTTTGAGAAAATTAACAAGAGTGATAAACCCTTAGCCAGCCTAACTAAAGAGCAAAGAGAGAGTATCCAAATTAACAAAATCAGAAATGAAAGTGGAGACATAACTGAAACTGGGGAAATTCAAGAAATCTTCAGATCGTACTGTAAAAGTCTATACTCAAAAAAGCTGGAAAATCTGGAGGAAATGGATAAATTCCTAGACAGATACAATATACTAAAGTTAAACCAGGACCAGGTAAACCATCTAAATAATCGCATAACACCTCAAGATATAGAAGCAGTCATCAAAAACCTCCCAACCAATAAAAGCCCAGGTCAATATGGGTTTAGTGCAGACTTCTATTAAATATTTTTTGATGACCTAATACCAATACGCCCCAAACTACTCAAAAAATAGAGTCATTTGGAACACTACCTAACTCATTTTTGAGACCACAATAACCCTCATTCCTAAACCACACAAAAACCCTACAAGGAAAAAGAACTTCAGACCAATCTCAGTTATGAACATCGATGCAAAAATACTCAACAAAATCCTTGCAAACCGAATCCAAGAACACATCAAAACTATCATTCATCATGATCAAGTAGGCTTCATCCATGGGATACAGGGATGGTTTAATATACGGAAATCCATCAATGTAATCCACCATATAAACAAACTCAAAAAAAAAAAAAATACCCACACGGTCATCTCACTAGATGCTGAGAAAGCATTTGACACCCCTTCATGTTAAAAGTCTTGGAAAGATCAGGAATCCAGGGCCCATATGTAAACATAATAAAAGCAATATACAGCAAACCTATATCCAACATCAAACTTAACAGTGAGAAACTTCAAACAATCCCACTAAAATGAGGGACTAGACAAGGCTGCCCTCATCCTGCTACCTATTCAACATAGTACTGGAAGTCCTGGCTGGAGCAATTAGACAGCAAAAGGAAATCAAAGGGATAAAAATTGGAAAGAAAGAAGTAAAAACATCATTATTTGCAGATGACATGATAATGTATGTAAGTGACCCCAAAAATTCCACCAGAGAACTTCTAATAAACAAGTTCAGAAAATTGGCTGGATATAAAATTAACTCGAACAAATCAGTAGCCTTCCTCTACTCAAAGGAAAAACGTGTAGAGAAAGAAATTAGGGAAAAGATACCCTTCACAATAGTCACAAATAATATGAAATACATTGGTGTGACTCTAACTAAGCAAGTTAAGGACCTGTATGAGAAGAACTTCAAAGTTCTAATGAAGGAAATCAAGGAAGACCTCAGAAAATCGAAAGATCTCTCATGCTCATAGATAGGAAGGATCAACACTATAAAAATGCCCATTTTACCAAAAGCAATCTATAGATTCAATGCAATCCTCATCAAAATTCCTATCCAGTTCTTCATAGAGTTGTAAAGAGCAATGTGCAATTTATTCTGGAATAACAAAAGACCTAGGATAGCAAAATCCAACCTCAACAAAAAGAAAACATCTGCAGAAATCATCATCCCTGACCTCAAGCTATATTACAAGGCAATTGTGTAAATAACTGCATGGTACTGGTACAGAGATAGGCATGTGGATCAATGGAATAGTATAGAAGATACAGAAATAATCCCTCACATAAATAGTCACTTGATTTTTTGAAAAAGGAGCTGTAAATATTCAGTGGAAACAGGACAGCCTCTTCATCAAATGGTGTTTGTCAAACTGGCTCTCAGCAAGCAGAAGAATGAAAATACACTCTTTCTTATCTCTTTGTACAAAGCTCAAGTGCAAGTGGATCAAAGAAATCCACAATAAACAAGGTACAGTGAAACTATTAGAAGAGAAATTAGGGAAAACCTTATAACATATAGGCACAGGAGAAAATTTCCTGAACAGAAAACCAATGGCTCGTGCTCTAAGGTCAGATATTGACAAATGGGACTTAATGAGATTGCAAACTTTCTGTAAGGCTAAGGACACTGTCAAGAAAACAAAACAGCAGCCAACAGAATGGGAAAAGATCTTTACCCACCCCACATCTGATAGAAGCCTAATATCCAAGATATACAAAGAACTCAAGAAGTTAGACACCAGAAAATCAAACAACCGTATTAAAAAATAGGGTACAGAGCTAAACACAAAGTTCTCAACTGAGGAATATCGAATGGCTGAGAAGCATCTAAGGAAGTGCTCAACATCATTAGCCATCGGGGAAATGTAAATCAAAAGAACCCTTAGATTCCACCTCACACCAACCAGAATGGCTAAGATCAAAAATTCAAATGAAAGCAAAAGTTGTGGGGGGGATGCAGAGAAAGAGGAACACTTCTCCACTGCTGGTGGGGTTGTAAACTGATACAACCACTTTGGAAATTAGTCTGGCAGTTCCTCAGAAAACTGGACATAGTACTACCTGAAGACCCAGTTTTTCCACTTCTGGATACCAAAAAAATCACAAATGAAACCTGAGTGCAGTGTCTTAACAAATGTTTACTGGCCCTGGAAATGGCCCAGAAAAGGCATTAAGCAGGTGAGTACTTATTATAAGACTTTGTCTCTATCTATGACACATGCCATTGCTTTGACCACACTGGGGAGTGGGGGGACTGGGTGGTGAGGGGACCAAGGAACTCAGTCAATTGGGAAGTAGAGCTTATGATTACCTTATTTACCACACACATGCACACACATCCTGGTTAGAACTTTGTGAGAACCAAGGTATCAGATTGAAAAAAAAAAAGCCAGTGAAAGCTCTGTTGGGCCCATTACAAAGGCACCATGGTCAAGTTTATTATTGTAAAAGATGAATCTTCAATAAGACACTGAAACTCAATCTTTATTTTTTATTGGATAGTGACTGTATTTATATTTTATGTGTTATCCTCTTTCCCCCTTTTTCATTTTTCGTATGAATATTTGCCAATTGAATATTTCTAGAACTCTAATTTTTAAATTAATTATAGGTTTCTCTTTCAATAATCCACCTGCTACCATTATCAACTAACTCTCCTTTCCAGACAATGGGCTCTGTTCATTGTCTTCATACATATTTTGTTCGTCTGTGCGGGAGCTCACAGTTCACCCTCTCCTCACTGTTTACCCCAATCTCGACAAGTCTTCAGTGTCCAAATTGTTTTTCTTCACATTTGATGATCTTTCTTTCTTTCCTCTTCTTGAGTCCTGTGTATGCTGTGTGTGGCACATGTGCTTTTCTCCTTTCTTTTTATCCTGTGGGTGTGAGAAAAAGTTTTAAAATGCTCACCTAACAAAGTGGTAGTAGTATATTCTCTTCTAAATTTGGTAACCTCATTGGCCCCATGATGTTGGCTACATTTCTTGAACCACACATATTTCTCCCTAAATGAACCTTGGTCCAATTAACCAGCTTTTGGTTATCATCAACATATGAGGCCAAGAATGTTACAGCTTTTAGAAGAGAATCAAGGATATTTTGGCAACCTGCACAGTGCATGTAGTTGAAGTCCTGGTTTTCTCATCAGCAACAGCAGTGGGAAGCAGTAGAGATGCTGAGAGGCTGAGAGGCAGAGGCAGCATTGTGAGCCTGTCCAACCAGGCAAGTCCAAGAATCATTTATGAATGCTTTGAGAGAGATGTGTTTCTTATAAGAAATAAACATATGTATTTTATTCTTTAGGCAATTTACAAAGCCTATATCTTTTGATTGGGAGTTGAGACTCTTAATATTCAGAGAAGTCAGAGTAGTAAGAGTAGAGGACTTGTTTTCAGCATCTAGACTAATCATGAGTCTCTACACTAATCACAAATAACTTCACAAAGAAGTGTCTTAGATCAAGGCCAAAGAGTACACTTGTCAGTGGGTATAAAAGTAAATATTTAAAAAGTGTTTGACAAAGAGTTCATTTTTAAAAAGAAGTAAATTAATTCCTAGTGCCTATGGCATTCCCAGTCATAGAACTCTGAAGTATGAGACATAGATTCATTTCTACATTGCAGACGACACTTCTAAACAGAAATCAGTTGGTGACTCCCCTATTATTTACGCCACTGTTGTACCTGTGACTACCTCTTGTCTAGCAAATTGTTATGGTAGCACTCAGAAAAATAATAAATTTGAAGTAACTATGTCATTAACTAGAAACTTATCCTCGTCTCAAGCAAATGTTAACCACTAATTGGAGAAGGCTGGGACTCCTTTGTTCCCTGTCTTCTATGTAAACGTCATCTTCATAGAATAATGTTATTAAAGAATGTGACTTAAAAATATGACAGTGTGTGGTAGGAATTTATAGCTTCTCAAATTTCAATATATCAATAGCCATATCTGGCCCAGGAAACAGCATTTCATAACACTGAGGAAATAACATTGTAGTAGTTTTGGGGGTAATCTTGAAGGCAATTCACAACACACACAGACACACACACACACACACACACACACACACACACACACATACATTAGGAAGAACGAATGAAGTAAGGTTGATCTTCGTACCACAATTCTAAATCAACTTAGGAAGTCACTTAAAACACAGCTTTTTGTAGCAAAATGTTATATGAGAATAATGGAAAGAAAGGGAGGCTTTAGCTGCTATATAAAGAGTTCATTTTTAAAAAGAAGTAAATTAATTCCTAGTGCCTATGGCATTCCCAGTCATAGTACTCTGCAGTATGAGACATAGATTCATTTCTACATTGCAGACGACACTTCTAAACAGAAATCAGTTGGTGACTCCCCTATTATTTACGCCACTGTTGTACCTGTGAATACCTCTTGTCTAGCAAATTGTTATGGTAGCACTCAGAAAAAATAATAAATTTGAAGTATAATATATTATTATACTGAATAATGAGCTAAGGCATCTATCTTAGTCTTATCTTTAATGCATCTGACTGAAGGATGAGGTAGAAATTCTTTCTCACACTTTTTATAAAAGTTAGAAGTCTTAAACTATAGTTCTAGCTTTATTGACATGTTCTTCAGGCCACCGAATTCCTTGTAGTGAGTAGTTTCACTGAATGACGATCTTTTTCTGTGTCTTGTAAAAGACAATAAGGTCAGTATGTGGGAATGGCTGAAGAGTCTGAGCACTGAGAGCAGAGGCTGACAGTTACTGAGCATATAAACCAGCACACAGAGTGTCTAACTTAGATGGGAGTGACCATGCATTGTGGAGAATATTCTCAGTGGATTATAGATTTAAGAAACCACAAATTTCTTAAAAACTTTGCTTGGACTCTGTGAAGGAAAGATTAACGTGCACATTACACTGAAGTTGCAATATTCAGTAGATAAATATGCTTAGTGATATCTGTTACTCTCTAGGGGTCAAGTAAAGAACTGCATAAGCCATTATTTCTAGGTTAAATAAAACAATGTGGGGGTGGAGAGCTGGTGGAATGACTCAGTAGTTAGAAGCACTGAATATTCTTTCAGTGGACCCAAAATCAACTACCAGTACCGATATGACAGCTAATAACAATCTGTAACTATAATTTCAGGGTTCTAATGCCAACTTCTACCTCTGCAGTCACTGCACATGTATGATTCACAGACATACCTTCAGGGAAAACATAAATACACATAAAACAGAAATAAACAAACCTAAAAACTAACAAAAATATAATGGTGGAAAAGTCTTATCTCCATGTGTCTGAGCAGTGAAAAATAGCAATTAACCAATGCTAACTTATCACATAAGTACCAATCGTTATTCTGAAAGTTTCTATTTGTTTGTTCCCTGATCCTCACCTTAAAAATACAAGATGTTACCATGGTTTTCCTCCTTTTTCTCATCTATAAAGAGACATAGAAGGAATTATGATACAGTTTTAGTTAGTACTTATAGCTGTATCTTTTCTTCCACAGAGACGTAAACTTAACAGCAGGAGTCAAGAATTCCTGTGTCACCTGAGATGTGTTGTTTGTTTCATTCCCTCCCATGAGCTGCCTCTTCTGTCACTGCTCAGAGAAATGTTTTCCATGTTCAATAAGAGGTCAGATTTAAACATGCTGGCCCAGCGCAAAGGCATACATACTTATTATTTCTCCTTGTTAGAATTTAGTTTTTGAAACTGTATCTTATATACCCTTAAACTCAGTATGTAACTAAGGATATTCTTGAGGTTCTAGTATTCCTGCCTCCAAAATCCAAGCAGAGAGATAATAAGCATGTGCCACTACACTTAACTTAATATTGATTGATTGATTATTCTTTCTTTTTTGACTCATGTAATGAATATTTATTTTTCTTCTTAAATATGTACAAAAATAAAATAACATGTTTATTGTTGATAGATTCCCTCTCTCCCATTTTCAAAATTATTAAGTTACATTTACTCTTTTTTTAATGTGGAAGCAGATTATACACACGAGTCTCCACTGCTTGTTATTCAGAAAGGGTCATTCTTAGAATTTGTCACAAACCCTCTTTTCCTGTTGCAATTTTGTATTAAACTATAAACTATAAAGGAAAATGTTTTAATTCATTTCAAACTTCCTAGGTTTCTGTGTTGGGATGTGCCTTAGTCTTTTAGGAACCAGTTTCAAGGTGACAGCCCACTGTGTATTTTTCTATTGGCTCCAATTTCTAAACACTGAGGAAGTTTCAACAATGTGGAGACATGGAATGAAATACCTGTCCCCCATCTTTTTTGGATTACCAAAACCTAAAAGTTCTTTGTTTGGGTGAGATTAGTTCAGGACAAGCTTTTCTATCTTTCTGGGGTGTTTTTGTTCAGGAAGTGAGGCTCAGCAAAACTCAGCCAACACGGTGAGCAATGAGATGCATGGAAATCCACCAGCAGACACTTATGGACCTGACACTATACTGCTCCTCTGTGGCTCCCTACCACTTGCTCTGGCAATGGCTTCAGGCCAAAAAGAAAGGTGATTCTAGGCTTGTCTTTGGCCACAGAGCAGACCACCAGTTCCCAGAGAGACTAGAGAGAAGAGCTGTCAGGCAGCTACAGATCTGTCTCTCTGCTCTAGAATCCTGAGCCCACCTCTAAGGTCAGCCAACCATGTTTGCAGCTAATCCCAAGTCCTGTAGCACAGGAAGTATATAGAGCATGTATTTCCAACACTGAGTTTGTCTGTCTTAGATCAGAGACCGACTAGTACCCTGGAGGGTCCCCAGGCTGTCAGTTTCAAAGAGCGGCATTTGGTGTGCATGACTGGAATAGAGTTGATCCCAGGATGCAAACCTTTGGCAACAAGGAGTTCGGTGGGCTCTCAGAAAAGTGTCCCATGCTATTCTTTGGGGTCCTCTTAGTTACTGCACCTACTCTCCATCCCATTCCATTTCGCTGCAGCTCTGAAGAGCAAATAGCTGGGATGAGTCAGCCTAAGCTGCTCTGGGCCCCAGGGGCAGGTAGAGACAGAAGGCAGGGGACAGAGAGAAGAGCTTCCCTGGGAGGACATCAAAGTGCTTCAGGGCAAATTTAGGCCTTCCCATAGAAGCTGTTCGATTCTTGGGGTAGGATGTGCCTGGCTATCCAAACTAGTTCTCAGTGCACAGGGGCACATACCAATCCTTAACCCTAAGAGAGCTTCTGAACTGTTCTCTCAAAGAGATGGCACATGCTTTCATGACTGTTAGGGTAAGCCGTTTTCTCTTGACCTTCCAAGGGCAAGAAGATGAAACAGCTTCAGCTCTCCAGAGAACCTCCCAGAGTTGGTTTCAAAAGTGCAAGGGCTCCCACGCTTTCCACAGCTAGGGTGGATAGCCTCACATCTTCTCATCAGAAGCAAGACAAAGCATTGTCTGCTGCCCACAGCCCAGCAGAGCTTCCTGCTCAATTTACAAAGCTGCAGTTGGATTTTTAAAGGGGTCACTTGAGTTGGAGGACATGCTTGTAAACAATGAAGCACTACAGTGTCCAGGATCCCCATGTCATCCAGGAAGTTCTGCAGCAGGTCTCGGAGACAGGGTCCCAGCGCAAATCTCTACAAGGCTCAAGAGATGCCCCATAACAAGGCTAGAGGAGGCACTGACTATATCCTTTTCCAGACAGCTCAAAGGACAGCTTAGAAACGTATCACCGTAAGATAAAGCACAATGACTCAAGGGAGAGTCATGTTTGAGGAGAGAGGGCTCTGCAGAAACAAGTACTCAGGCATGGCCCAATGGAGAGTCCACCCTGGCATTCACCATGACATCCCAAAGGCTACTCTCCTAACCTCCTTTTGGATAGAGAAGAATGCTCTGAATCTCCAGGTATGCCTCTTCTAGGCCAATGGCAGAAAATGTCCACAAGCCATAGGTAAAATATATTATTGCAAGATTATGTACATGGTCATAAGGGATACTCTTGTGTTTCTTACTGACATAGTAGCACCATGTCTTCCTGTACAAGGCCCAGTAGCTATTTACTAAGATTCCTCTCGAGATATTTAGCAAAATGACCTTCCTAAGAGCAATCTGAAGACTTGGGGCCAGTAAACTGATATTCTTCTTACCCCATCCATAAAGACTGCACCAAGAAGCAGCTTATCTGGTTTATACACTCAAGAAACATGGAGATGTAAAAAAAAAAAAAAAAAGGGACATGCCAGGTCCCCAGGCTTGAGATGAGTAGACTTGCTGCTGCCCTTGAAGGTTTCACATGAAGCTATGAGTAACTTGCAGAGTCCTGGAGGGCTCTTGGGGCGGGTGGGGGGCAGAGATGGGCAATAAATAAGGGCCCAGCAAGCTCAAAGAAATTTGTTGAGTGGCTCCGGCTTCATCTCCATAGGGAGCAAGTGAAAGAGTCAAAGTAAGTCTGTTACTGGGCCTTGGGTCCCAACCCATTCCCAGCAGTCTTGTAACAGTCTTGTGAGGTGGAAGAGATGGGTCTCCAGATTCTAGGGTGGCTGAGATCCCAGCTCTCTCAAAAAGGAGTGCACCAAAAGCTCCTGTTGAGGGACTCAACTCCATCAGGGCTAGGATCTCCATCAGCATGGTCTTGAAGCCTTCCACCATGTTCTCCATGTTGAGAATGAAGGTGTCCTCATTTGAATGATGCTCAGTGATGTTGTCATCCATGTTGACCAGGATGCCCTTCTTGCTCTTCTTATAAAGCTTTGTGATTTTCTCCATCGGCAGCCTGTACTTCTCAGACAGTGCTTCCATGAGGCCCTTCACCATGGGTGATTTCAGCATCAGAGCATCGAACACATCATTGCTCTCCTTCCTCACATATAAAAGCACTGCAAGGGAAGGGAAGGACCAGAGTTGGCAGAGGCTTGGGACTGCTTACCGTCACGTGGAGCATCCAGCTGGCATCTTATTATTCTTTCCTATACTACATCCTGAGCACAGTTTCCCCTTCTCCCATTTCTCCCAGTCCCTCCTCCCACCTCCACTCTCCCCAGATCTACTCCTCCTTTTCCCTTCAGAAAAGAGCAGGCCTCTCAGGGAAATCAACCAAACAGGACATCTCTAGTTAAAATAAGACTAAGCACAAACCCTTATATCAAGGCTGGAAGAGGCAACCCTGTAGGAGGAGCAATCTGTCTGGCTATCAACAACTCTACTTCCCACAATGCTACCATACCATGTGGGTTCCAACACAGAACTCTAGGTAGGAACCATGAAGAACCAAGCACTCACATTATTTACAAAGATTCTTTAGCACCATATCATCCTGAACCCTTCACCAAAGGGTGAACTCTGGTCTTCATTCTCTATACTTCTGCTTGGCAATCATATGCCTCAAATGGTAAAACAGACAGCACATATGCCTGTGCCTGTTAGTTAAATGGCTTCCTCTTACTTCAGAGCTTACTAAAAACTATCAGCTCTCCAAGTTCCTTGATATATGTTCCTGAATAATATACACAAGTAAGAAATGTGCTGCAACTAAATTCTACATGGTCATACTAACATATATTGTGCTTCTTTCTTAATGGTGGAGGAGTACACGTACAACAATTTACCTGTCACTTTAGAAAAAATAAATATACATGCCCCACACCACTAAACTAGGTATTTTACTGAGTAATGGTGCTCTTTATTTTTAGTTGGACATGTTTTCCGTCATCTGATGCAGACATATTTTATCAACAAGAACAGAGTAGTTGATACCTACTTGGTCCAATCAGCATAATGGCACCAATTTAAAAAACCAAGTACAATATCCTCATGTAAGAGACAGGAGCTCAAGATCCCTGATAACTAAATTTTTGGGAGAAAAGTCTAGAAAGTTAATATATCATTGAGGTCAAATGGTGAAGATGTTCCTAGACCTTTCCAGATAAAAGCAAATTGTTTCTGGTGGTTCATACGAGTATCAAGGGGAAAATGGAAAAACATTATATGCCTATGAAGCACCAGAAGATTCATTATTCAGCTTAAGGAAGAAAAATATATCTAGTATAACATCTATGAGTGGAATCATTACTTAAGTTTACCATAATCAACCAATCCATCTATCTTCGGCAAAAGTCTAATAGAGCTTAAGGGAAAATGTAGTATAACTATCACCCTGCATCTTTTAAGCCTTTCAGAGTGATAATATGTAATCCACTGGTGTGTATAATGCTTGTTTTGATTCACTATTGTGAGTAGAGACAGTGTAAATGTCCTTTCTTTGGGCTTTCCAACTATAAAAACCTTCAATCCACAGTTTGTGGAATCAGTGTGTGAATTCTGCAACTTCTACATGTGTCTATCCCAAATTATGAATTGTTAAACTGAGAGAATAGCCACATGGTAAGTTTGGAGATCTATTGAACCAGCTATGAGTCAGACCTCAGCTAAATTCCCTGGCCATTTGTCCTCGTTGTGACTCTACTTTAACTGGAGGACCACAGAGTACTTCGGAAGTGCTCAGAATCATTATCAATTCAAAGTCAGTGTCTTGTAGGTTCCAGAAATGTGTCATTACTGCATATGTTTCAATGCAGTTAGTTATCCTAGTAAGGGGCCTTAGTCCTAGGAGATGAATGAAAGAAAAGTATCTATAAACTTTTTCAGTATTGCAAAAAGGGTCTTCCTCAAGAATATCCAGCATCCCTTTTATTCAAGGGGTTCAACATCTTTAAACTAATTCATCTGAAAATTTGTTCAAAATCCATGATTCTATAGTACTATGATTCACAGTAATGTTTCATTTGTTTTGGAATGTTTTTACTAACACCCCATATACAAGAACTTAGTAGTCATCTTATCTATTTCTCTAGTGTGGAAATTACAATTAATTAGACAAAGAAAACATATACAGGTATCAGACCATTATGAACATTGTTTAGCCTATGCTATCCACTAAATTCCCAGGCATAGAACAGTAGTTTCCAGTAGTTTTTCAGAATGTGTAGTGTAGCCGTATCCTTAGCACCTAATGATGAACAAATCATTTATTGAATGCTCAAGATCTTTTTCTGAATTTCAGAAATGACTTTAATGAAATGAGCACATGAACAGAATCAGTATCTTAAGAATAAAAGGCCTCTGACCTGGCCAAGGTTTGGCATGTAAGTGTGTAGGCATAGTCTAAAACTTTAAAGAGGCAGAAGAGCTTTTACAAAGGAAGTTCTCAGGGGATTAGAAATTTCTTGAGAAACTACAAGTTCCTGGTGACGTTTCAAAGGGGGGATTAGCATGAGAACTTTGTGTATGGAAGTGAAATAATATCTAGTAGACACATCAGCAATAAAGATATTCTTAGAAGTAATCTAACCCTCTGGCAGAGAATTAAAGAACTTTGAAAGCCATTGCTAAATGGTTAAAATCAAATCTGATGAATCCTGATTTCTGTGTGTTTCAGTCTTTTACCCACAATTAGTATAGTGATTAGTAATCCTTAATGACATCTAAGCACTAAATATTTTTTCTGATAATCAACATTTATTTTTCATGAATTTAACTCAAACATTATGAGGTAAGCACTGCAAGTTTCCTTGTTTTACTTCTTTGGAAACAGACACACAAAAAAACTGAGATCCTTGTGTTTCCTGGGAAAGGTGTGTCTGTCTCTTTTAACTAGCTGATCCTGAGTATGGGTGGTAACCTCTCTTCTGTCTGCTCCCAGAGAACACTTATTTTTCTGACTCAGACAAATTATATATATAGACATACTCTCACAGAGAAATCATTATGCTGATACCTTATTTTTATTTATCCATTTTGAGGTAGGGTCTCATGCAGCCAAAACTATTCTCAAATTAGCTATGTAGCCAGGCATGACCTTATTTCTGGTGAACCTGCTTCTACCTTGTAAGTGTTACAATATAAGCCACAGGTCATCATATTGGACAGTATTTTTAAAGCAAGTTTTACATGATAATTTATTCACATTTTTCTCTTCCTTTATCTCTCTCCAACCCATTCTTTATAAAACACCTCACTTTCCTTCAAATCCATGACCACTTTATTACTTGTTACTACATGTATTTATTTATGTACATATGTATTCCTAAATATGACCTATTCTGTCTATATAATGTTATTTGTATGGATACTTTCAAGTCTGATCATTTGGCACTGGATAGCCAGTTATTATGCTCTTCACTAGGGAAGACCATCTCTCATGCTCCTAGCTTTTCTCAGTTGCCTATAATTCTTTCTGTCAGTCAAAGGTACAAAGTATAAAACCAATAAATATGACCATGTATATGGAGATTGACAATCATCTTCTATTATCTATTAAAGGGGAAAATTGGAAGGGTTCCTTAAGTTCAGGTTTTGACTTTGTAAAATTAACTTACAAGTGCTTACTTTACAAGCTACCCTTAAGCATTATATAAAGTATTTGTTAACAATAAAGACTAGTTACTGTAATCTGCCGGGAAAGGCTGTGCTTGCAGATGAGACACACATGTGCTTTTCAACCTGGACCAGCAGATAACCTGGGCACAGGCCTGGGGAGGCTGCAGCATGAGCACCCAGAGCCTGGTGGCCTGTGCTTGTGGCAAAAGTTCCTTTTCAGCCCACAGTAAGAGGATGTCCAGATCTGCCTGGAAAGGCTGTGCTTGCAAAGGAGATGCCCGGGCACTTTTCCACCTGGACCAGCAGAGAACCTGGGGAACAAGCCTAGTAAGGTTGTGTCTTGAGTACCCAGAGAACAGAGAGAGCTTGGCAGTGTTGTCCAGGCCTGTGTCAAAGAGAATTATGATCTACCTGGGAAAGGCGGTGCTGGAAGATCAGCTCCCCAAGCACTTTTGCACCTTGACCACAGGTGAGCCTGACACATAGGCCCAGGTACGGCAAACCATGAGTTCTTAGTGAGCAGAGAGTGGTATGCTCACTGAAAAAGGGTCCTTTGTGGCCTAGAGAAAAAGCCAAATCCCCACCACTAGCACTCAGGACTAGTGGGCAAAGAGCTGAGCTTCAAGAACAGCCTCACTAGACTTCCCACACCTGAGCCAAATAAGAAACCTGAGTATCTGCCACCAGAACTCACTGCTTGCCCACAAAAAGCCGAACACTCAGAAGCAATTTTCTTCCTGAGTCTATGGGCCCTCAGATCCAAGGGAGAGACAGGTGCCAGTCACTGACAATAAGACCACATATACTCACAGATAACAAGATGGCAAGAGAAAAACAAAAGAACATAAGCAATGGAAACCAAGATAACCTGGCAACATAGCAACTCAGCTCTCCCACCACAGCAAGTAGTGGATTCCCAGACACTCCAGAAAAACAAGACTCAGACTTGAAATCATACTTCAAGATGATGATGTTAATCTTAGAGAAGAGCATGAATAACTCCCTTAAACAATGAAAGGAGAACACACATAAACAAATAGAAGCTTTTAAAGAGCAAACACAAAAATAACTCAAAGATCTACAGGAAAATACAACCAAAATGGGGAAAGAATTAAAAATGAAAATAGAAACAATAAAGAAAACAAAGAAAGGGACAAGACTGGAGACAGAAAACCTAAATAAAACAATCAGGAGCCACAGATGCAAGCATCACCAACAGACTACAACTGATGGAAGAGAGAATCTTAGGAGCTGAAGACAATGTTGAAAACATAGAAAAAAGAGTCAGAAAATATGCAAAAATCAAAAAACGCTAAATGAAAATGTCCAGGAAATCCAGGACACAATGAGAGGACCAAACAAAAGATAATAAGCATAGAAAAGGGCAAAGATTATCAATTAAGAGGCACAATAAATATCTTCAATAAAATCGTAGTAAAAAACTTCCCTACCCTTAAGAATGAGATGACCATGAGCATAAAAGAAGACTACAGAACTACAAACAGATTGGACCAGAAAATAAAATATTCCCAACACATAATATAGTCAAAACTCCAAGTGTTCAAAACAAAAAAAGAATACTAAAAGCAGTAAGGGAAAAAGGACATGTAACATATAAAGTCAGACCAATCAGAATTGCATCCAACTTCTCAACAGAGACTATTAAAGCTAGAAGATCCTGGAAAGACATCATACAGACTCTAAAAGACCAAAAATGTCAGTTCAAGTTACTATATCTAGCAAAACTGTCAATCACCATAGATGGAGAGACCAAGATATTCCAAGACAAAACTAAATATACACAATATCTGAATACAAATTCAGCCCTACAAAGAATAATACATGGAAAACCCAACACAAGGAAGGAAACTACACCTTAGAAAAAGCAAGAAAATAACTAAGCAAGGAAAGCAAAAGAATAAAGACACACAGAAATAATTCTACTTCTACCAGCAAAAATAGCAGGAAACAACAATCAATATTCCTTATTACCTGTTAACATTAATGGACTCAATTCCCCAATAAAAAGACATAGACTGTCAGACTGGATACATAAACAGAATCCAGCATTTTGCTGCATACAGGAAACTCATCTTAGACACAAAGACAGACACCATCTCAGAGTAAAAGGCAGGGGAAAAATTTTCCAAGCAAACGGCCCCAATAAACAAACTCCAGTAGCCATTCTAATATCGAATAAAGTTATCAAAGAAGATAAAGAAGGACACTGTACTCATTACAGGGAAAATTTATCAGGATGAATTTCCAATCCTTAAGATATATGCTCCAAATACAAGAGCAACCATATTGATAAAAGAAACCCTAAGAAAGCTTAAAACATACATTGCACAACACACAATAATAGTGGGAGACTTAAACAGGCCACTCTCATCAATGGACATATCATGGAAGCAGAAACTAAACAGAGACACATTGAAACTACCAGAGATGCTCAGTCCCCAGGCAGTGCAAGGTGGAGCAGAGAGGTCTGTGCTGAGCACTAAGAAAGTGCGCCACCCACCCCCATTGGTTCAGGGGAGAAGGAACACTGCCATAGGGTCTCAGTTTCCACCCAGTGGATCGGAGTGTGAAGAACAGGCCCTCAGGCCAACTGCCACCAGGAACAGACAGATACCAGATACTAAAGTTAAATCAGGACCAGGTAAACCATCTAAATAATCTCATAACACTTAAAGAAATAGAGGCAGTCATCAAAAGCCTCCCAACCTAAAAAAGCCCAGGTCCTGATGGGTTCAGTGAAGAATTCTATCAGACATTTAATGACAACCTAATACCAATACTTTCCAAACTACTCCACAAAATACAGTCAGATGGAACACTACCTAACTCATTTCTCAAGACCAAAATAACCCTCATTTCTAAACCACACAAAGACCAAACAAGGCAAGAGAACTTCAGACCAATCTCACTTAAGAACACTGATACAAAAATACTCAACAAAATCCTTGCAAACCGAATTCAAGAACACATCAAAACTATCATTCACCATGATCAAGTAGGCTTCATCCCTGGAATACAAGGTTGGTTTAATATACAAAAATCAATCAATGTAATCTGCCATATAAAAAACTCAAAGAACAAAACCACATGGTCATCTCACTAGATGCTGAGAAAGCATTTTACAAAATTTAACACCCCTTCATGTTAAAAGTCGTGGAAAGAACATGAATCCAAGGCCCATACCTAAACATAATAAAAGGAATATACAGCAAACAAATATCCAACATCAAACTTAATGGTGAGAAACTTGAAGCAATCCCACTAAAATCAGGTACTCGACAAGGCTGCCCACTCTCCCCCTACCTATTCAGTAGAGTACTGGAAGTCCTGGCTGGAGCAATTAGATGTAAAAGGAAATCAAAGGGATACAAATTGAAAAGGAGGAAGTGAAAACATCACTATTTGCAGATAACATGATAGTGTACTTAAGTGATCCCAAAAAAATTCACCAGAGAACATCTACAGCTCATAAACAAGTTCAGCAAAGTGGCTGGATATAAAATTAACTCAAACAAATCAGTAGCCTTCCTCTACTCAATGGACAAACATGCGGAGAAAGAAATTATGGAAAGGATACTCTTCACAATAGTCACAAACTATATGAAATACCTTGTTGTGACTCTAACTAAGCAAGTTAAGGACCTGTATGACAAGAACTTCAAACCTCTAAAGAAGGAAATCAAGGAAGATCTCAGAAAATGGAAAGCTTTCCCATGCTCATAGATTGGAAGGATCAACATTGTAAAAATGGCCATCTTACCAAAAGCAATCTACAGAATCAATGCAATCCCCATCAAAATTCCAACCCAATTCTTCACAGAGTTGGAAAGAGCAATGTGCAATTTCATCTGGAATAATAAAAGACCAAGAATAGTGAAATCCATCCTCAACAACAAGAAAACGTCTGATGGAATCACTATCCCTGACCTCAAGCTATATTACAAGGCAATTGTTCTAAACACTGCATGGTACTAGTACAGAGATAGGCATGTGGATAAATGAAATAGAATAGAATATTTAGAAATGAGCCCTCACATATATGGTCACTTGATTTTTGACAAAGGATCTGTAAACATTCAATAGAAAAAGGATGGCCTCTTCAACAAATGGTATTGGTCCAACTGGCACTCAGCATGCAGAAGAATGAAAATAGACCCTTTCTTATCTTCTTGTACAAAGCTCAAATGAAAGTGGATCAAAGATCTCCACATTAAACCTGTTACACTGAAACTATTAGAAGACAAATAGGACAAACATTTGAACACATAGGCACAGGAGAAAATTTCCGGAACAAAACACCAATGGCTCGTGCTCTAAGGTCAGATATTGACAAATGGGACTTAATGAGATTGCAAAGTTTCTGTAAGGCTAAGGACACTGTCAAGAAAACAAAACAGCAGCCAACAGAGTGGGAAAAAATCTTTACCAACCCCACATCTGATAGAGGCCTAATATCCAAAGTATACAAAGAACTCAAGAAGTTAGACACCAGAGAATCAAACAACCCTATTTTAAAAATGGAGTACAGAGCTAAACAAAAGTTCTCAATTGAGGAATATCAAATGGCTGAGAAGCATCTAAGGAAGTGCTTGATATCATTATCCATCAGGGAAATGCAAATCAAAACAACCCTGAGATTCCAGCTCACACCAGTCAGTTAGCTAAGATAAAAAATTCAGATGACAGCAGATGCGGGTGAGGATGCGGAAAAAGAGGAACACTTCCTCACTGTTGGTGGGGTTGTAAACTGGTACAACCACTCTGGAAATCTGTCTGGTGATTCCTCAGAAAATTGGACATAGTACTACCTGAAGACCCAGTTATTCCACTCCTGTGGATATACCCCAGAGAAGCTCCAACATATAACAAAGACACAAGTACCACAATACAGTTCATAGCAGTCCTATTTATAATAGCCATAAATTTATTAGAACCCAGATGTCCTTCAGTAGATGAATCAATACAAAGATTGTGGTATATTTATACAATGGAGTACTTCTCAGCTATGAGATACAATGACTTTATAAAATTCTTAAGAAAAATGGATGCATTTAGAGAATATCATCCTGAGTGAGGTAACCCAGTACCAAAAGAACAGACATAATATTCAGTCACTGATAATTGGATTCTAACTCCAGAAAGCTCTGAACACCCCAGAAACAACTCACAGACTATATGAAGTTCAAGAAAAATAAATAAAATGAAAAATTATTATGCTTAATCTTTACATACCAGGAAACCTTTTACTATTTTCATATTACATCTTGTTTCACAGTTACTTTATGCTCATTGTAACTAGTAAAATTTGTATGCATACTATCAAACCTTTAAGAAAATCAAGTACTGACAAAAATGTATTTTCATATTTTTATAAATAAATGCTTAAAATCTGTACATTTATCTTTGTTTTTTAAAATAAAGTTATAAAAAAGGGGGGGAAAAGTGTAAATTACTCAAGGTCGAATGTCTGGGATTCACTCATGATCATCGGAGCTCCTCCAAGGTGTTTGGGTCAACTCTATAGCTCTGTTCTACCCAAGAGAGAGAGAGAGAGAGAGAGAGAGAGAGAGAGAGAGAGAGAGAGAGAGAGAGAGAGAGAGACAGAGCTTGTCTTCTCGACTTCCATTGGCTCTACTTCATAGCTGCTGCTATTCTTTGTGACCATCCCATGGTACTGTCATCTAAAAACTGCTGGTAACTTCTCATAAGATACACCTTTACTAATAAACTCTCATAGGCTCACTTTATGGTTCCAATCCTCAATTTCTCCTCATGACCTATTCTACCCTGGGTCTTTAACTTCTGCCGGGGCTCCACCTTTGACAAACTACACCAGGACATATGGTACAGAAAAAGAACTTCATTGTCATCTCATAACTTCTTCCATATGGCCTGTTTCTGCTCCACCCAACATCCCCTGTCTGGATGTTAGACCCTAGGTTAGATTTATCTATTTTTACTTCCATACAGTTGCATCAAATTCAGAGGATGCATGGAATGAATTAGGATGTGGCACTGCCATTTCTTGTGGTCTCCAAATAATAGATCTGGACCAGGGATGTTCCTTTTAGATCCTAACCCAGAGAACTCATGGGAGATGACTATTAGAACCAGACCTGTGAGTCTAACATCAATCCTTATGAAATAAGTCTCAGACAAAAGTATGAAATATAACATTTTATAATTGGATATTGATACCTTTATGATTCTACCATTCCCAAACTAAAATGTATTGTGATACCAGAATGAAAAACAACCTTTAGCAACTAATGTAGTTAGAATACTAGACAAAAAATACAAGAACTATCCTGTCCAAAAATTTTTATAAAGAACTTAATGGAGTCTGGAGTTATTCCCATCAATATCATGTAAGTCTTATGAGAAGAGTTGTTTCCAATCACCTTCAACCAGTTTGTGCACATTCAATGTCTATAAAATATTATTGAATAAACAATTTCAAAATGTTCACAAAAATTTAGAAATCACTTTTTAAAAGATGTATTTGTTTTATGTATATGAATACACTCTAGTTGTTTTCAGACACACCAGAAGAGGACATCAAATCTCATTACAGATGGTTTTGAGCCACCATGTCATTGCTGGGATTGGAACTCAGGATATCTGAAAGAGCAGTCAGTGCTCTTAACCACTGAGCCATCTCTCCAGCCCCTTAGAAATCACTTTTAAGAGAAAAACAAACAAATAAACAAAAAAACCTCACCAGATAGCTAATATCCCTTGTATGCATTTTGAAACAGAACTTAAAGTTAAGAACCCTTATAACTTGACCTGAACTTTGCATTCTTTTTCAGTCTAAACTGAGATCTTCTTGTTTTGTGGGTATTTCTTACAGTGCTGAAAAAGATAATTCTAATATATCACATGTATCACTGTGAATATACACATATAAGCACACACTTGTTAGTATGTTTTTGAGGGTGTCTATCTTGGTATTTTAACCAGCTGACCAGATCTAAACTCCAGTAAACTAAAGAAAGTCCTCAGTAATTTCTCCACCATTTTCTGACAGGATGCTATGTTGGTAGATGAAAACTAGGATAACACCACCACCTGGTGGTCAGTGATGAACAGTTCAATACTGTATACTGTCCTAAGATTATTTCCCAACTCCACCCGCCCCCAAGGTGGTCTTGAAGACCAGTTGCATCTCTTTAATAGCATTCTGATCATAGCCTTTTAGATGGAACCTATGACCATATCACAAATGATTTTATAACTATGTTGTTGGCCTTAAATCCAAATCAGGACATTGGTTACTGCTATCATAACTGCTTGGTAGCATTTTAATTATTTTTTTATTTTATAAAATACTATTATCACTCACAAAATTTGTTACATAATAATATATGATGAATACACAATTTTTCTTTTTCTTTTTCTTTTACTTTTTTCTAAGAGGGATTGAGGCTTCCACCCAACTTCTTAGCAGGGGTTAAGTTTGTAGAACACATACTCCTACAGAAGCACTTGAAAGTCTCATTAAAGTAGACTCCAGAATAAGTTTTAAAGTGGCCTCTGTCCAGTGCAAGGACAGTAAAGTTTAAGACAGGCATTTGAAGACAGCTGAGACCTGCAAAGCTGCACTATACCCAGAGAACATGAAAACTGTAGTCATAGTGAAGAGCCAGGAAGGAAAAACCTGAACTCCAGGGCCTCCCCTACCCTCATACTCACCTTGTCTGTGAACTCTTTCTGCATTAAAAAGTTACTGACAAATCTGAACTAAAATCTCTTCTACAGTGTGCACATGCCTAAATGGTTGCAAGGCTGTGTAATGATAGATTTTAATCTGTTCCCTTTCACTAAGTGGAATGTGAAACCAAGACTATTTCTTGCTCCTTTATCTTCACGCCAGTCTTTTTAGGACATGAGCTTCAACATAAACACCACAGTCTGACATACAGAATGGAGCCCACCTAAACAACTAGAACTTAGGAGCAAAAGCAGGAAGGTGAAAAGCTCTAGGCTTGTCTAGTCTACCTAAGCAACAGCCTACCTATAAGAAGACTTAAAAGATGAAAGAAAGGAAAGACTTCAGTAAGTCATTAAGTAAGTATAAAAATAAATAAATAATCCTCTGTGCCCTTTTAATTGGTCTCTATATACAACAGATCAGCTGCTGGCCATGTACTACTAACGAACAAATGGATGATTTATTGGAAACCCGGGTACAGTGGTTGGTTTTGAATTTAAGGATGTTCATAAACATTTGCCTGTATTGACTCACCCACCTTTGATAACTGTTTAAACACAGGATGTGGGCTGAGATCTTCTTCCTGTCTATGTTCTGGGGTGCGGAATTGACACTGAATGTGTCTTTGATCTCCTACTAACACTTGATCAGGAAGGGGCCTCAAAACTGAGAGTTGAAGGAGAAAGTGAGAGGGGAGGATGTAAGCACCAGCCAGTCATGAGGCAAAACCTCAGGAGACTTGTACAATAGAAGACAGAATGGACACTGAAAGGGTCTGGGGTGATCATTCCTCATTCACTGTGGTGCTGTCCAAAGTTTGTTGCAAAACAGGGTGTATCAAGGTCTTGGTGAATTGAGCATAATAGTACTTCCATAATGATTCTCAAAATGGTTGTACAAGTTTGCACTCTTACTAGTAATGGAGGTTTTCCGTTTGCTCCACATCCTCAACATCATAAGCTGTCACTAGACTTTTTTTTTTTTACCTTAATCATTCTGATGAGTATAAGATGGAATGTCAGAGTCACTTTGATTTGCATTCCCATGGTGGCTCAAGGATGTTGAACATTTCTTTAAGTGCGTTTTGCTCATTAGAGATCCTTCTGTTGCTAATTCTCTATTTGGCTCTTTACCCCATTTTTAATCTGTTCTCTCTCTCTCTCTCTCTCTCTCTCTCTCTCTCTCTCTCTCTCTCTCTCTCTCTCTCTCTCTCTCTCTCTCCAATGTCTAGTTTGTTGAGTTCTTTATAGGTTTTGGAAATTAGCCCTCTGTCAGATGTAGGGTGGTAAAGATATTTTCCCATTCTGTAGGCTGCCATTTGTCCTATAGACAGTGCCTTTTGCAGAAACATTTCCGTTTCATGAGATTCCATTTATTAAATGTCAATCTTAGTGTCTGTGCTATAGGTGTTCTCTTCACAAATTGTCCCTTGTGCCAATGCATTTAAGGGTAGTCCCAATTACTTCTTTTACAGGTTCAGTGTATCTGGTTTTATGTTAAGGTCTTTGATCCACTTGCACTTGAGTTTTTGCAGGACTAGAGAAATGGATCTATTTACACTCTTCTACATGCCAACATTCAGTTAGACCAGCAGCATGTATTACTTTATTCCATTGTATGATTTTGGATTCTTTGTTAAAAATCAGGTGTCCATGGGTGTGTGTATTTACATCTGGGACTTTAATTTAATCCCATTAATCCATCTGTGTGTTTTTATACCAAAACCACATGCTTTTCTATTACTATAGTTCTGTGGTAGATCTTGTTCACAGAATTTTTATGTGTAATAGGAAATAGGAAAGAACCTTGATATCCCTCAACTGATGGATGGATAGCAAAAGTATGGTACATTTGCACAAAGGAGTATTACTCAGCTGTTAAAAACAATGATATTGTGAAATTTACAGGTAAATAGATGGAACCAGAAAAAAAAATTACCCTGACTCACAAAGACAAGCATGTTATGTACTCATTTATAAGTGGATATTATCTGTAATGATACCATCTTATAATTTAAAAACTGGGGAGACCTAAGTAGCAAGGGGGACTCAGGGGAGATTTATGAACTCCGTTGGAAGGGGAAATAAAGTGACATTGTGGGTAGAAGCAGGGTCAGGAACTGGAAAGATCAAGTGGGGCAAACATGGAATAAGAGAGTACTGAGAGAGATAACTGGAATTGGAGGCATCTTGGAGACAATCTAGAAACCTTAGTGTAATGGAAACTCCCAGAAATCTAGTGTGATTCTAGCTAAGACTTTTAGCAATGGGGGTACAGAACCTGAAACTGGCCATCTCTTGTAACTAAACAATACTTCCAGATGAGGGACTGGGACACCGGTCCAGCCAGAAAACCTTTGACATACAATTTTCCCTGACCACATGCTATATTCCATGGTAAATATAGCAAAGAAATTGTGGAAGTGACCAACCAATGACCAGTCCAGCTTTATATTTGTGCCACAAAAGGGATTCTCACCCCCCCCCAATACTGGATGAAGGGCCAGGATTCAGAAACCTAGAACAGAACCAAGCATAATTGGGGAAAAGAGTCAATGAAATGACCTCTATTTATTCCTCTATACTCTCATATTTGTGCTTAGTCCAATTGTCAATTTCATCCAGAAATTGGTGAAAACAGACCCACAACCAAACATTTGACAACATTTGAGAATCCTGCAGAAAACTGGGAGGAAGGATTGTAGGAGCAAGAGGTGTCAAGGACACCACAAGAAACCCCACAAAATCAACTAACCTGAGCTCATTTGGTTAGTCAGAGACTGAAATGACAACCACAGAGTCTGCATGGGACTAACCTGGGCCCTCTGCATACATTTTCAAGCTGTGTAGCTTGGTCTTCTTGTGGACTCTTAACAGTAGGATCAGAGGCTATCTCTGATTATTTTGTTGGCTGTTGAGACCCTTTTTCTCATACTGGGTTGCCCTATCCAGCCTTGATATGAGGGGAAATTGCTAGTCTTATTGTAAGTTGAGACACCATGTGTGATTGATGTCCATGGGAGGCCCATCATTTTCTGAAGGGAAACACAGAAGTAGATGAGGAGGGGAAGACAGAGGGATGATAGGAGGGGAAACTGGAAGGCAAAGAGAAAGGGGAAACTTCAGTCAGGTTGTAGCAGCAACAGCAGCAGTAGTAATAAAAAAAATAAAAAGTATCGCCCCCATGGGACTACTTGGAAGGATGAAATGTAATAATGCATGAAACGTACTTGGTACATTACTCAGCTCAAACCACTCACTGAATAAGTATATATTGTGTTTTTCAATTATTTTTTGAGTGTTCTTTCTTATTTTCTATCACACTGAAAAGGTAGAAAAGCCAAGTATAGTGGGTCACTCCTATAATTTTAGGGCTCTCTGGAGGTAGAGGTAGGAGGACCAAGAATTCAAGGTCAGTCACCCTTAGGGTTACATAATAAGTTCAAGAACAACCTGGGACATATAAAATCTTGTCTTAGATTTTAAGAAGAAAAGAGAAAGTGGAGGAACCTTATTCAAGAAGCTGAAGCCTGTGTTATCAAGGCCTCCCATCTAAAGAGTTGCAGTCCCCTGCTTGCCCTTTCATTTTCTCTAGATTCAGGGATACTGGACTGGTATGTAGATATCACAGCCCAAGCAGCAGCCATGTCAGGAGACACAGGCTGTGTTTCACAGAAGCAGATAGAGTCACAGTGTGGGCACCAGCTGTTTATCAGAAGCTGTAGCCTGTGAAAGAAGCACAGGAACAGGAAGGATGCAGCCTTGACGAGGTTCAGCTTGCTGGATGCAAATGTTACTAATTTTTCTTCCAAGCATAATCTTCTTTCCCTACTTAGGATTGTGGAACCAATGACATGACCAGGTAAGCAGTAAAAGATGTGTTTATTCTTGACCAGTAATAGAAAGAGAGAAACTCACAAATCAACTTTGCCACCATTTGGGGTATAAGAGATTAGCACCCGAAACAAATTAAAAGAAAAAAAATGTGTTGATAAAGGAAAGGAGTGTTGGTTTTGGTGGGGTGGGTGGTAAAGTTGGGTAGAAGCTCAGTCCAGGTTTGAACTGCTATGTAGCTGAAATTAACCTTGACTTCTTGATCCCCATACCCCTATTTCCACAATACCAGAATTATGACCTCCTGCTTGGCTTTATTCCTGTCTTTTCTAGGAATGGGTGGATATTTTCCAGGAATTAGAACACATTCTCTTTTCATTCCTTTTATGTTTTTTTTTTTTTTCCCAGATGTCTACTGCCATGACAGTGGTGTCCCTTAGCGGACAACTGGTATTACAATGAAATTAGAAGATATAGTAGCCACTCTGTGAGCCTATTACACTCTCCAGTTTGTGTCAGACAACCTGAAAAGAAATTTCTGGTTATCATGCATAGCCAAGCATGGTAGCCCATACTTCAGCACTTAAGAGATAGAAACAAGAGAATCAGGGGTTCAGAATAAGCCTCAAAGACATAACTAATTTTGGGTCACCCTGAACTACATGAAACCTGTCTTGATATATAACCATTCTGTCCTCAAAGATGAATAAGATCATGGCATAAGATATAATTGTAACAAGCTTGCCTGGGCAATAAAAGACTAAGGAAGGGAACAACAGACTCATCTTATCTCAGAGTAAATGCTGAGCCTTTATATCACCCTCACCTCATTCAGTCATGAGAAATATGCTGGACAGAGAAGATATGGCCTTGGGCAAAGGGGTCATCTGCTTCTGTGACAGCTCTAAAAACTCTAACAACAGAAGTTGCTGCTAACTATAGTCTTTCTCTTCACAGAAAGTCCCTAGAAAACTACTCCTAAGAAGGGATGTCTACATTGGTGAATTTCAGCCTCTTGCCAGGGCCAGACATACAGAGACAAATAGTTACTCTTTGTTATGATATTTTGGAGAAATGACATTTTCTAAGTGATGCTGATTGCAGTATGTGTTCATAGCTAGTTTTCACAGACAACATTCTCTCATTTACTGTTGGTGAAGGAATTTAGGGCAATCAGAATCAGACATCTAAATACAGAGAAGCAGAAAGCTCACAACATTGGTACATAATAAAACAGGTAGGTCTCAGCTTTTCTTGGTCTATGAACTTGGTTGTGAAATACCCTTCCCAGTTAGCATGAATGGGGTCTAGAAAGGTACTAGGGGGAGCCTTGCTGGTTCAGAACATCAAATCATGCAAGACAGAAGAGACTTAAAAGACTGAGAGCATGGGTACTCACAGCAGCCAAGGTGGGGGAAAGGATGGTGTGGATTAAGCTGGAAGAACAGCCTTCAATATAAAACACCTACGGTCTATACCATGCTCTGAAAACAACCCATAACTTTCTGCCTGAGGTTCACTCTCTCTACTACAACAACTTAAGTCCCCCCAAAAAGCTTCACCTGTGTTGAAGATTCCAGGAACTAATTTATTGATTGGGTTTCATTGTGAAGAACAGAAAATATTGCAGCACCAAAGTTATCTTGAGCTATTTTTAGTCCTTTTAATAGCCTTTTATCACTGAACTCTGTATTTTACCTAAGACTTCCTATGACTCTCAAGAAAGACCTTTGACATATTTTCTCAACAGGAACTAATGCCCACCAAGCTAAGAGCTAAGGATGTCACCATACAGGCTCACAAGCAAGACAGAAGTTTCCCTCACTGTGCTGTGACATGCTTACCAAATGTGCCTGCCAATGTATTCAGTACGCGCATTGGCCTTTGACTTCTGACTTTTTTATTTTGTTCTGTGACTAACAAAGGCTTATGTAACCCCTTAGATTTATAAGAAAAAGAAACTTATGTACTTGTTTCTAGCCCACGATCTCTCATATTTGCTCAAAGTAAACACTTTTATTTCCTTTGAAGCAAGAACTGTGTTCTCACTGAAATCTTCATGCCAGTGCACTCTGATCCAGGTAACTGAACAGAGACTAAATATTATACATATCTGATAAGTGTTCGGAGTTGCCTGCCGTCATGATCAAAGTAGCTTTACACCATAAAACTAGGGAACTAGATAGACACATATCAGTATTATTTCCTAGCCTTTGGTACCTGGTCCAAAGAAAAATTTAAAATTACAGTATTCCAGAAAAGCACTTGAAAGGCAGAGGCAGGTGGATGTCTGTGAATTAAGGGCCAGCCTGTTCTAAGTAGTTAGTTCTTGGTCAGCCAGGGTTAGGTAGTGATATCCTGTCTCAAAACAAACAAACATACAAACAGATAAATAAAATTACGGTATTCCATGCATTCAACTGAACTACACTAGGCCCTAATAAAACAATCTAAAAATCAAAATAGAATCACTCATAATAAAATTCCAAAGGAATCTGAGCTTTTTACCAACCTTCCAAGAAATCAAGGGAGAAGGGCATGGTGTGCACACCCTCATACACGTGTTAGCTTCCTTTTACACAGTAATAAAGTCTCTCTGCCTCAAGCCTTACATAGAATGACAACTGAAGTCAATAATGGTGATATAATCAGTTATTTTAGTACTTCTGTGACTTCTTGATCCTGTCTTGTAAAAAAAAAAAAAAATGACGCTAAAATGGCCGATTCACTTTTGTTCTGTTTCTGCTTTCCATGCTTCTGGCTATAGAAGTAGTCTCTTCTGCCAGCCCTTTCTATTTAATGAAATGAAGTACTTCTGGATTCTAAACTGAAAATAAAGCCAACTGGAATTTATCCGCAGAAACTATCAGCCATGCTTTACAAGAAATAAAACTATTATTCTGTGCCAATATAACTGACATGGCCCAGAAAATACCATAAAGATCAACATTCTATTGTAAAAGAGATGATGTGAGCTGTTGAAATCACATGAAGTCATGTGATTTGAAAACAAAATGAAGTCATGAATGCATTTATTTACAGAATAAGTCAGGGAAATCACCAGGTGGATAAGCTACAATTAAGGGTAATCTCTCCTATCAGAATCAGGTGTTTATAACATTCTTAGCTGTAAGGCTCATGTAATCTGAACCTCTTTCAGGCTTAGCTATGCATTCCAGGAGTTTTTATCTAGTAGGTGAGATATAGAGGTCAATGGTAAACGGCAGTTAAAAGGAATTAAGGCATGTTTGGCAAGACTTTAAGAGCCTAAGGCAGTGGACACTTGCTACGAAATAGTATTTTCCACTACAACATGCCAGTTGCATAGATGAATTCATTTGCACTTGAGATAGCATCGACAAGACCTTTGCAAATGCAAGGTCAAGCAGATAATATCTCAGCATGTAGAGTCATAGTTTCTATCATTGGCTAACTTCTTTGGTCTATTACAAAGTATCTCCTCCACCCACAGGTTTACAGGTATGTTGATTAGATGTTGGCAAAATGACATCTTTATGATTGTCTTAATATTGTGAATATTATATAATATAATAATATTCTAATATTAGGCCTGTTTGGCATGCTACCTAAAGTCTACACACATCCCAAAGCAGCTATAAATGTGGTCCAACACATTTGAAGATGGCAACATCATGTGGCAGCATTAAAAAAAAGTTTAACATCCTATAAAGAGACAGTTGAGCCCCTCCCTTTAGCTATCACATTAATGAAACAATAAACCTCAAGGAACTGGAATTTCCCCAGGAATTTGTTTGTTTGTTTGTTTCAAGAAGGGAAGAACAAAAGTCCTGGTGCCAGCCAGAAAATAAAAATTAAAAAAAACAAATTTGTGTTCCAGGAAAACATTCTGCATGGTTCTGCAATTTGCCAGACTACATCTTAAGAGACTGGAGCTAAGAAACAATGAGGGGTCAATACTGGGTGGGACCAAACTTGGACCAGGTTTTCTTAGCTATGCATGCCTCTTTATGTAAACCTAGGCTTCATATTAGTACCATGTAGATGACTTGGAAGGAGACAGCCATCAGATTTCTCTGTTCCTACTCCAATAGTAAGTAAGCCGTATTACTTGCTGTTCTCTTTAATTGGCCCATTCAGGACCGGAGTCTGAATCTAGGTGGTAAGGGCTGCTGGGACCAGGATCATGCCATAAAATCTTCAATAAGTCTGTGAGTAAGTCTGGAATATTTCATAAATAATATAAAGACTTTGATAGAGACATGAAGAGGTGCACTGATTCAAGTTATAATGCAGGGACCTTAGAAAAGGAGAGTCTGCAGTCCCTACCTCTCGCTGATCCCTGTAGAAGATGGTAGGCCAGTTTAATTATCCCAAGAAACAAGGAAAATACAAGGTGAATAATGAATATTACCAGGAAGGAAATGGTGTGAATTTCAAAGTTGAAAGCAAAATTCTTTCCCCCTTCTCTCTCTCTCTCTCTCTCTCTCTCTCTCTCTCTCTCTCTCTCTCTCTCTCTCTCTCTCTCTCTCTCTCTCCCTCCCTCTGTGTGTGTATGTGTGTGTGTGTGTGTGTGTGTGTGTGTGTGCATGTGTGTGTGAGTGTGTTTGCATGCATTTGGAGAAACATTTGAATAGACACTTAAATCTGAAAAGATTAAGTATAAGAAGCTGATATTGAGAAGAGAAAATTAAGAGAAGAAAAAGAAACACAATCAGAATTTTAAGTTTTGTTTGGAAACAAGAATTGAGAAGGATGGACAAAGGGATTCTGAACACAGGAAAAATGGCTAAAATTAAAATGAGGATGTTATGACTCCCTCACAGTCAATAGGCATTACATTCTTATTTCCCAGGGAAGGAGTTTCCCAAGAAACTTTCAAATGGCAGAGCAGGGTCTAGCTTCAGGAGTTCTTTAGCTTAATATTTTGTGTTCTATGTTTTTGCAAAGGTTGCCCTCCCTCCAGCCTAGACAGCATGCAGCTCAAAGACAACATGAGAAAAATTTGGTTGATCATGCAAAGTTCTTCTCCATCTCTGTCTTCAGAAAGATTCAAGTGAAGACTCGTTTCTTTCACAAACTGTTCCATCGGATGCAACAACCAGAAGTCTCACAAAGACCTTGAGGAGCAGCCAACTTCCTCTGGTTAGTGCTGTGGTGAGCATTCCACCTCCTTCTCTAAGGCAGGCTACTAAATAGCCTTGACCCCCACTTGGTTTTTAGCCTCTTGCAGCAAGCCTCAAGTTTCTTAACAAAAGGAGATTGGAAAGTAAGACCTCTACGAAACGTAGCAATTTGTATTTGGATTCCTCTGAGCATAACAGACCAACACCGCACACCCACTTCCTATGCCTTTCTGTAAAAAATGCATGTTCGCATACACCCTGGGAACTTGGTGCTCATGTTTTCTCACACTGTCTGCAGCTTGATTGCTACTCAGACCTCACACCCTCATGCTGTCCATCCGGGGCTGACTACTACTACATCCTGCTTTCTCTCACATGCAAGGATACTCGTGAGCTCTGTTGTGCAAACTAATATTGTATTGAGATTATTTGGCAATAATGTTAGCTCCAATATTCTTATTTTAACCCTGCTCTTTTCTACTGTTCCCCTTGGTGTTTTTGATATCTGGGAGAGTCCTGTTGAGTATAAAAACTCCTTAGATTGCTGAGTTCAGACAGGTTCACATGGTTCAACCCCCAACACCCATCAATAAGGCACTCAGGAAATAACAAGCAATCACATGAAGATGTCTCAGAATGAGACATAAAGATGTAAAGATAAAGGATGGGAAATGTTGAGTCTTAGAAAATATTGGTGATGGAGAGATGGCTCAGTAGGTTAAGGTGTTTGCTACAAGACTGATAGTCTGCTTTGTATCCCCAACCATTCTGGGGGAGGAAACAAACAGCTCCTACAAATTGTCCTCTGACCTTTACATATGTATCTGTCATAAATACATACATACATACATACCAACACATAAATAACAATAGTAAGTATAAATTGTTAAAGTTTGTCAAGGAGGTTACAAGAGGAGATAAGCCAGACTAACTAGAGGGCAAAGAGAGTATCCTAATTAACAAAATCAGAAATGAAAGAGGAGACATAATAACTGAAACTGAGGAAATTCAAGAAATCATCAGATTCTACTATAAAAGGCTATAGTCAACAAGGCTGGAAAGTCTGGAAGAAATGGATGAATTCCTAGAGAGATACCAGATACTAAAGTTAAACCAGGACCAGGTAAACCATCTAAATAATCCCATAACACCTAAAGAAGAAGAAGCAGTCACCAAACACCACCCAACCATAAAAAAGTCCAGGTCCAGATGGGTTCAGTGCAGAATTTTAAAAGACATCTATTGACGACCTAATATCAATACTCTCCAAACTATTCCACGAAATAGAATCAGATGGAACACTACCTAACTCATTTTTTATGAGGCTACAATAACCCTCGTTCCTAAACTACACAAATACCCTCCTATGAAAGAGAACTTCAGAACAATCTCACTTATGAACATTAATGCAAAAATACTCAACAAAATCCTTGCAAATCGAATCCAAGAACAAATCAAATGATCATTCACCATGATCAAGTAGGCTTCATACCTGGGACGCAGGGATGGTTTAATATAAGGAAATCAATCAATGTAATCCACCATAAAAAAAACTCAAAAAAAAAAAAAAAAAAAAAAAAAAAAAAAAAAAAAAAAAAACACATGGTCATCTCACTAGATGCTGAGAAAGCATTTGACAAAATTCAGCACCCCTTCATGTTAAAAGTCTTGGAAAGAACAGGAATCCAGGGCCCATAACTAAACATAATAAAAGCAATATACAGCAAACCAACAGCCAACATCAAGCTTAATGGTGGGAAACTTGAAGCAATCCCACTAAACTCAGGGACTCAACAAGGCTGCCCACTCTCCCCCTACCTATTAAATATAGCACTGGAAGTCCTGGCTGGAGCAATTAGACAGCAAAAGGAGATCAAGGGGATACAAATCAGAAAGGAAGAGGTAAAAACATTACTCTTTGCAGATGACATGATAGTGTACTTAAGTGACCCCAAAAATTGCACCAGAGGACTCCTACAGCTGATAAACAAGTTCAGCAAAGTGGCTGGATACAAAATTAACTCAAACAAATCAGTAGCCTTCCTCTATTCAAAGGAAAAACATGTGGAGAAAGAAATTAGGGAAAAGATATCCTTCACAATAGTCACAAACAACATGAAATACCTTGGTGTGACCCTAACTAAGCAAGTGAAGGACCTGTATGACAAGAACTTCAAACCTCTAAAGAAAGAAATAGAGGAAGATCTCAGAAAATGGAGAGATCTCCCATGTTCATGGATTGGAAGGATCAACATTGTAAAAATGGCCATCTTACCAAAACCAATCTATAAATTCAATGCAATCCCCATCAAAATTCCAACCCAATTCTTCATAGAGTTGGAAAGAGCAATGTGCAATTCCATCTGGAATAACAAAAGACCTAGAATAGCGAAATCCATCATCAACAACAAGAAAAAATCTGATGGAATCACTATCCCTGACCTCAAGCTATATTACAAGGCAATCGTGCTGAAAACTGCATGGTACTAGTACAGAGATAGCCACATGGGTAAATGGAATAGAATAGAAAATCCAGAAATGAGCCCTCACACATATGGTCACTTGATTTTTGACAAAGGAGCTGTAAACATTCAATGGAAAAAGGACAGCCTCTGCAACCAATGGTGCTGGTCCTAATGGCACTCAGCATGCAGAAGAGTGAAAATATACCCTTTCTTATCTCCTTTTACAAAGCTCAGTGCAAGTGGATCAAAGATCTCCACATTAATCCAGGTACAGTGAAACTATTAGAAGAGAAAGTATGGAAAACCTTAGAACACATAGGCACAGAAGAAAATTTCCTGAGCAGAACACCAATGGCTCATGCTTTAAGGTCAAATATTGACAAATGAGACTTAATGAGATTGTAAAGTTTCTGTAAGGCTAAGGACACTATCAAGAAAACAAAACGGCAGCCAACAGAACGGGAAAAGATCTTTACCAACCCCACATCAGATAGAGGCCTAATATCCAAGGTATACAAAGAATTCAAGAAGCTAGACACCAGAGAATCAAACAACCCTATTAAAAAATGGGGTACAGAACTAAACAAAAAGTTATTAATTGAGGAATATTGAATGGCTGAGAAACATCTAAGGAAGTGCTTGACATCCTTAGCCATCAGGGAAATGCAAATCAAAACAACCCTGAGATTTCACCTCACACCAGTCAGATTGGCCAAGATCCAAAACTCAGATGACAGCAGATGCTGGCGAGCTTGTGGAGAAAGAGGAACACTTCTCCACTGTTGGTGGGGTTGTAAACTGGTACAACCACTCTGGAAATCAGTCTGGCAATTCCTCAGAAAATTAAACAGTGTACTACCTGAAGATCCAGCTATTCCACTTCTGGGCATATACCCCAGAGAATCTTTAACATACAACAAAGACACATGCACCACAATGGTCATAGCAGTCCTATTTATAATAGCTAGAAGCTGGAAAGAACCCAGATGTCCTTCAGTAGGTGCATGGATACAAAAATTGTGGTATATTTACACAATGGAGTATTACCCAGCTATCAGAAACAATGATTTTATCAAATTCTTAAGAAAATGGCTGCATCTAGCGAATATCATCCTGAGTGAGATAACCCAGTCCCAAAAAATCAGACATAATATGAAGTCACTGATAATTGGATACTAACCTCAGAAAGCTCTGAAAATCAACTCACAGACTATATGAAGCTCAAGAAAAGAAAAAAAAAAAAAAAAAAAAAAAAAAAAACGAAAAGACAAAGCCATTATGCTTAATCTTTACACAGCAAGAAAACTTTGACTAATTCCAGGTTACATCTTGTTTTACATGTACTTTATGCTCATTGTAACTAGTAAGATCTTAATGCACACTATCAAACATTTAAATAAACCAAGCACTGACAACAATGTATTGCTATACTTTTATGCAAAATGCTTAAAATCTGTACATTTATCTTGGTATAATTGTTGTTTTTCAATTAAAAATAAATCAATAAATAATAAAAAAATTTTAAAAAGAGGAGATTAGTGATAGCAAAGGGCGGAGAAGATGGGTGTGGAGATTCAAGTAAAGCACTATTTGAGAATACTAAAGTGACATTTAATACTAACTTAAATTATAAAATTACATTTCAATAGGCTGGAATAAGTTAATTATATTAAAGTCTGATGAAAACAACACTTAATGTGGAAGCTGTCCCATTTTATATATATATATATATATATATATATATATATATATATATATATATAATTAGCACGTGTAATTTCCAGTGTTCAGGATACTTAGAGTGGCTCTCTACTTACCAGAGTTATTTTCTATGTGTTTTATATGTAGTGTGTGTGTGTGTGTGTGTGTGTGTGTGTGTGTGTGTGCTCGTGCACATGTGTTTAGAACAGAGATAGCCGGTATTATTTCCATCTTGTTGAGGGTCTTTCAAGTATTCTGTACTCTAGGCTAGCTGGCCCATGTCTCTGTCTCTCATCTTGCCTTATGAGTGCTTCATCATAACACTGGTTTTTGTTTACATGGATTCCAAGAATCCAACATCTGGTTTGTGCAGCTAGCACTTTTACCACACTAAGCCATTTCTCTGGTCACAGAGTTTGGAAACAGATATTGGTTCTGGTACTACTACCAGTAGGCTGTGCATCCTGAGAAGGGCTCAGGTTGGTCTCAAACTATGTAGAGGGGAGTGGTGTTTGAACCCCCAACTCTTCTATCTCTATTTCCCAAGTGTTTGAACTACAGACAAGCACTACCATAGCCTGCTCTTTTTGTTTGTTTTTTATTGATATGTGTTCAGGTGTATCTATGCTGCAGCATGTACACATGAATGCACATGTTCATGGAGTCCAGAAGAGTTCATCAGATCCCCTAAATCTGGAGTTACACGGCGTTGAAAGGTACCCAGTATGGATGCCTGGAACTGAACTCAGATTCTCTTCAAAAGCAGCAAACATTCTTAACCACTCTACTAAGCCATCTCTCTGACCACTATTTATTGTTTGTCAAGATAGGTCTCATGTCATAGCCCAGGTTATCCTGAAACTCACTATCAAGAACAGGCTAACCTCAAACTCATAGCAGTCTTCCTTTCTTGGCCACTAAAATGCAGGAATTACAAGTTTGAGCCACCACACCTGTCTGCCAATTGGCTTGACTGATGCTATACTGAAGAACATCAGGACAAGTCTGGTATGAAGCAAATTTATATCCATTATTGCAAAGTAAAGTGTATGCAAAGAGAAATGGGCTTGAGTACAGTTGTTAAGAGAGGCACATGCTATTAGGATTTAGATGTTTTGTTTTATGAACTTATTTTAATGCATGTGAGGATTTTTTGTGTATTTGGAAAAGGCCAAGCAAGAAACTCCAAACATGGGTTGAGATTTTGTCAGAACAGTGCTTATCCCCTTTTTCTGTCCTTACACAGTGTTTTCCAGAAATATCATAGTGTCAGATGCATGGTGATAGTAGGCAGTTTTGCAAGTTTGATGATATGGAGATGCCATTATTATTAATCAGGTAGTATTTAATAATCAATCTTCTTGGTTAGATATGTTGGTCCCAGACAGTTATAAGAGCTGTATGTTTACTGTTGTGGTGGTTATATTAGGGCCCCACTGAAGCACAGCTCTGCCATAACAGCAGACTTCAGCCAATATGGAGTTTGCCTCTTGTTATTCCATGCCTGTTAAGCCCACCTTATTAGCTTAAGACATGCAGTTATTAGACATAGGGACACACACATACACACACACACACACACACACACACACACACACACACACAATGTACATGCTCCTGTATATCGTTTTACATTAAATGACTTTAAAGTCTCAAATTAAAATGAAACAATTCTTTAAGTAACCACCAAAAGGGAAGGAAGAGAGAACAGCTTCTGAGGCCCGAATGGGTGACACAGCTGCAATCCAGTCTTGCCTTAGATCTTCACACCTGACTACCTGCCCTCAGTGACCTTTCCTCCTTCCTGTGGTTACATTCAGGGTCTTTCAACATTTTCTTGGCTTCCTCTATACTCTGTGCTCACTTAGCAACAGCTTTTTTGTATGATCCAGTTGTTCTTTCAGATACTTCTAGGGCTGGGTAGAGGCAAGAAGGTGAGAGAAAGAAAATCACAGGGATATAGGTTTAATCTTTTCTTGAGTTTTGCCATAAAAGTGAACCCAGAGATATAGGAGTCATGTATGAATCAAGTAACATAAACATACTAATATCTGTGTTCAAGGGCTGTACTGGGGATTCACTATTCAATGCTGTTTAATTTTTCAGTATGAAAATCAGGGAAGTAAAGGAGAGTTATCTATTAGCTCCTTTTCTTTCATTCAAGACAGGAGCTTATAAAAGACATATCTGCTAGCTTTAGGTACGGCAGCTTCCAGTTGTCTGTCTATGGAGGAGGCCTCAGCCCAGAAAGGAGACCAGGGCTGGCAGTAGAATTATATAGAGATTTTTCTCAGTCCTAAAACTATCTATTTGAATTCCTTAGGCAGTGGCAGCATCCGTCTGGGACATATGTGTGACTTTGAAATCGTCCCTTCTAGTTAGATGTTCTACAATTACAGATTTCCTGTTAATACAGGGCAAGAAATGGGCATTAATTAGAACATAAGAAACAGGGGGAAAAAAGGATATAAAAACCAAGTATGTAATGAAGAGATTTCATTACAATTCAGACAAACAGAAAAGAATTTTAATTTATATTTGACAATGAAAATTTATATATAAGGGACTAAAGAGATAAAGCAGTGGTTAATAGTACATCCTACTTTGCCTATGACCCAAGTACAGTTCCCAGTACCTATATGAGGAGGTTCATAACCACCTGTAATTCCAGCTATATGGTGATGCATTTTTATGAAAATACCTTTTACATTAAAAAAATGAGAATGTCTGTGGACCTCACAACAAAGTTAATATGGCTTGAGACTTAAGATGGATATCCTGCTATGTATTAAGTCCCTATGTTTAACCTATCTTTAACAATGGAACAACAAATTTCATTTGTCTTGGGTTTCCCACGTAATTATGGCAGTCAGTTGTTGAGTGAAACTAGTAGCTCAAAAAAATCTTATAAAAACTTATAAAAAGCATTTACCATTAATGCTAGAGGCAGAATTTATATTCTCTGTGTTAGTAATTGTTTATTACCTGGGTCAGTTCAGGCTAACAGAAGTCATTACAGTTTTATTCCTTGTAAAATTCTGTTAAAATTTTCAATGAATTATCTGGCTGACATAGGGTTACTATTGCTGTGATAAATCACTATGACCAAAGCAATTCAGGGAAGAAAGGGTTGATCTGGCTTATGCTTTTGTAACATTCGTCTTCAAAGAAGTTAGGACAGGAATGCAAACAGGACAGGAAACTGGAAGCAGGAGCTGATATAGAGGGGCCATGGAAGGGTGAAGCTTACTGGCTTGCTCTACCTGCTGTCTGATGCATTCTCTGCTGTTCAATAAATACGGACAAAACCCTTTGTAAGGAACAGACACAAATACCAGGACAGGCAGAATAGCATTCAGATTCATAGTCATCCAACCAACATTACGTAAATTACAGGCATTAGAGATAATGAAGAGACAAGGAGAGAGAAGCAGAGAATTCAATTCTGAGATAACTCTTGGTAAAATTACTTCAAGAAAAGGTGCTTTTAATTGTTTTTCTTAATACAACACTGATGCATTTTGGGTATTCCTTGGTAGTTAATATTTTTACACCTACGAACCACTCCAGGGACCTAATGATGCTTCCTCACTCTACAGACACATAAGCACACACACACACACACACACACACACACACACACACACATTCATGCATTCATGTGCTCTAAAACACACAATTAAGAATAAAATAGATCGCAGGTAACCATCAGACTGAACATGAGGACCCCAAGGAAGGAGCTAGACAAAGGACTGAAGGAGCAGAAAGGGTCTGCAATCCTGTGGGAAGAACAAAATTATCAACTAACCAAACCCACCACAGCTCCCAGGGACAAAAACACCAACTAATGAGCATACATGGAGAGACCCATGGCCCCAGGAGCATGTGCAGCAGAGGACAGCATTCTCTGGCATCAGTGGAAGGAGCAGTCTTTGGTCCAGTGAAGGTTCGCTCTCCCAGTGTAGGGGAATAACAATGTGCTGAGGTGGGAGAGGGTGGTTGGGAGAGGGAGCACCTTTATGGAGGAAATGGGAGGGGGAGGGAGGATGGGACTGGGGGAAGGGAATAACATCTAAAATGTGAATGCAGAGAATATCCAATAAAAATGAGAAAAAGGATAAAATAGATATTCTTTATAATCACATGTTGTTATTTGCTTATATTTCAGCACATGGAGGCTTAGGCATGAGGATTCTGAGTTCCAAGCCAGCCTGGCCTGCACATTATAGTGCCATCAGTGAAGAGGAGAAAAAGAAAGAGAAAGTAGGGGAAGATGAAAAGAAGAAAACCTTACTAAGAGTGTTATAAAATATTATTGTCTTAAATATTTTAAAAATCAACTGTAAAAAACCAAAAAGACGATAAACATAAAAGATGCACTATATTGTATGAAAGGGTTTAAGGTTAACAAATCTTACAACTTAATTATATTTGCTTATTGTAACAAGAGGAGCCTCACATACACAAAGTCATAGTCCTTTGGTCCTCAGTTCCAAATAATCTAGAAATGGTGCTGCACATCTATAATCTCAGCGTTAAGGGGTTGGAGGCAAGAAGATAGAAGGTCAAGCTGTTCTTGGCTATATAGCAAAGTTGAAGCCAGACTGGACTATGGAAAACCCTGTCTTAAAAAAAATTAATTTGTTGATTGGCTTGGATCATTTCAGAATTCTCAAGCTTCATTTCCCTATTGCATTTCTGACTAAACCCTGAATCTTGATATTTCAGTTCCTGTAATAATAAAACTAATTGACATTTAAGTTTCCCTTTCTCAAATAGAGAGAAATTTACGCTTCTAGGAAATTGTACAAATAAGTAGAAAAATGATAAGAAGTAAGTGTGTGTGCGCATGTGGTGTGTGTGTGTGTGTGTGTGTGTGTGTGTGTGTGTGTGTTGATGGTCTAATAGTCTTGGCACCTGGGTGATATAGGTCTAGGTATTGAGTTCTGAATTTGTCTTTGTTGAGTAGGTTCATTAAGTTTTGTTTCCTCTCTGGATTTTATGAGAGTGTAATAGTGGTGAGCTGTCTGATTTCCTGGCCTATGCTGGTGTGTTCATAGGAAATGCATGGGAAACTTGGACAAGTTGTAGGGAGGAAGGTTTGAAGAGAAGGCCTTTGTGATCCTATTGGGATCATGTCAATGAATAAAGTTAGACCCCAGCAGGTTTCCAGCTACAGAGACTCAGATAACATTGGGATTGGCTCTTGCAGCAGGAAGGGTGTGGTTCTGTCTTCAGCCTATTTGTTGTCCTGAGTGGCATAGCTCTTCCGTTAGCCAGGGATGCCTACAGGTGTTGGTGTCTGAGATATAGCAGTGACTAGCAGAAAGAAGGTTAGGAGGTGATGGTCTGTGTGATGCATGGAAGATGTGGACAGGAAGAAAGAAAAGCTGTGGCTTATGTTCTGTTGCAATGATAGGAATGAAAGAATGTATTGGGTCTGGGGTAACACATAGATGGGAGTTCTGTGGGCAGCCTACCTAGTTTTCTGGCAGGCATGAAAGCATATTTTAATAACAGCAGTCAGAGGTTTGATGTAGAGAATTGATGCAAATTCCATGACAGTTAGTTCAACATAGCAAGACAAAAAACAAAAACAAAAAACAAAAACAAACAAACAAACAAACAAAAAACTAGAACTGGATATCTGCCTCGTCTGTTTCTAGAGTGTGCCTCCATTTCTGAGACATTCAGGAATAACGATACTTGCAATGAGGAACAAAACAACCTCTGTAATTCTGGAAGGATTCTTTGGTGTGGAAATAGAAATGGGCAAGGCCAGATTGTAGTGGGGCTTACCTTTAATTCCAGCACTTGGGAGGCAGAAATAGGCAGAGCTGTGAGTTTCAGTGTAGCCTGGTCTACAGCATAAGTTCCAGGATAGTCAAGGATGCACAAAGAAACTCTATCTTGATAAAGAAAAGGGAAAGAAAGAAAGAAGGAAGGAAGGAAGGAAGGAAGGAAGGAAGGAAGGAAGGAAGGAAGGAAGGAAGGAAAGTCCGGTTCCATCAAGCAGTAATGGGCAGGGGAGGAAGGGATAATTATGTTCCTGGGGTCCTAGTCTAGGATCCAGTGATAGAGGTAGATCCTTTGAGAAAATACTGAACCTTTTGCATTTCGGCAGTCTCTCAAACCAAGAGACATATAGATATCCACGTGAGATGAATTTTCAAACATACTATATAGCCATGTGAATCTATCCTGTTGTCTTGTATTATTTTCTGTAAACCTGAGAGAAGGAAGTGTGGATTAGACAAAAAGCTACTACTCATAATACCTGTGAGGCATGTATCAATAGGTTAGGAGTTCAGTGCATGTCAAGTTCAACTCTAGCTTGTGCCACATAAAACTTAGTGCAAGATAAACCAAAAGCTAGGTGGTATAAACCTGCAACCCTAGCACTTAAGAAGCAGAAGCAGAAGGATCATTATACATTTGAAGTTGATCTGCTCTGTATAATGAGTTCTAGGCTAGACAGAAGTATACAGCAAGATCCTATTAGAAAGAAAATCTGGTATATACACACAGGGGAGTTTTATTCAGCCATAAACTAAAAGGAAATCTGGCTGGTGAGGTGGGTTAGACATTAAAAGCGAAACGCACAACCAAGAATATAAGAAAAAGGAAAGTATGTCACTTAGATGAAAAAGGGTAGAACTGGATGTCACAATGCTAAGTGAAATATAACCAGATTTTGTAAAAAACCCAAACAGTTGTTTTATCTTATATACAAAATCTAGACAAGTATATACAATTATATAGACACACATATGCATACACACACACACACACACACACACACACACACACACACACACACACATGTGCAGATAGAGAGAGGATTATAAGTGGATTGGTGAGAAATTTTAGGATAGAGAAAAAAATTAAACAGAAGGAAAACAGGACAAAATATTATATTAATTGAACTACTATTTTATTTTTATCCATGTGTGTTCATGAATATGTATACTCACATAGATATTCATGAGTGTGAGGGTGCCTGGTAGGGCCAGAATAGGAATCAGATCCCTTGGCACTGGAATTACAGACAGCTATGAGCTGCCCATTGTGGGTACTAGAAATTGAATCCTAGTCCTTTGTAAGAATTGTACTCATCTCCCCAGCCCTCAAAATGTCGCATACTTTCCCTAATATATAAAATAAAGATCTAACCATGTATATTATATATATATATATATATATATATGATATGAAATACAAAAGGGAACAATTTAGGGGGAGGGAGAAAGGGGACAGCAAGGATTTGTGGGTAAGAGTCTTAGGAAAGGATGGTAAAAGATGAATATGAGGAAAATCTAATAATAACATGGGGCATTCATTTTTTAATGAAAAATCTCTTGTACAGTAAAGAATTAATTAAAAATTAAATTTAAAACATGATTTATATATAAGGCTATTTAATCCTTTAAAAACTGTGAGATTAGGTACCAATACTACTCCCATCAAATATGAAGAAATTAAATTACATGAAGCTATGGAACTTATATAACATAACAAGGTTATACCTGGCAGAGCTAGGATCCTAGTCAAAGTAGTGTGGAAGGAAAGTCTGTAGAGAAACTGCACAGAAATCTCAAGAGTGCCTTAATTACTTAAATGTTGGGGAGGATGTGCAGGTGTTCTCAGGGGTGACATTGGATGTCCTGAAACTACATAGACAGAAGGTTGTAAGCTGCCTCATGTAGATGCTTGGACTTGAAATCTTGTCCTCTGGAAGGGCAGTAAATACCCTTAAACAACTCTTGGACAACTCTTCAGTACTCTCCGCATTTTTAAGCTACAGGTTACAACACATAATTTGGGTGGTAGAGACACCATAGAAAGCAGGGTACATTGATGCATACTTTAGCCCCTATATTCTGGAGACTGAGGCAGGAGCACGGTCAAGATGTTTGAAGTGGGTTATAATCTCAGGTTACAGAAGGTGAGGCAGCTCAAAGGCTGCTAGCCTTCCCTGATATGTTCCTGGGAGCATGCTGGCCTTACTCTGTTAGATATGCTGACTTCATCTCAGTGGTTTCCATAATGTTTACAAAGCCAAGTCCTACTGAACGATAAAAAAAAAAAAAAAAAAAAAAAAAAAAAAAAAAAACCACCACATATATGGAGAAACCTAGCCCAGAAATCTCCAGCACATCTCCCTACCCCCTTACTAATATTGATTTCTCCTTCCCCCTTGATGGCACAGAACAGAATCATCCAGTGAAAGTCAGCTGGGAAATGGAGCACAGGACTGCTCTGACTACATTTCACTGGCCAGATAAAGCCCTGAGCAGGCAGCCAGCAGGATAAGAGAGAAAGGACTTTAGGTACTAAAGTGTTTGCCCAGAACAGAAGAAGAACAAGCAAAATAGTTCAGTTACTTTTCTGTCTCCCTTGAGACAGAAGCTTAAACCGAATACTTAGCCATTTATCCATTCATTCATTCTGCATGAGTTTGCTGATTGCCTAACATGAGCCTGGCAGTGAGGACTCAGAAGGGAGCAAAAGTGACAGCCCTCTGGAAATGATCACGGGAAAGAGAGTGGTCAAATAAACAACCTCAGAATTCTGTGTGTAATGATTAAAACAGTCTTGAAAAACAATGGAAATGGTGTGATTTGGAGTTGTAACAAGAAGCTCTGGTTTAAATTGGGAGAAAACTTGAGGTGATGTTCTATGCACTGTGTAAAAATTTTGGATTATCCGAATGCTGATTTCTATACTGGCAGAGATTTGTTTACATGCTGGTCTCTGGTATTGTTATTTTTATAGCTGTATCATATTTTGTAAACACTCATTCCAACTATGAGCTACATGATACCCTATTTCAAAAATTAATTTTACAAAACAAAAGTAAATAAATAGAGCAAAAAAAGGAAGGAAGGAAGGAGGAAGGGATTTGCAGTAGAGAGAACTATGAGAAATATATGAAGAATGGTACAAGGAGTGTCAAAGTGTCCCAGAATGAGACCAGGTTGGAGAATAAACAGAAGGTAAACCAATAACAAGAGATCTTCATTCAAGAAGAGACTTCTCCAAAACCAGGAAGGAGCACCCCAACAGGTTGTTCATTATCAAGTATGAGCAGATGCCCTTATCTGGGACAAGAATTTGCAAGGCTAGTTTCAGGTGTTCTCTGTAACAATGTAAAAGATCATCTTTGTTTACAATGTTTAGGCAGATATGTAGAGTATTGTTCAAATTATTTGTCACAGATCAGAAGCCAAGAGTTTAGAAGGCTATTCAGCTAGAACTTCTGTTTATCTCATTAGGAAGGGAATAGTTTAAGATGTTAAGAAGTTAAGATGGGGGGGATTAAGATGATATTATTGAGCCCTGACAGGTCTATTATTGGGTATTCTTGGGGGAAGAGACATTGTTTTCATAATTCTGCTTGCTTCTTTACCAAAGGACCAGATGAGAGCCTATGTAAAGAGTTGAAGGTAGAATCTTATCTTCAACTGAATAAACATTGCTATGAGTCACTCTGGAATATGTGATATGTGGCACATTGGTCAAGGGCATTTCCAGTAGTAGGTCAGCTGATCTGTGCCACATGCAACTAGGTCAAGAGGTAAGAAGGGAAGCATTCGGGAGGGGGATATCCGTGCACCCCTCAACAACTGCAGTACTTCCTCTTTAGGCTCAGCTTTCTGCCAGCTTCTCTTATCACAAAACAAAGTCTTAAGTCCTCAGCAAATTCTCATAAAATGCAATGGCTGTTCTCAGCTATTGCAGTGTAGAATTGAAGGCAAGGTCAATGACCAAGTTGAGCAAAGTGGAACAGAAGAAACAAGTAGCAGTCCATCTCAGGACAAATGTCCCAGATGGCAAGAAGAAAAATAGTTTGGGTCTCTATGAATCCTTTATGACAACTCCCAGAGCCAGAATTAGATGCTTTTGGGGGTTCCTGAGACATGTTCAGAGACAGAAGTGCGTCATACCTTATGTTTTTAAACTATATTGAAACGACAATGAGTTGAGAATGAAACAAAGAACCTGGATTGCATGCACATCCAAGTATGTTCTTTCTAATCTTCATAACCGCCCTGCAAGATGGTTTTATTATCTCAGGAAAATGAGGTTGTGAGCATGCCTAACCCAAGAATGCACTGTGAGTGGAAGAAGTGGGCTGAAGTCCATATCTGTGAATCTTAGATGCCTAAGTTCATTCTCTAACGGTCCATTGCATCCCTCAATGAAGTGTGTGTGAATGTGTGTGTGTGTGTGTGTGTGTGTATGCTTGCCTTCAAGACCCTCCCACTTCCCCCACACAGGAAAGAAAAGTCTTTTCTTTCACTTAAAAGCCAGACTGGAGGTGAGTGGGTGAAGAGTAGTGGGGGAGGAGAAAAACCTTTGTCTTAAAAGAAATTAAGGTTTCTCATGCTTTTTCTTCATTATCTGTGAACTTATCATGTCCATATTCATTTCTTTTGTTCCCTTTCAGTTCAGTTTCCTTCCAATTAAAGCAAAACTGGAGACTTTGGAGATAAGTTGGCTGATTAGCAGTTTCCTATATGTGACCAGTCAAAATAACAAAGCATGGACTGTATCAAGGAAAAAGAGAAGAGTATAGTAGTTAGAGCAGAGATGGTAGTGCCTCTGTAAAGAATGGAGAAACAGAAAGGCTACACAGAAAAGGAAGGAAACGCCTTTGCCTATGGCTCTGACTCCCTGGGCAGAGGCAATAAGGAATGAATGAGTTTTGTATTATGAGACTGCCTCTGAGCATCTGGGGCAAAATGCTGTGCTTTGAGTCTGAAACAGTCTCATCTGTTTAAACATCTGGTTCTCTACCTTATGTAGAGAGCCTGGTTTATAGAAGTGGGTCACCAAGGGTGGGTCTCTAAAGATGTGCAGTACAGATCTAGCAGTGGTCTAGTTTTTGTTGGTGCTTGTTTATTATCTTTTGAGACAGGGTCTCATGTAGCCCAGGCTGGCTTCTAACTCCTTGTGTAGCTATGTCTCTGAAATTCTGATCCTCCTGACTCTGCCTCCCAAGTGTTGAAATTATTGCCAGTGTTGATTGCCACATCTATCTCAGAGAGTTCTCACAAGAAAAATATAAATCACCAAAGAATACAATTTTAAATATTTAAACATCCTCAGTCATGAAGGACATTCTAAGGAGAACTACACTGAGATTGCATCTCACTTCAGTCATAACCATCAGGAAGACAACAGTAAGGAAAGAAAAGGATGTAGGAGAAAGAAAACACTTCTGGTGAGAATGTAAACTACTATGGAAACCACAGCACAGAGTCCTCAGAAAATCACAATGAGAATTACCACATAATCTTCTTAAGCCACTCTTGGGTATATACCTGAAAGAGAAGAAGTTAATATGTAAAAGAGATGTTGGTTGTGACAGCCCCACATTGCTACCATCACCAGCTTCTAGACTTAATTTAAGTTCTCCTAGACTTGTAAGAACCTCTACTCAAGCCAAATTGAAATTCAGGGTCTTGGCATTGAAGAGAATTTTGAGACTGGCCAGTATAGTAAGCAGAGTTTTTTTTTTTTTTTTTTTAAATCTGTTTAATAATAATTTTAAATAGGCTTAAGCATTATTGGAATGTGCTTCCCAAGGGAGGAAAGAGGAGGTAAGGACACCCATGGGTGTATGGGCTCCTCAAGGAAGAATAAGCAATTGTCCTTACACACACAGACAGACACACAGACACACACACACACACACACAGAGAGAGAGAGAGAGAGAGAGAGAGAGAGAGAGAGAGAGAGAGAGAGAGAGAGAGAAAGAGAGAGAGAGAGAGAGGAGAGACTTCTTAATTCTTAAGCTACATCTCAAAAGATTACTTAGACTCCCTCTCCTTTTTTAATTTTTTTTCTAGAAAAATCTGCAGAATTAAGGCTGGGAGGGAGATGGCCTTAGGCACTTGGTAATTGGGCTGGGATTCTTGCTTGCCTAGTGGCAAAAGCTTCCACCAAGTTTCCACCTGACAGGTTTCTTCTTTCTCACTGCTCATGACAAGAAGCCTTGGGGATATCTATATACCCATGCCCATTGCTTGACTGTATAAAATAGCCAAGTTATGGAATCAGCCTGGGTACCCATCTAAAGCATGAATGGATAAAAAAGTGTGCCATATACACATTGAAGTATTATCCCAAAGCATCACCAGAGGTCTCATGATATTCCGCAGCTATTATATCCTCCTTCCTTCCCAAAAGATGTACCATCCTGACTGCCCATCCTATGGATTAGCTTTGTGTGCTTCAAGCTTTATATAAACTGAAGCATATCTCTTTTGTGTCTGGTACCTCTTATTCATGCCTGTAAGTATGGGCATGAATGGGGGTTTACTTACTTTTACTGCTGTATAAATACACAATTGTATACTTATGCCACAATTCACCTATATTTTGTATTATTGAACATCTGAGGTTGTTTCCGCGATAAGGCTTATTCAACAGTTTCCATTAATCTTCTTGTGCTTGTCTTCTTGGTACATATATTCTTAATCATCTGTTCTCTTAAGAAAGAAAGCTTTATTTGGGAACACTGTAAATGGACCAATTAAGATACAAGAGCACAAGATTGTCAACAAGTTGGACACACTTTTCTTGAGCGGTCCTTTATCTCATGATAGATATAGACACTGTGGATTTCATAGGAGAAGGCACTTGGGGACAGAGATGTCCTTTCACGTTATTTCATGCAATAATTTAGAGAATGGGAAACAAAACTAAACTATATAATTAAAATTAAATGCAAATTGCTTGCACCTAGAGTAAAGGCAGCTCACAGAACCTCTTCTCAGAGCGGTCAGTTTAATTCAAGTGCTGTTGTCCGATTACTTCTGAACTGTAGAACGGAGGACTATTGAGTCACCTGAGGATGAGGCATGGGGAGACTGAAGAGGACTGAGGAACACAGTCATCTTTGTGGGCTTTTGCTTTCGTTTACCTCTCATTCTTGAAGTCAAGGTTAAGATCTTGGTGAACTTGGAGGGTTCAAACTGACTCTGCTCATCCCTCTTTTACAGCATCCGTGCCCTGGGAGGAAGAAAGGATGTACCACAGAAATTCCAGCAGGTGCTTATGCCACTGCCATAGTTAATAACTGCAGTTTAAACCCTGGACCTGCAGGGAGGTGAGGAGAGAACAGATGGATAGCTGTGTTGTTCTCTAGAGCTAGAAGGGGGTGCAAGTGGTTACAACGCTGACGTTGGGAATCCTTTATGTTAATATCATAGAAAAACTTAACAGAACGTTTTTTTAATCCCACCTCTGACATTCAGAAATCTTTATGGTAGCCAGGTAGATATTATCCTTACGTTCATGTGTGGACTTAAATCGAATGGAAGGCAGGTTCACTACCATAATCCACCTCTTCCGTTCCCTTTCAGGAGTGCCTAGGTAGAGAAGACAAAGGAAAGAGATCTGAAAGTAGCCAGTGCCTCCAAATAGTTGCAAGGACAGGCATGGAGGCGTTGGTTGGAAGGGCGTGTGGTCTGAAAGTTCTACACCTCGGGATAGTTTGGAAACACCCTGGAGGTGCATCTTTCAGTCCTTGCCCTGGAGGCAGGGGTCTATTTAGGCACCTACCAGCGTTTCAGTGAAGTTTCACAGAGGGTGACAGTGAGGTAGTACCGCCCCTCCCGGATGGACGCACGGGCGCCCTCTGGCACCCCGAGCCTAGAGGCGCAGTGGTAGGGTGGGGACCCGAGAAGAGCGGCCAGCCCAGGTGCGCCAGGGGTTGGGCAGGAGCCCGGAAGGTGCGCTCTCCCGCCCCACCCCCTCCCTGCGCCTCCCGCATGAAAGTGAAAGTTCCAGGGCCCCAAGAAGGTCAAGGATTTGGGGGGCGGGGCTGGCGCGGACGTGGGCGCTGGCGCCGGGCACTGGAGGGGCCATGGATGGGCTCGGCCGCCGCCTCCGAGCCAGCCTGAGACTGAAGCGCGGCCAGCGGGGTTAGTGCGGGCCACAGCGCGCGCGGGAGGGGGGAGGGGGACTCCGAATCTCTGGTCTAGGTGCGGCACTGGGGTCGGGAATGTGGAGCAGTTTGGGCGGGATCTAGGAGGGTTAGGCAGGAGGCAGGTGAGCTCAAGAGAGCCTGTCAACAAGCGGACAGACCTGCTGGGTCAAGGGGGAACCTGGTGCCAGAAACTTACAACGGTTATGGGGCCCCCAAGGGCCACGTGTCCTTATATCCAGGAAGCGTGTGGTGCAGCCACTTTATGGCTAAAGAGCTTGGACTGTCAGCCCTCGGAGAGGTGCTTCCCTTCCCTACTTAGCTGTCTGTTTTTCAGTTCCTGAGAACCAGCTTGTCTCTGTCTTGCAGATATCCGTGTCACAAAAACTGGTCTCCCCAAGCCCTTAGCACTGACCTCTATAGGACAGCCAGGTAGATCAGCTCAGCTGTTTCCTCGATCCAGACCTTGCGTTCTGACCTGTAAAATGGGAACCTTTTCCCTGTCCAGGGTGGATGGTAGGGGTTAAATTAGATGTGTCATCGGCTTCCTTTCTCCGTATCTGGAGGACTGGAAATTAGAAGAAGGACAATTGGGATTCATTAATGTGTCCATTCATTCAACAAACATCTGTTGCTGTTTATGTCTGGCCAGTGTTATGGCTGAGCCGTCACCCCTGAGTTTGCTCAGACAGAGCCCATGCTTCTGAAAAGAAAAGGTTTTTACTGGTCATTTCCAGAGAGCTCACCCCTTCCTGCATTTGCAAATAAAGACATCAGTGGCCCCTCTCATAAGAGGCCTCTGAGCTGAGGTCGGTACTTCCTTCTCAGAACTGCAGGGACTTGTGACTGATGTGCTCTTCCTATCTTCTCGCTTCTGCCACCCTCCTTCTCCACCACGGTTGTTCTGGCACATGCCTCTTCCACCTGCATGCCCGGGATCGGGGATGGGGCTCCAGTGGCTGGAGCAGTGTTGTAGGGAGGAGAGAAGTCCTCTTTTTTGCTACAGAGTTCTGGCTTGGTTTTCTTGGGCTTCCTAGACCTGGGTAATCTGCTGCCGAACGCTGCGGTCATTTTCCTGAGGTTCAGAAGACATATTTCAGTCGGTCTCCACCTAATTCCCACAGCAGCATATGGCTAGCAGCAGTACCTGGAGGACCCTCCTTGTGGCCAACAAACAGGAAAGCAGGCAGTCTTATATGTGCCTGGTCACTGGTCACAAGTTTAGCACCTGTCAGGTCATATGGGTGTGACTCTCATCTTTCTTGTCCTCCTGCTTCCTGGGGGGGATTTTCCCTCCTGGTTCACTGGCTCAGGCAGTTATGTCTTAGAGGGGTGTGTGTGTGTGTGTGTGTGTGTGTGTGTGTGTGTGTGTGTGCTTAAAACACTGATAGGAAGACTGTTATGGTTATTCTGGGTTGCTGGCAGTTCAATCAAGCACAAACAAGAACTTTTCAGATTAAGGTTCTCTCTTTGCTTCAGGTGGTGTGGGAGGGGCTTCCCCGTGGAGGAACAAGTATAACCAGACTCCTGACTTCCCTAGAAGTGTGGCTCCTCCCTCAATTAAAGTTGAGGGTAATTCATTCCAGGGCATCTGGATCAAGTGAGGTGCCTTCTATTATACAAGAGTTTGATGCATATTAGTCCTTCTCATGCTTTTCTCTTCTGAAAGGGAGAGAAGGACAAAACACTCATTTGTTGGATTTCTTGAGCCTCAGCCCGAAGGTCTAGTTACTTTTCTTTGGGGTGGGATCACTGACTTTGCTTCTCCCTGGTTTCTCCTGATAAAGCAGGAGGAAATGGAGTGAAAAGGCGGCCCTAAGGACTGAGGAAAAGACATTTCCTGAGGTTCTCAGATGACCAGGAAGATGACTCTGGCCCTCCCAGCCATTTGCTCATCATCCATCCCACCCCAACCCTTCCCCCTCCCTACCGTAAGATGTTTACTGTGTGATACACCAGAAGGCCTGAGCCTAGATTTGGAACGTTTGTAACATTCACTTTGTACAGATTGTGTTCCTTTTCAACTGCCTCCGAGTGACTTAATGCCTCGGTTTTCGTTCCTGTGCTAGGCATGTACTTGTTCCTTAAGGCAACCAGTAAAGATTATGCAACAGAGTACAAGTAAGACACAAGAACTATCTATGTCCCTTTTCTTTGCCCTTCTCATAATTTCAACTCTCATCATCTGTGCAATGACTGGCCCTCCAATGCTGGGTGTCTGAGTCCCGCATTTCACTGGTGCCACAGTTCCGGTGCTCTTAGGAGCCGGGTGATGCTTCTTTCTTACCTTAGCCACACACTCCCTCCCAGAGGGCTGCTAATTCTTTGCAGGAGTGGCAGACACAGGCACCAGATCCTTTTGTTTCTTCCCTCCCCATTAAGTTACTTCCTGACAAAGGCTCTTTCCTCTTATCCTGTGTGTTTCCTTATTCAGGATTTGCTGTGAGAAACCAGGCTATCTGTGACTTCTTTCCTCCTCCTCCTCAAATTCTAGACACAGAACTGGGTCTGCTGTTTAGCTTGTTCAGCCAGAAGAAGGGCTGAGCAGGGGTGGTGGAGAGGTGAAAATGCTCTGTACCCCTACTGCTGCTGATGCAATGAGGCTCCTACTCTAAGCTGGGGACAATTTCCTCAGCCATTGTTTCCTTTTAGTAAAGATGGTGAGAGACAGGAATCTGCTGGAACCTTGAAATTGTGAGATAGCTCTATGCCTTAGATCAGGGCAAACTACAAGGGTGGGGTGGGGAGACCTTCCCAGCTATTCTGTAAATATCTGGACCTCTCAAAGTGGCCTTTGTTCTTTTCACCCTCAGAAGAGGATTCCTAGGACTCTTGCTACAATTATTAGTATTAGAGAATAATTGGGCAAGTCTACTTATCTGAATCAGGGCAAGGCAGTGGCATCTTGGCTGCAAGTGTTCAGTCTGGTGCTCCTGGAGATCCTGGTTGTTTTAGAATTTGCCAGTTGACCTGCTGGGACTCTGCAGCTTCTGATGATTACTTGAGAAGGTAATGGTGAACAATCAAGCTGGGATGTAAAATACCTTTGCTGAGTCCCACAAGGCACTGGAGTCCATGGTCTGATTTTCCCAGGCATCCCTCACTGCCTGGGGCTGTAAAGAAACTCGCCACATGGCCTACAAGCACTGGTATTCAGAGCCCTTAGCCCAGAAGCAGCTGTGCCTTGAGATGTTTGCTCATGACCTTTTCTGTTACCACACCCTGGGGCTCTTGGGAGGAGCCAAGAGTTGAGCTGTTGTGCCAGGATGCTGCTTCTGTCAGTGCCCACACTAAGCTACCTCGTGGGTCCCTTCACATCCTTCTTGCTCAACTACGGAGCACACAGGATGGAAACTGCTCTCTGACTTTGGGAGACAGCGCTTGGTTCAGCTCATTAAAGCTGGGATTTGAGACCAAAGCAGAAGGCATTTTCTCAGGTTTTCTGTGGCCAGCCTGAAGAAGGAACATCCATGCCCCCAAAACTCAGAATGACGGAAGGACAAGGGGTAAGCCGAACCCTCAGGCTGCTCCTAAATCGCTTGCCACGACTTCGAGCAGGTCAGAACTGGATTGCCTACTTCCTTTTGCGGATGATCCTTTTATGGGCTGATACCTCCTGTAATGATCCTCTTTTCTCTTATGTCCAAATCCACATGGCCCCCATGTGGTCAAGCCAGGAGGATTACCTTATCAATTTGCAGAACTAGTCATGTCTGTTGTGGTGGTCTTGGCATGGTTACAAAAAAAATGCCCTATGGGCCTACTCTGATTATTTAGTGATTATTTAGTACAGATTTACTCATGGCTCAGAAAATACCCAGAACTGCTACAGCAGGCAGAATGTACCACCGAGAACCTCCACAGCATGGCTCCCAGATTTCTACATCAGTGTTTTCTTTTCTTCCTGTGTCACTCCACGGTTTCAAGTTTCCCAGGGCAGGTATGGAAACTGCCCTCTTGGCTCTGGTCCTGCCTGGTGCTCGGTGGTGCCTGGTCAGGCTTGGCACTGCAGCCTTGAAGCATGGTTTTTGTCCAGATTCTCACACACAGTACCGAATGGAGGGATGGAAGGAATACTCAAGGAGCTCTTGCATCTTCATTTTAGGGCAATCCCAGAACAACCCCGGGGAAGCTGTCACAGAACCAGAAAGGATCCAGGAGCACTGTCTATCTAGCTTTGCTGGAGGCCAGCACTTCTTTGAATACCTTCTTGTTGTTTCCTTAAAGAAAAAGCGTTTAGGGAATGACTATGAACCCACGATCACCTACCAGTTTCCCAAGGTAAGGATGGAGGGAGAGGTGGGGCCTGAGGGTGGAGGTAGAAGGACAGAGGTGTGATTCAAAGGTAATAGAGTTCTATGTCTTACCACACTGCCTGGGCTCTAGCTCTGAGCTCACTGCTCTCGTTTCCTTTGTAGCCCAGCCCTAGTTTTCTATAATCACCCAAAGAATCTAGGTCTAAGTGAACCTCTGGAGCATGGAAATAAGCCTTGTGCTCTTCCAGATTCCCCCTTGGTTACCTTTGACTACAGAAAGATCCAGCATCTGCTGGAACTCCTAAGAAGGTATGGCCTTCCTAGTTATGTGCTAGAGAATCAAGCAGGTCCCAGATTCGAACGCAGCCTAAAATCAGAATACTAAAATATTAGAGCTCTTCTTGTCTGATCATGCACTGGGTGAGGCACAATATGCCCTTCTCACCAGCCTCTCGGTAGCAGGTGTAGCAATTGTACAGGTGGCTTCTTTTCTATGATGTGGTTTCTCTCTGATGCCACCTCTCAGGAGATTGGTCCAGCTGACCTTTCTAACCTCTTTTTAATATGTAAATCCTTAGGATACTGAATTGCAGCCCAAGGTTACATGGACGTGGCCCAGAACAAATTGCTTTCTCTTTGAGGTCCTTCCAGCTAGACCTAGAGGTCAGACTGTGTGGTACCAACCAAAGGCACCTTTGTACTCCATGATGTTGGGAAAGAAGGCTGACAGGCTTCTCTGATCTCTGCTTCTCTGCCTAAATTCCACTGTCTTTTCCTTACAGAGAGAGAACCTGCTCCGAGGTCAGCAGGAGGAGGAGGAACGGCTGCTCAATGCCATCCCTTTGTTTTGCTTTCCTGATGGGAATGAGTGGGCGCCACTCACAGAGTATCCCAGGTAACCACTCAGCCTGCAGGCAAGGGTATCAGATTTGGATGGAAGGGCAAATGTGTGACTCTTGTAGTCCCCTCACCTGGTACGAATGCTGAGTTTTTGCCAGGGAAATATTTTGCCTGGGATCCTCTGGCAAATGCTTGAAGCTGTGACTTGACCTCTCTCTGAAGACTTTTAAGAGTCTCTTACCTGTTCCTAGAAGAAATAGTCTTTTTTGTCCTCCCACTCTGGACTTTGGCCTCTACAATATGGAAAAGGTTCTTATATCATGAACTCTGGAAGTAGACTATGACTTCAATTTTTAGATAAGAAGTAACCTCAGAGCCTTACTTACCTGGTCTGTAAAGCAGTGATAATAATTGAACCTTCTTCAAAAAGGCTCGATTGAGTCTCAAATGAGGCGATGCATGAGAGCTTGACACCATCAAGTGCTTAGTAAGTGGCTGCTGTGATTATCCCCATGACTAACCAGCAGCTCCCCTTTGTCTTCCTCTCCACTCCTCTACTGCTGACTTCAATCTTGTTTTAGAATCTAGTGAGCAAATGCACACCGTTGGTCTTCTCTCTCTTAGGGAGACCTTCTCATTCGTCCTGACCAATGTGGATGGGAGCAGGAAGATTGGATACTGCCGGCGTCTCCTGGTTGGTGCTACTCAACCTCCCCTTCCTCTCTGCAGAAGGAGCTCCCCGGCTGGGCTTGGCGAAGCCTCAGCTACAAAAGCTCAGGCTCCATGGGAATGGTGCTTAGAGGGAAAGTACACCTCATCACAATCTGCCATTTTAGTGTTCCTTCTGGAATCTCACAAAAACAAGGACATGCTGCCCCTCCCCTCTGCTGCCACCGGGCTCTGGCCTGTGCTCACCCAGCTCAACAGTTCTCCAGTTGAACCCTCTTGAAGTCTTCTGTACCCAGGCCTGCCTGCCTTGTTCCTGGAGACTCCCAGACACTCTGAGATTTGAATGACAAGTTCTAATTCTTGGCTTTCAGGACAAGGACTCTAGACACCTTTACAACCATTTCCTCTCTAGATATTTCCTCGTGGCTAAGACAAACTTGTTTTTGTTCTTACTGAACTTAAGCTTATGTTGGCCATGAGTCAGTGTTTGTGCTTGGGTTTCTAGCCCCGGAAGGCTGCCACTACCACCTCCTTCCTCCTCTTCCTCTTCTTCCTCCTCCTCTTCTCAGCATATACCCATTGTATAAACAAATAGGCTTCATAGTTTTTATGTGTCATATTTGCTACTCCCACACCAGTTTATTTTCTCTTCCCTAACACTCCTCTAATTTTATGTTTTTACTCCTTTTTTTTTATTTTTTAAAGTATATAAATGTTTGACTGTATGTATGTAAGGGCACTGGATGCATACCTATAGCCCACGGAGAACAGAATAGGGAGGTAGCTTCTCTGGAACTGGAGTTAAGTGCAAACAGGTGTGAGCTGCAGTTGAGGTGCTGGGACCCAAACATGGGTCTTATGCAAAAGCTGAAAATGTTCTTAACCATTGAGCCATCTCTCCAGTCCTCCTGTCTTTCTTTTTGAAAGACTTATTTTAGTTTTAATTATGTGTATGTGCGTGTGAGTGGGTGGGTGGGATATGTGTATATGTGTGTGTTTGTACTTTATAAGGCCAAAGAACGGACATCTCCTGACTGGAGTAAAACATGGCTGTGAACCATCTAATGTAGATGCTGGGAATAGATCCTCTAGAAGAGTAATATGTGTTCATAACTCCTGGGGCACATATCCAGCCCCCTCATGTCTGTTGTTTATGTCTTATTTTTTCTAAAATCCAAATCCTGTGTATGAGATAGAAAACACATTCTGTGCCTAGTTTTATTTGTTTGTTTGTTTGTTTTTTTTGCCAACTATATTCATTTGTCATTCTTCTTATTAGCTGAATAATACTCCACTTTGTTTACACGACACACTATCTTTTCATCTGTTGAAAGACACTTAGACTGGTTGCACAATGTGGCAGTTGTAAACTAATCAGTGTCTTTTGACTTTTGTAGCTGTTTTGACTCTTCTCCTGTTTGTTCCATGAATAGAACCTTTATACAGACAGACCTTTCTCCATTCAGCCTATTGACCAGTCCCACCTGCAGCATTCCACCTTTGGTGCTATTAGTCTCAAATAGGAGATACCCTTGTGGAGGCTGCAGCCCTGAAGGAAATTCTTGTCCCTCTCCAGCCTGCTGGTCCTGGTCCTCGCCTTCCAAAAGTATACTGCATCATCAGCTGCATCGGCTGCTTCGGCTTGTTCTCCAAGGTAGGGTTAGGACAAGACTCCTTGGAGCCTGTTAGACAGGCCTGTTCAGCTCTCTGGCTCTGTCTAGCAGCTTGCCTTGCAACTTGAGCACTTGGTAGAGTGCCTTCCCGACAGCCTGACCAGTAACAAGGATATTGGGTAAAACTGAAAGAGGAGGGACTTGGGCTTAACCCTATTTCAGGAAAATCTAGAAGGCGGTTTCTCCTGCAGAGAGAACTGTTGTCCATTTTTCTTCTTATCTTCCTGGTTGCTGTGAGGCATAACATGTGGAAATTTTCCATAAAAGGGAATGCACTATACAAGTCTGAAGGGAAATAATATACAATAAGAATCCCCATAGTTACTCTGACTCTGATGACAGAAAAGAAATTGGTGATTTGTGTTGCTGGAGCTATGATAAAGGCAGTCTCTCAAGATCAACTTGACCTATCTTGGTGGCCAGAAGAATGCTGGGTGTAGGAGAGGAACTCCAGTGGCTTCTGCTTGGGTGGATCTTACTTCTATGAATTACATTGAGGGCTGATGGCAGCCTCACCCTGATGACAGTTCAGAGGAAATGGGACAGTGATACTCAGAAAGTTAGGCTTCTAGGTTCTTAATCCAGCTAGTGCCAATATGGGAGATGACTTGCTAGGCTTAGTAGTTTTGTGTCAGTGTTAAGAGATGGATGGGATATAAGAGAAAATCAAGAGACTTCTTTGATAAATAGGTTTTATCCAGGAGATACAAGCCAGTTGGTAAGGGGCCTAGAAAATACTAGAAGACAGGACCAGTGTGAGAGTCTTGGGTATTCAGTAGAATCCCTCTAAGCCTTCCGTCCTGTGGTCCTTCCCCTGCAGATACTGGATGAAGTAGAGAAGAGACATCAGATCTCCATGGCGGTCATCTACCCATTCATGCAAGGTCTTCGAGAGGCAGCCTTTCCTGCGCCTGGAAAGACAGTCACCCTTAAGAGCTTCATTCCTGACTCAGGCACGGAGGTGGGTTATCAAGTGTGCAAACCTCTCCCTGACCAGTTTCTCTCACCTTGATTATTTCATTCACCAAGTTCAAGTATAGGGAAGCTGAGCAAGGTGTTAGACTTATTGGCAGAGCTAAGAACTCACCCAAATATACTACACCTTCTAACCTGATGCTCACCAGCACCTACTTATTACTGTTCAGTCTGCTAAATTTTGTCTGTCCTCATGTATGGTACTAAGTTTGCTCCTAGACTCCAAATGTCCAGTTGTTCCTACACCTTAACTAACCTAACTATTCTCTGTGTATATCCTGTAACTCTATCACGTAGTTCCCATCTGTTTTACTTCTTATCATTCATCCCCACCCCTAAGTCCACACCCACCTCATGAAGTACTGTTGGTCTAAGTCACTGAAGAGCTCAAAGCAGCAAGAGAGTCCATTCAGAATCTCTGAGACCGGAAATTCCACATTCACCTTTGAATCTGGTCATCCCTACAGAAGAATCAGGAAGTCACTAGGAATTTTCAGTTGTTGGAAAAATACTGAAGGAAAAATGAGTATTGAGGGCTCTGTGTCAAGCTATGCATGCTCTGGGTAAAGAGTGGTAAGCAAATGAAGGTGGCTTCTAACCTTGTGTAGCTCAAGGTCTCATGGAGAAGGTACACCCGGAAATGTTGAAATGAGTAAACATACTGGTGAGCATACAGTTAAAGATTAGACAGTCACAAAGAAAGAAAAAGCAGTGTGCAGCATGAGAAAAAGATGAAGTCTTCAGATGACCAAGGTGAGCCTCTGGAGCTGATGGATAATAACGAAGAAAGGAAAGCAATGCATGAGAAGCCCAGCCCAGGCCTGGCTTTAGGCAGGAGAAATGCTCTGCCTTAGAGCCTGTACCCAGTGAAACATGGATGGGTCAGAATGGACATCATGAGCCGTAGTGAAGAATATACCCAGCTGTTCTCAGAGGAGAAAGAAGCCACTGGTGGGCAAGCTAGGATCAGATCTGTCATTTGGAAAGAATGGGATAGGCTTGTTTTGGGTCTGTGATTTCTTTTATTGCTGAACCCTTTCCTTTTTTTCATACAGTTCATCTCACTGACACGGCCCCTAGATTCCCACCTTGAACATGTGGACTTCAGTGTTTTGCTGCAGTGTCTCCAACTTGAGCAGATTATTCAGATCTTTGCCTCTGCAGTGCTGGAAAGAAAAATCATCTTTTTGGCAGAGGGTCTCAGGTAAGCTCAGCTACTAACTGGCTGGCTACAGTAGGCTGCATTCCTGGGATCAAGGGAATATGTACTGAAACTTTTTGAAGGCAGTCATATTCTAGGGCTCATATGTGCACTTTTCAGTTTCCAGTTCCTGGATTGCATTTTAGGCCTAGAAAAATAACTAGTCCAACTTGTCCAGCCATCTCCAGCCTCAAACTTGATTGCTGCCTTACTATGATCTAAGAAGGATGCGGAGTGTCCCTGGTATAACACAGGCTCAGCCAGCCAGGGTGAATGCAGACATGATTCTGCCCTTTCAAGATTAGACTGAGGGAAGAAAAAGGGTGTAGAAAACAGGAAGTTGTAAAAAGGAATGGAGGATATGCTAATCTATCCATTTGTAAACTCACTCAACAAGTATTTATTGCATGTCAGCTGTTTTCCAGATGCCAAGCATTGAAGAGATAGCCAGAAGACTGGCTTATCTCATTTATCCTTAAGTAGATGAAGGTTTATGAAGGTCTATGTACTGGTTTTCAGCAGATGTACTGAAACCAGCAGAATGACTTCCAAATCTTGTTCTTCCACCTTTAGTTAATGGTTCCCCTTAGGTTAGCTTTTTGAAGTCAAGAACACAGTTTTTTTTTTTTGTTTGTTTTTTTTTTTTAGAATGGAAATGATATAAACATGCTTTATAGGGTTGTGATAGGATTAAAGGGCATAACACACAGTGGTAGACACCCAGGACCCCACCAGGTGCAGATTGGTGAGAACGAGCCACTACTCTCCATTAGTTCTAAATTGAGTATACATCCGTGTATAGCAGGAGCAGGAGTGTTGGCTGCTACTTTTGAGAGGATTTGAGTCTGGAAAAGGATGTGGAAAAGACATTTGGCAGGCAGAGAAGAGAAACTGACAAAATCAGTGGGGGATTGACTATGCAGACCTGGCTGCCTTGGAGCTCACAGAGATCTCCCTGCGCTGTGATTAAAGATTTGTTCAACCTCAGGAAGAATCAATAATTTTGAGTTAAGACTGTCCATTAGGGAAGAGGAAGAAAAGGATGTTGAAAAACAGCAGAGGATCAAGGGGATGGCATGAGTTCTGGAAGAAAGGAAGCTTGGCAGGGATCAGGGCTCTGTGTGTTAAAACATAGTAACATCATCAATAACCAAGAAGAAAGCTATCATAGGCTACATCTTGTGAGAAGGGTATCATTTTTGTTATGGAGGTGGTTCTTCTGCTCTGGGTCCTGTGTGGAGGATGTTTCTGTGGTAGCTGGGGCTCAGTTTCCAACTAGGCATTTCTGATCAGTACTTAGGATATTTCAAGGATAAACTTTCTCCAGGAAATAGTACAACTTCCTACTTTCTTCCCGCACAGTTTTCAGATTCAGAAGGCTGCAGCTAGGAGGTGACTTACAAGCAGGCGAGTTTGTTAGGGTGGTACTCAGAGACCCGATATTTCTAACTCAGGAAGTGTTAGCTTGATACCAAGGTTTCCGCATCTGTGTTTTTATTGGCCTTGGCTGTAGGATAACTTGGCTGGAGAAATGAAAAGCTATGAGGGAATAAGAAAGCCAGAGACTGAGGCTGAGTATGGTGTGGATCAGGAAGGCGGCTGAATTGTTACAGGGATAGTAATGACAAAAGGAATCCAAGTAGCAAAGTCTTGAGGCGTTCACCTCCATGGGACTTTCCAGAATCTCTGAGTCTTAGTTCCTGGAACCGAGGAATTTCCCAAGCTAACTCAGGGACTGACCTGGTAGCTTTCAAATGGCTTCAGAGAGGCATAGAAGGGCATGGCTCTGTATGAAGGCCCTGCTTCCTCTTCAGATCCTGGTGTTAACTGGCTTGTTTCTTCACTGTGTTGTGAGTTTTTCAAAGAAGGGCCAGAGTTATTCTTCTAGTTAGCCCAGCCCTTTGTAGAGCAGAAGCTCAGTCATATCCCCGTTTAAGTGTAGACATGTCTTCCTCCCTCCCCTTTTCTAAGTCACCTTCATTTTTAGCCAGTAATGACTTGAGAGAACTAGCTGGGAATAGAGATTAAAGGGGGCCCCGCCCTGCTAGTGGAGCCTTGCCTACCCTGATTTCTACCCTTCTCTTAGCAACAAGTAGCTACAGGCTCTGTGATCAGCATGGCTTCCAGACTTGAATTTTTTTCTGGTACAGGAACATTGCCGGTAGCTACTGTAGATGTGGGGCTCTGAACCAGTGTATAGAAACAGCATTGCTGACCCAGCCTCTGTTCTGTGTTCCAGTACCCTGTCTCAGTGTATCCATGCTGCAGCTGCTCTGCTTTACCCATTTAGTTGGGCACACACATACATCCCTGTGGTCCCTGAGAGCCTGCTGGCCACTGTCTGCTGCCCTACCCCCTTCATGGTTGGGGTACAGATGCGCTTCCAGCAGGAGGTTATGGACAGTCCCATGGAAGAGGTAAGCGACCTCAAAGAGTGCATGATTTAGAGATTGGTGGGTTTGGATTTGTATCCCAGATCTGCAGTCAGCAACTGTGTGATTTGGCGCACATTTCCATCTCTTTAAACCTGAATTTCCTTAATCAGTAAAATGGGGAAAATGGCACTGCTAAGCTGCTAGTGTGGCATCTGACCCACATCCATGTTCAGTCAAAGTTAGCCCTCTTTTCTTTAATGATTGCTCTTTGGGCTTAGGAAGCAAGACATTGCTTATTCTGAGCTCATGAGACTGTCTATTGAACAGTCACTTGGATGAGCTTTCAGTTGAATGAATGATCACAGCTGGCTTGTGCAATGTGCACCCCACTAGTATTCAAATTCCTTGGAAACAAGCCCTTTTGTAAACTGTTAAGTGTTGAAAATGGAGATATTTGCAACAAGTACCATCTTTCTGAGTAGCTCAGAGCTCAGTTGAGTAATGATGGCATATTTTCAAATTCTTTTGATTTTGCTGCTTCTTGTTTCTTAGCAATCACTCTGACATAGAAGAGAATTCAGTTGTATAAATGGGCAGTAACATATACATCTACCCTGAAGTTGGACCAACAACTTGAAACATATACTCTGATCTACTGATAGTATATAGTATAGCCGAGTAGAGGACAGATTGAAAAGCTCAGCCTTGGCTAACCATTGACACACAGTGCAGAGACAGGTTACCTATTGAGGTACCTTGATGCAAGCACTAGAGGAGTGGGGGGAGTTGGTAAGTTCTAGCAAACCTATTGCTTAGGTAAGGCGGTAGTGGAACTCAGAGAAAGGCCCTTCTGTAGACAGTGCTACTGGCCGGGAAAGAAGGATGTTTCCTTTTGTTTTTCCAGCTTTTCGGCTGAGTACACATGCCCTGTGAACGACCCTCAGCCTCATGACTAACTAGAGCAGGGTATCGGCCCCACTTTAGCAATAAAAGGTAAAATGTCCCAACCCCAGAAGTTATGTAACTTTTCTCCTCCAAAGCTGGGGCTGCTCCCCTGATAGCCAGGCAGGAAAACAAACAGGGCCAGTAAGGCTCTGGCTCTTGCTAGTTAAGAGCTTTTGCTTGTTTTATTTCCTTGCAGCTGCTCTGAGAAATGGGCAAGGCTGATAAAGGAAGAAGTCCATATGGTGTGTATGTTTTGGGGTGAGGTGGAGGGTGCAAGTTTTTCTGATTGTCCACATAAGCTCCCTAAAAGGTTTTACTCCACAGACAATGTGACCAGAATACTAAGAAGACTTCTGGGAACAATCTCAAAAAGTACTTATGCATACATTTCTCCCCACCCCCCAAAAAACAGCTTTCCTTACATCAAAGCATTCAGATACACGGATGCTTGTGGCTTCAGGCCTGGACTAGTTCAGCTCTTCTCTGATGAATAATTACAGTGCAATAATTGTGTTCTGGCAAATTTTCCAGTTTCTCCTTCCTTACTTTCGGAAGTAGGAACATGTAGGGATCTTTCATTCTATTATCAAGACTCAGGTTAGAAACTGAAAATAGGGACTCAAAAATGCCAACATAGAATTTTGAGAACTATGGTTCATTGTTGAGCAATGTGGTCTCAACTGCAGGATTCTCAGGCTGTGCGGTGATGGTCTTGTGCTGTTTCATTTGTGACTTATACATGCTTAGTCCCCTTGCTTTGTTTCCTGTTCTCTTCCTGTTGACCCTGGGCTCATGCTCTTCCCTTGCTGAATTTCCAGATGGAAGTTTCAAGGCTGTTAGCTTTTAGTTACTTGTATCCAGGCAACAGTATGCTAATCATGTGCACCACTACTTACCTCCACTATCGGGCAATTTGAGGGAGCTTTTAGTAGATTCCTAGGCAACTGTACATATGGTTGTTGCAAGTGTCAAAAGACCAAAACATGAATTCCTTTGTCCTTGAGCTGACCAAAGGACTGGCTGAAGACATGTTGAAAGTGTTGAAGAGAGGGATGTGATCCCGAAGACCACAATTTAGGCCTGAAAATCTGTCGGCTATTTCTCAGCAGCATGACCTCTGGGAATTGTAAGCTAGGGGGCACACTGAAGAGATCGCTGACATGACTGTTCCATGATATGATTAAAATTTTTATTATACATATGGCAGAATTGCCAGAGGCATCTGGAAGATACTCAAGCAGAGACAGGAAGAAGACTGAACACAGCCAGCAGACTGGACATGGCTAGGGCTAAGGCAGCAGGGAGAGTAGTGCAGTGGACAGCAAGTGATAGATTAAAGCACAGTAAGAGAGAGAATAGTAAGAGTGAGAGAAGGGGAGAACAGTTAAAGTAGCAAGAGCAGAAGATGGCTGCATTATAAGAGGGGTGGTTGGTAAATGGGAGCTTAGGGTAGAAGTGAGAAGGGAGTGTGTTAGTAAGGACTTTGGAATGTATAACAGATACCTGTAATACTGAGCCTGGAGGTCAGCATGGGCTTTGATAGGATGATAGCTACCACAGGTAGCCATATGTTCCATCTGCTAGAAGTAACAGAAATAACGCTTTCCAAGAATGGGAATAGGTTTCACTATTCCCTCAAGAATGCTGGTTTTTATCTAGCCATCCAAAATCCTGTTTTAGTCTAGGTTGAGCCTGTGTCTGGCTATTTGGACTGCCTTTTGGAGTTGGGGACTTGGAGTTTCCTTTGGATATAACAGGAGCTTCTGTAGGCTTGTTTCATCTACATAATGAGGTAGTGCCTGGTTTACAGAACCATTGCTATGTGCATGTCATGGGCATGCTCTGAATTAGGAAGTATTTTTTATAAATCCTATGATTTGTTGTTTTCCCTTTTTACTTATTGATGATGATCATGACAGATGATGACACAGGGTCACTCTTTGTAGTCCATTCTAGGCTTGAAACTTAAGTCAATCTTCCTCTTTGCCTAAGGATCCCAGAGTACTAGGGTCAATGGTTTACCTGGCATGCTCAACACTTTGAGTCATTGACTATAACTTCTTTATATTTACTATCCTTCTACTTTGGGTCTTTCCTCAGTTCCTTTTACAGACAAACACACACACACACACACACACACACACACACACACACACACACATACCCTGGGAACTCAGGTTTCTGAAAAAAAGGGTGAAAATGCCAGGCAAGAAATGTGAATTAAAAATGCTTATGCTGCTACCTGGGCTTCAGGTATAGTCATGAGCAGAAAAGGTGTTGGTAGTTGAGATTCATGAAGAGATAAAGCCGTTCTGTGTTTATTTCAGGTCCTGTTGGTGAATCTTTGTGAAGGAACCTTCTTATTATCAGTAAGTCTGCATTCAGGGCATCTGCAGGCCTACCACCAACACAACCTTTTAAGTCTCATGATGTCTCACTGATCTCAACAGACACTTTGAGAATAACTTGTGCTGTCTTCCCCTCATGAGGAGGCCTCAGGGGCAGTGTCTTTTGAGCAAGTAATATACATTGATGGGGCCCCCTTGTTCATGCTTGGGTTGAAACTGGAGGCAAAGAAATGGCTTCTTTCCTCTCTGTGGAGCAGTGCTTTGGGGTAGAGTAGTGCATGAACTCATACTTCTCACATTCTCCTGCTCCTCTTCCTGACCTCATGACCTGTCTGCTTGAGCCAGTCTGTCCTCTCCTAGGTTGGTGATGAGAAAGACATCCTACCACCAAAACTTCAGAATGACATCTTGGACTCTCTCGGTCAGGGAATAAATGAGTTAAAAAGTAAGTTCTAGGTTCCTCTTTTAAAGATTTTAAGCTTTTCCAGGGAGCTTAAAGAAATTGTTCCCAACTTGTTTAGTAGTTTGTGTGAGCTGACTAGATCCTGACCATGAGATTTTGTTTTTTAAAGAATCATAGAGAATCCATACCTAGGCTCCTAGACTTCTATCCCTCAGTCTTTTTGAGAAGCATGAGCCATCCCAGGCTCACTCCTATAAAATCAGTTATTTACTCTGATGTGCCTTTCCAGAGAATGTTTGGACAATGATAAAAAACACAATTAGAGGTGAATCTGTGTAACGCCATCCTTCTATTGATCTGTTTTTGTTTGTCTCCTGTAGCCTCAGAACAAATCAATGAGCATGTTTCAGGCCCTTTTGTACAGTTCTTTGTCAAGACTGTGGGCCACTATGCCTCCTATATAAAACGGGAGGCCAGTGGACAAGGCCATTTCCAAGAACGATCCTTCTGTAAGGCTGTTACCTCCAAGACCAAGCGCAGATTTGTGAAGAAGTTTGTGAAGACACAACTTTTCTCCTTATTCATCCAGGAAGCAGAGAAGAGCAGGAATCCTCCTGCAGGTACACATAGACCCCTGCAAATCAAAGGCAAATGTCTCCCTTAAGAGGAGTCCCAGAAGTATTTCTTTACAGTGGCAGGCCAACTGGAAGAGGGGACAGGGGAATATTTAAAAATCCCCATTACAAGTAGGTTTAAAAAAAAAAATCTAAGCATATACCAAATGGTTGGAACTTTCATCAGTGAGGTTAATTGGCAGTAACCTGAGAAAATGCTTTCAGGGGCTGGTATTTTGTAGAGATGTCTGTTCATCATCACTCAGCAGCCTAGGCTCTCCTTGTTCTGGAGCCGATTACTATTTGTAGCCCCCACCCCCCAATTTGAATGCTGTGAGGGAACAGATACCCTGGAGCTTATGAACAAGGAAGACTGTAGGGCCTTTCTGGCTTTTTGTTTTGTTTTGGTTTTTTGAGACAAAGTCTCATTATGTAGCCTCAGATTTCCCAGCAGCTAGGATTATAGACATGTGATATCGCAGATTAGACTTCAGAATCTCACTCTGAGCTCATAAGCATCAGTCTGACTAACGAATTAGATCCCTCTAACACCTGTTTGAACCCACAGGCTATTTCCAAAAGAAAATACTTGAATATGAGGAACAGAAGAAACAGAAGAAATCAAGAGAAAGACCGTGAAGTAAAGCTGTGGTGAGCAGGAGTGTCTGGAGCTACAGCTAGAACTACAGGCCAATTTGGACTTTGGCCCTTCTACTGTGAATCAGTGAGGCTCTCGGCCCTGGAATCAATTCATGGCCTTCTTCCAACTGATGACCCATTCTTACTTCAAGGTGGTATCTGAATTTGGGAGCCTTGGTGTCAGGGCTTTTCAGAACTTTGAAAGCTCTCAAACTCATAGAACTGTACTCAAAGCTGCATTTTTTGGCAGAATGGACACAATGGGAATTATTAGTACAGGTGTACAGCTGTTGTGGGTGCTTGGTTAGAAGTTGCTAGCACTGCTGTTTCCCATGAACCTATTATAAAATCCTCAACGCAGAACACTGTGGCCCAATGACCCATGTATAAAATAATGGTCTGACATGAGGATAAGAATAAAGATGAAATCTTGTTTGTCAACCTAGGAGGCACTGCATGGGAGAAAAACTGAACTAGACATGAAGGATGACCTGGTCATGCTAGGCAACATGGAATCACAAAATTAGGGGTCAGCAGCTCTTCCTCCAGTAAGAAGAGTAAGAAATCTTGATTAGAATGGTCATAGCAGAGAAGTTGGAACTAGTCAGGTGTATTTCCCAAAATCCTGAGCTGAGACTGCTCCAGCCTAGGACCCCTTAGTAGAATTCCTAGTAAACAGAAGTCCTTGAAGGCTACTCCAAGACTTCCATTAACAGGTCAGACTGCCCATAGCTTAGCCAGGGCTAGTTCTTTACATTAAGTTTTGGGGATCTCATCAAGTGTCTACTAAAACTTCAGTTTTATTCTCTAGCTAAAGGTGGAATGATCCCCACACTACCAGTTTTCCCCCATTACAACCAAAAGTATTTAGTATTTACCTACTCTCCCCTTTTTCTATTCCTTTGTTTAAACACTGCAAGACATGGCCAACATGTTTATAAGATTCTTGTTTAAGTGTTTTCCCTATTTTTTATTGTGGCCTTCACAAGTTTCAGAATCCCAAAGAAAGAATGCAGACAATATGGGGATTGGACTAGAGTTACAGAGGGGAAGCTTAAAGGACACACTCTGATTTGCAGAATGCAAACTCCTACTGCATGTGGTAGATGTCCACATGCCATGCTTTACTACTTCTGCAGCTTCTAGGGATCATTGCAGCTTTTTAGATGGTTTATAGAAGTGGTTGCTAAACCTACTTAGATCTTGAAAAGTTTCAGGTTAAGACTGTGAAAATAATGAGCATCCAATATAATCTACCAAGTTCTCTATAGAGAATGAAACTGGGCATGTTGTGGTGGCACAGTCTATCATACTAGCCTTTAGGAAGCTAAGGCAGGAGAAGTGAGAATTCAAGGTCAGCCTGAGGTACTGTGGGACCTTGTTCAGACCACAACAAACTCCCTCCTCCACAAAGGCTCAGGAATATGTTTCCCAAAAATATCTACAATGTTGAATGATGTGAATACAACAACCAGGGCCAGCTGTGCCTTTCTATAAAGAGACCATTGGCCTATGATGCTTATAGTATCTATGGCCAAAGGGAAAACACACAGTGCTTTTCCGATTCCCTCTATGCTGAAAACAAATGTAGAACACATGTATTTATGTCAACTAGTCTTTAGTATGATATGGAAAGCAGCTAGAATGCAGGTGACAGCCTAATTTCCATTCCCAAATATAGCAATATTGTGTAACAATTGGTAGCCAATTGAAGTCTCAATTTCCACTAGGTATAAACACCTGTTAAACCTGCTGAAATAATCAAATGACACAACAGCTGTAACTGCATTAAATAGGATCACCTGTCCTGCCCCACCCCTCCTGTCTTAGATTATGTTTACATCCCAAGTCACCCACCCCTCTGATTTTCGGAGTGTTGAATAGCCCAGACTATCCTGAAACTACAGTCAAGGATAACTTTGAGCTTCTGATCCTCCTCCTGCTTCTACCTCTGAGTGCTGTGATTCACAATCCTTTATACTAAGGAGGAAATCTGTATACAGTGAAAACAAGTGTGACTGATGGGAAATCTGGCTCCTATCTCAAAGCGGACAATGCAAACTGACACCCCATCCCAGTGTCTGAACAGTTCCTGAAATAATGGGGTAATGACTGCAAGTAAGACCCACAGGTTAGAAAAATGAACTTTTTTTTTTGCTTTTAAAGAAAAGTTTGTAGAGTGATTAAGGGCAGACCATGACAACACAGCTGACCATATTTCCTTAATGGCTAAAGAACAGAAATAAAATTTGTTTAACTTTAAGAAAACACAGAAAACTTAGTTTATATTTTCCATGAATAAAAACTGAGAAAAAGGCTGGTTCTGAGATCATATATTTATTTAAAAAAATAAAATGGATTGACAATTACCACATTATTTGCATGCTAGCGAGATTTCCCAAGCCCGTGAGAAACACCATTTCTTGATCAATAATAAAATCACTTCCTCAACAATGTACAGACAGGAAACCTTTCCATCCAAATTTAAGGTCTTTACCCCTGCTCTCACCTCACAAGCTAGTAGGATGTATGTGCCACAAGCTGAGTGCCTTACAAAAGAATGTCCGAGAAGACAATAAACAAGGTGTTACTAAAAGATGATGATTTGTTAAAATCATAAAGCAACCATCGTTTGGCCTGCAAAAATTTTACATTAGATTCACCACCACTGGGGATATGATCCTCTGATAGTGATATTCTGAATAATCACAAACACACGGTATTTTCCCTGCATGCTTTCTGGAGCCAAACCCTGTTTGACAACATATTTAGTTTATAGGATGGGACCTGAAATTCCCATTCTAAACAGGACAGTTAGGGAGTGTTACCAGTGACAAAGAATGAAAGTTATATGACATTGATTATTATAAATTATATTTGTTCTTATCCACCCCCGGTCTCCTTAATATGTTCAAATTCCTTCTTGCAGGAAACATGAGCTTAGTAGAACCAGGACACATCCTCAGTGATGATTAGAGTGAGCTGTAGAGGCTTTAATTCTGAAGACATGTATATGTAGGTGAGATGCAATCTGATTGCAAACACTGACACAGTAACGAATCAAATCAAAGAAAGAGAAGACCTGAAAAGAGAAGAGATTTTGATTATTCTCAGCATGTGTACAGGTCACCCTAAGCTTCCTGGAAGAACAGAAGGTGGCTTCTGATTTTCTTCTCTCCAAAGTCACCTTCTGATTTCATACAGTTGAGTAAATCAGTTGCTTCCCAGTGTCTCCTTTATTAAATATGGATTAATAAATCCATCCCTAGAAAGACAGCAACTATGTCAAGCTTTTTGTTTTTTATCTTAGTTTTTGAGATAGAGGCTTCTATAGCCTAGGCTAGCCTCAAAGTCAATATGCAGCCAAGGAAGATCCTAAATTCCTGATCCCTAAGTGCTGAGCTCTCGGGAACTGCCATCGTGCCTTACATTTTTAATATGGTGCTGGGGATCTAACACAAGGCTTCATGCATTCTAGGCAATCACTTGACTGCTAAGTGATAAGCTTTCTGAGTTGCATTCTCTACCACAACTGCTCAACTCTGCACGTGTAGCATGACAGGCTCAATTTATAAATGAGTGACTATGGCTGAGCAGTATGAACTGTTTTACATAAAACCAAAAATTTTGAACTGAGTTTTAATGTAGGTATGACTAGTAAGAATATCATATATGCTGGCTAACATTAACATCATAAAGAACTCTCAACACATTACAAATGTGGGTTTTGGCATTCCTAGTCATTATCACCATTCTATTATCTCTTAGAACTGGCCCACTCAAACAAGGAAGCAAGTAGCTTACAAATGACAAACTGAGACAGTATAATACATACCAGGGCAATCCAAAGTACTATATATTCATCAATGAAGCTGTTAAAATACTGGTCCAGAAACAAAAGTGCTGGACCTATGAATGCTGTGTCATGCAAATGCATTTCACTTTTCGTCATGTGTGCAACCTGAGAGTGGAACAAAAATCAATGAAATAGGCACTTCCATTCTAGAACTGCTAGCAACGTAGCAAATCAGTATTATGCACAAATACTGAGTTTCAAGAATGATTTAGCAATAACTATTGAGTTTGTAAAACTAAAATCATAACAATGTATCTTAGTCTGGGTTTCTATTCCTGCACAAAACATCATGCATGACCAAGAAGCAAGTTGGGGAGGAAAGGGTTTATTCAGCTCACACTTCTATATCACCATTCATCACCAAAGAAAGTCAGGACTGGAACCTAAGCAGGTCAGAAAGCAGGAGCTGATGCAGAGGCCATGGAGGGATATTGCTTGCTTCCCTTGGCTTGCTCAGCTTGCTTTTAGCTTTCTTATAGAACCCAGGTCTACCAGCCCAGGGATGGCCCCACCCACAGTGGGCTGACCACCCCCCTTTAATCCCTAGAAAATGCCTTACAGCTGGATCTCATGGAGGCATTTTCTCAACTGAGGTTCCTTTCTCTGTGATAACTCCAGCTTGTGTCAAGTTCACACAAAACCAGCCAGTACACAATGTTAAGATTGTTTGAGAGAAGGAATAACCATGTCAAATATGCTGGTAGAAAAGACTTTTGTACAAAGAGGTTCAACGTGTGTCCATGATGAGACCAAAGAACATACATAAACTGAATGACCAAATTAAAGAATGGACAGGACACCAAAAAGATACAGAGATTGCTCAATATGGAGTGTGAGGAGATTAAAAACAGCTCTGCATTGATATTCGAGATTTTTATTGCAAACTCTTGTACTACTCAGGAAGCCACAGAATGAAATCCAGGCCCACAAAATCAACATAAGATCAGTATTAAAAAATTAAAAACTGAGGTACTTACCACAAGCTTATTAGTGATTTTAGCTGACACAAAACCAAATGTCAGTATATAAAGACAAGGATGCTTTTCAAAAAGCTGAACTGCTGACTTCTTGTAGATCATAACAGCTAACGTAATCACTGATCCGATGTGCAGAAAAGGAGAAAGGACACTTGTTCCCTGTACAGAGCAGAGTTAAGAGCATTTATTGCTGTTGGACACTACATGGATCTACCAAGAAACACTTTTACTCAAACTTCCCAAAAGCTCCCAGTGGCTGCTGGCTAACTGCAATGAGAAACAGCTCCACTAACCACTAAGGCACAACAGGTCTGAGCTGGGCAGCTGTCACTTAATTTACATAGCATGTTGTACTTTCTAAAATCATTTGTGTTATACCCATACATACAAAACATGTACATTTATCAGCATATAAAAGTAGGTATAAATATATATTTTGAAGGCTTAACAGAAATCCTAAGTTGATGAATTATTGTCTACCTTTTAAATGAAAAACAAAGTATTGGTAACAAGCCTTGGTTTAGAAATCTCTGGAAACTTTAAGGTATACTCACTGCTATGGTTGATCCATTTTTGCCAACACCACCTGTGAAGATTACACGGAAGTAATTTGTACAGGAAAATATGGTCCCTGCCACAGTACAAAGTGCAGGAAAAAGTTTCATTTGAATATTCAGCACTGGGATCTTTAATAGGTAGAGAGAAAGAACAATTAAAATACATTCACATTCAACTAAAAAATAGTACAATCAAGTACCTATTCACACTTCCAAATATTCTTTATTCCTTATATTTAATACTAATGTAATGAAAATTTCCCTCTCTTTTCATTATGAGCAATATAACAAGTTTTAAAAGGTGAGACATACTTCTAACACAAAAACCCAATGTTATCATTTGCATTATAAGCTGAGTAAAGCTCTGTAAATGCATTTCAGTCTGGCAACAGTGAAAGAGGCTATCTTTTGGAATTGTTCTCTTCTTTCTTTCTTTCTTTCTTCCTTTCTTTCTTTCTTCCTTTCTTTCTTCCCTTCCTTCCTTCCTTTCTCCCTCTCTCTTTTATTTCTTCCTCCCTCTCTCTTCTTTTCCTTCCTTCTTCCCTCCTTTGAAACTGTTCTCTTTTCTTCCCCCTCTTCCCCTCCCTCCTTAGGAGGGGTGCCTTTACATTTCTTTGCATCTTTTCTGAATTCCACCTCTAAATATCTAATACCTTACTAGTTGTTAAGACATTACCGAGTATAGGTAATAGAGATATTTGTAAATTATATTTGAAATCAGCACAGTACAGAATGAAAAAGGAGAAAAGTTCTATGAAGAATAGTTTCAGCTCTGAACTCTGCAGTGTAACCCACTAGAGAGGGTAACTGAAGTGGCATTTACAGATAAAAGAAAAAAAAAGTTAAGTCTACCTAAACTGGTGCAGCTTTACAAGATACCCCAACAGTAATATGTAAAGCTTACTTTTCAGTGAATAATACACTGCTATATGCCTGTACACTAAAAATGTGATTCACCTAAAGTAAGGTGAGGGATTCAGCTTAGTGAATTTATCTTATGCATTTAATCTTACAAGTATAATATTCATTATTTAAAATGAAAGGCATATTAAACGTTTAGGATCATCAAAGAGTTTCTTCTTTTTTATATCCATTCTTTTACTTTTCTTGTTTCAAAATCTGTCAAAACGTAAGATGAATTGAGATATACTGAAGTAATTGTAAGAACAAGATTACAGAAGCTCGCAAGGCTTGGATGAGTCCTGAGATTTTACAATAAAAACATTTAAAACAGCTCTATTTACACTATTTAAAACAGCTATTTGCCTATATTTTTAACTAATATAGGATATAAGACGTTTCTCTTTAGAATATAAAACTCCAATAAGATTGGGAAAACAAATCTAAAATATCTGGATGCTCCACTTCTTTAAAACTCTTAAGAACCCAACTTTGTTTATACAACTCTATCCCCTCTTGTAAAACTGGAGCTCAAAAACAAGGTGGAACCCACTATTTGAATCTCAAGTCACACTAAGCAGGATTTAATCATCTAAACAAAATAGTTCCATTTAAAGCTAAGGAATTTGCACAACACTCCAAACTCTCCTCCTCCTTGCCTAATTCCTAAATTACTGTCCTGTAGCCCTACAAAATTCAAGCTTTTCAGGAGGAGATGAAAAATAATAACGAGGCTTCAAACTAGTGTAGATTTTTGTTCTAGTTCAGAAAACTAGGGACAATCATATAAATCTAATGCACCTGTCTGTAACCCAATATTCTCCCCCTTTTCTACTGTCCAGTCTCCTGCCACCCCAAACATGCCCGCCCCCCTCCACAGACAATGGGTACTTTTGGCAAAGGAAGAACTGTGATAGTTACCTAATAAGAGTATTACTCTATTACATGGGGTATCCATATTAGAACCAGGGCATCAGCACCCTGTATGTAACAGTCACTCATGGCACAACTAACCTGATCAAACACCATCACTTGTATTACAACTTGGGGACACTGCTTTAGGATCACCAATTTTTGTGTCCTTTGGTAGAAAGAATAAGCACAGACACTAGAAGAGCCAGGAAAATTAATACAAAGCTTGGATTATAGAGTAAGCCAGAAACTTCAGACTCTGGAGCAAAGTATCCTAAACATTCATCATCTCTGCCAATATTAACCACACCCATTAAAATGCAAGTTCAAGGGTTTAATATGAATTGACTTTTAAAATGATGAATGTTTACTGGGGGAGACGGGAGTCATGTGGAAATCAGAGGATAACTTGTAGAAGTTGTTCCATCATGAGCATCCCAGCATTTGAAATAGGTTATCAGGCTTTAGTGGCAAGTGTCCCTACTGTGTGAGCCATCTCCCTCACCCAGGTTATGGTAGGTGATTAGTATGTCAGTATGCATTTCTGAATGAATTCAGATCTTGCCCTTGTGTGTGCTAAATTTATGTTTTGTGATAATTCCTTCCACCTTAGCCACCTTGAAATGGAAAAGGTAATGCACACAGGAAAATGTGAGGCAAAGTACAAGACTCCGGTGATCCTGTACACTGGATCTGCTTAAAATCCAAACCAAACTACTTCAAGTATGTTTACGTTGACCGCACACAGGATCAGGGGAGGTGTGCACATTTTGTCTGTTATAACTTCTTTCTGCTCCCATCTCACTCATCCTTATCATTACTAAGCTGCACTTACTCTACAGAATATTTTTTTTGCAAAGAATGTAGAAATGCTTGTTTATAGATCATAGTGATGATTTTAAATGTATTTTAATAATGTATGCATGTGTATATGTGCACGTGAATTCAGTGTCTGTGGGGGCCAGAAGAAGTTAGAACCCCTGAAACTGAATTATAGGTGGTTATCTGCCACCTGCTATGGATCCAGGGGACTGAATTTGGGTTCCTACAAGAGCAACACATGCTTGTAATTACTGAAGCATTTCTCTAGCTGTATTGGCTGGTTTTGTGTCAACTTGACAGAAGCTGGAGTTATCACAGAGAAAGGAGCCTCAGTTGGGGAAATGCCTCCATGAGATCCAGCTGTAAGGCATTTTCTCAACTAGTGATCAAGGGAGGAGGGCCCAGCCCATTGTGGGTGGTGCCATTCCTGGGCTGGTAGACCTGGGTTCTATAAGAAAGCAGGCTGAGCAAGCCAGGGGAAGCAAGCCAGTAAGTGACATCCCTCCATGGCCTCTGCATCAGATCCTGTTTCCTGACCTGCTTGGGTTCCAGTCCTGACTGCCTTTGGTGATGAACAGCAATATGGAAGTGTAAGCCGATTAAACCCTTTCCTCCCCAACTTGCTTCCTTGTCATGATATTTTGTGCAGGAATAAAAACCCTGACTAAGACACTAGCCTTTTAAATGAAAATAATTAAAATGTTAACATAATTACAACATCCATAAGAAAAAATATTTAAGTGTAAAAGCACTTTCTTCTAAAAGTCTTCCATTTTATGGTGGGCTTACAGCTCAGTGGTAGAGTGAGTGCTTGTCTAACAAACCTGAAATACTTAATCCCCAGAACCAAAAAGTTGCCTTTTAGTTAAAAAAGACAAATACAATGATACCTATCTATGCATATATATGCATATGTATACGTATTCATCCAACAGTAAACTTTTGAGACAAGTAAAAAGAAAAATGAGCTTAAGTATTGCTAATCCTAAAATTAAAAAATCTGCAAACTTCAAATTTGATTCTCAAATTCAGATTTTGGAACATTGTTTATTAATAAAATTAATAAAATTACAGAATTTCAGATTAGGAATAAGTACATTCTGATATATATTCTGAAATCCAAAAGGACCCACAATTTGAAACACCTCTGTCCCTAAGCTTTTACAATAAGAAATAATAATCTGCATAGTAGTTTGAGATTTTTGAGAAAAAAGTAATTTCACTAAGTTTCCAGTTATTTCAAAAAGTCAGGTTCTTCCTTTCAGTTTAATGATGTGAATATCACAATATAGGAATAATAATAGGTCAGGAGATCTTTTCCTGACACATTCTAATCACAGTGACCACATTAATTCTGAATTTGGACTGCATGGTCTAGAAATTAAATTTCAAAATATATCAAGTCACTTTCACAACTTTAGAAAATATCTTGATGAACCCAAGAAGGTGCACTGATCTAAATCCCAGCCTGGGAGCTGAGGCAAGGGGATCCTGAGCCTGGGGAATATAAATAGTAAGATTCTGCCTTAAATAAACAATCAAACAGATAATAACAGAAAAGCCACCCTCCAGCACGATTAAAAACTCAATTATATTATCTTAAGTATAAGGAAAGATTAAATAAACATTTAACATTTTGTTGCTATTGTGAGCCTGGGCTAAGGAGCCCAGGCTGACACAGTTCATTGTGTAGCTGAGGACTTTCAACTTCTGATCCTGCTGCCTCTATGTCCCAAGTGTTAAGATTCTTGGACCTTGGTTACACAGCTTACTTGTACAAATTCTACTGAGAGGGCTGGTTCTATTCAGTGGCTAAGAGCACTAGCTGCCTTTCCAGAGATTCTGAGTTCAAATCCCAGGAACTACATGATGGCTCACAACCTCTGTAATTAGATCTGATGCCCTCTTCTGGTGTGTCTGAAGACAGCCATTACTTATAATAAACAAACAAACAAACAAATAAATCTTAAAACAAATTCTACTGAGAAAGGGAAAAGTATATCTGAATCAGTTTACTGCAAGATAACCCTAAAAAAATAAAATATGGGTATAACATATTTTATTTAACTATATAAAATAGAGACATTTAAAATATATGTATATGTAATGTAGTTCCATATTTGAAGATTAGTTCTATAAGCCAGGTGTTTAAATTGTTTTCCAAACATCAAACAAAATTCTCATTTTCTGGATATTAAAAATATTTTTAAAAATTTAAGCATTTTATATATTTTTAAAATATCTGGGAAAAATTTTTATGTAAAACAAGGTCTATAAAACTAATAATCTATGGTAACAAGTGAAGGCTGTGTAGAATTTAGGCTTTATGACGTAGTTTTAGGAAAACAAATTTACTTTTTAAAGCATGAACAAAAGCAGCTCATCTATTAAAGGACAAAGGTAATAAAATTTCTCTACATTTTAGTCACAAAAGCCAAGAGATGTCTACAGTGTCATCTATGACACACAAATGCTACTGTGTACTGAAGAATGGTTTTAGAAGTTTCCTGGCTGCTTGTAAATTGTTTTTATTCCTTTATCTCTTTCTTTGAAAGCCCATCCCCTGAACAAAAGGCAATTCATGTTTGGCAGTAAATACACAGGAAAGTACCTAATTTACCATTAGGAAGTGAACTGGGTAAAGGGAACGTCTCAGCAAATTTTATCTATATATTTGAAGACAATATTTCTAAATTTTTACATTTATATCTAACTTTTAAGAATTATATTACTTTTGGGTTACTAACTTTTAGTACAACCACATCAAGTAATTAGTAAAGGAGTGGTAGTGCAGCTGCTAACTAGTAAGTAGAGTACTCTACCCTGTCCAATCTTGAGCAATACTTGAACAAACTGAAGTGGAGGTACTCTCCTTCATCCCAGCAATTAGGAAACTAAGGCAGAAGGATAATTTATATAAGGCCAGCCTAATCCACCGCCTTGAGAACAAATCAAAGCAAAACAAAGTCCAAACCAGAAAAGAAAGCAATCACTCCAGGAGCTTCAGCTTTCACTGGGGCTCCTTACCAAACTGGCGCTGCCCTAAGTCCCAGCACACAGAACTTTTGTGCAATGGGCCTATCATTACTTCACACTACAGAGGAGGAGACTAAGCTGTCCAGACAGGCTGGCTGGTTTCAGAGCTTGTGTCTCTGGGCCACATATTTTCTCAGAGGCTCACATCCAGTTAAAGGTGGCGGGGGTCATTTATAGAGTAATATAGAGGGTATTTCAGAGCAGGAAGAAAAAGTCCAGACATTTGAAGTAACCCATAACATGGAACTAAATTGGCAGTATTTATATCTTTTTTTCTGTGCCAGAGTAATTTACAATCTTAAATCCTAAATGTATTATTCAGCATTAAGCTCATACAGAGACCTAATAAAGTCATATAAAGGAGAAAAAAAGAAAAAAAAGTGATTTAATTGTGTCAGTACTTAACTTACTTGTCACATTACCTGTTGTTTCCTTGAACGTAAAATAGGATGCCATTAAAGATTCAGATTCTCAATAGCCTTCAACGCACACTTAATGTATCAGAACTCCAAAGAGTATAATTCTCATGTTCTAAAAAGAAACTTCCTACTCTTTGCTGTACTTTCATTTTCAGAAAACAGTAGTAAAATAACATAGCACATTACCCTTTAACTGGATTATCCTACATTAGAAACACAAGCAGAAGATAACATGCATTACATAGGACACACATGTGAACGGAATTACCATAGATTGCCAGAAAGGCGGTCCTCCAATCACTGCCAGCAAATGCATGATTATTATGAAGATTTGCACTTCAGTCACATCAATTCTGATTAGGTACAAAAAGCCAAAAGAGCAGAATTACTCAAAACACAATTTCCAGTTAATTACTTGCAAGCAAAGCAGCATTCCTCTATCATGCACAACAGAAGATAAATTTCGAATATGGAGCAAAGGAGAAGAGGAGGTATCAAAAATTTAATAGCAACAAAATCACATAAAATCCATAGCCTTTTGAATTCAATTTAATAAATTTCAGAGCAATAAAAACCCCCTCTCCAAAGTAAGTTTTCTGTAACTCAACCTTTTCCACCAAAATGAAAAGGTATATGTATGTATTGAAATTCTGAGTATCAAGCAGAGAATTACATTGTATGGCTACACAGTATGAAATTATAAAGCTGTCTGTAGTAGCAACCGAAATGGTGGACTTTAACTGAAAGAAAATAAATATATTGCCCCCTAGATATATTCTTTTACTGTCCACTGTGCTACTGGTGTAAAAAAAAATAAAATCAACTAATTCTTGGATTCTTAACTCTCACTAGGTTAACTAACCTCACAGTCAGGAAAGATGATTGGAAGCAGCTGAGTGTGAGCTCTGAGATTACTGAAAATGACCTCATGGCCAAGAAGAGACAGTGCAAAATGAGGGAGAAAAGGGGAACAGGCAAGAGAAATTAAAAGCCTGAAAGTTTGAAGGAGAAAAATAATTTAAAAAAAAAAGAAGAATAAAAAGCACATGGGCAAAAGGACTGAGGGACAGAGACTGTGTGAGTATTCCTTCCCTTCCGCAGTTTAGTACTTCCCATAAGCTTGGGACTGACATTCTATTCTTAGACCATGGAATCCAAACACTTTAAGGAACGAATTTCTTCTACCTGCATACGTTTTACAAGGTTATTCGTTACAATAGTAGAATCAATTATGATAGAAAAAATTAAATCCCTTAATGAATGTGTGGTTAGCTAAGCTCCACAGTTCATAGTTTTTCTGAGGTGGCAGAGCAGCACACTGACTAATGAAATGGGAAAGTATCAAATGTTAAGTGAAAAACAAGTTCCAGAATGTGCACAGGCTACATTTTATGGGGGGAAGAAGACTAATAAAGACTGACAGTAGTTTCCTTTTGTCTGTACCTGTAATTGCACAATGCATTTCTGGAAGTATATTAGAAACCAAGAAAGTATTGCCTCTTTGGGAAGGACAGTGTGGGGATTGTGAGGCAGCTGGGGAGTAAGGATATTTCCCAATCTATACTTTATTAACTATAAAAAATAAATCTAAGAAAAGCCAAATATCAAGAGCAAAGATGTTCCATTTGTGCAGAACAGAGCCCCGTTTATACAAATGATACTTAAAGCTGGTAAGCCACATAAATTTAGTATATCTACGTTTTCACACACAGAAGTAACTGGCTTGAAACCAGTCCTTTCAAAATAAAAATTATTGACCTTTCTTTGCTGGTAAATGATTTTTAAATAAACCATTTGCTGCATATTTGGCAGCAAATAGTAATGTAATCATTTTGATAAACATTTACTGAAAAGAGCTGTACTGAAGTAAGCTAAAAAGAGTCTGTAGAGCTGACCTGTGAGAGGTGACGCCAATAGGGGAATTACACTCAGTAGCAAACTCAGAGGACTAAGCAGGTGGGTGTGTCAAAGATGATCGGTTCTGTCTTGGTAGAGGGTAGACATCTGGACATATGAAGTTGCCTTTTGAAAGGGGAAGGGCCAGAAGTATAGAATTACAAAATTAAAATGGAGAAACCTCACACACTTAATCTTTGTTCTGTGGATGAGTTTGAGAGCAAAAGGAAAACAGGAAAGCTCTTTAAGGTCTCAAAGTAGGATGTCGAAGACAGACCCTGGAAGATTTTCTAAACTATTCAGATATTGCTCCTGTATATGGGAGAGAGGGCTAACCAACCTACCAGTTGGGAGATGGGTGTATTTTTTTTCCCTATTTGCTTACTGGATTTAGAACAAATGTTTGAACTTCCTTCATAAAAACTGTCCATCATTGCTCCCAGAAGAATTAAACATAATCCAGTGCAAAGGTATCCAAGGGGTTGTGAACTAAAGGAAGTAGGCAGCAGAAATAATAGTAATAAGCAATAGCAACTGACGGTGTTACAGAGACAGCCAGTTACAGGGCCGTCTATTATGCCACCTTCCCAGCTAATCTCTCTCAGTGTGGGCTGAGTTTACAGTGACACTCAACAGGAGGGGCCTCAATCTAGTACACTGACCATGAATGAAAGAAAAATCCATGTCTAAAGAGGCTTTTGTCTAAGTAGCAATCTGAAATTTCTGCAATCACTTTTTAAGATCTGTACTATTTGTATATATCTTTCTGTGTAATCTGGTAATGTGTGCACACCTGTAGACAGGTGTATTTATGTGCAAAGGCCAGAAGAGGACTTTAGATTCTGTTACATACAGAATTACAGGCCTTTTTTTTTCATGGGTTGTCACATGGGTGCTGAGATTGAGAAGCAAGTGCTCCTAACTACTTAGCTACCTTTCTAGGTCACTTGATTTTTTTTTTCATTCTTATTTTTTAAATGGAGGCAAAAGGTAATAATGATTCCAAATTAATGAGTAGTCTTCAAAATCAAGGACAATAACCCTCACTTAAGAAAAGACATCCTTGAAGATAGAGATCTAAAGCATAGGAGCACCTAAAGCAAAGATCTATTAGTCTAAAATTAAAGACAAGTCTCTGTAGCATCAATTTGCTACAGCCTAAAGGGAAAAAATAAAATTTTCTTTATCTTTGAAGATAGTTTGAGATCTTTACTTTATTACAATCAATACCTTATTTGTATTTATTTAGAACAATTTACTATTTCTACCTACTTTTAACACATTGATAACGGACAAGAAGTTTCTCAGCGACTGTGAACAATACAAATGTAAACTCTTGTCAGACCATATCTACACTACCTCAGGCCAGATACACTAACACTGTCCAGATGGCTATCATTAAAAAAGCATGGGAAGAAAAAAATACAAAAAACAAAAAGCAAAAAACCTGTAGACTGTAGAGTCTAAACCTTCCTAGACTCTGGGTGTTGTGACTATGAGGACAGCAGCCCAAGGTCAAAATCAGGTTCAAAGTATAACTAAGCCCATGTATCAATCATTTCTTCAAATCTTCCCATCATTTTATTTTGTAAGCATGGGTATTTTGGCTGCATATATGTTTATGCATTGTGTGTGTGTGTGTGTGTGTGTGTGGTGTCTGCAGAGGCTAGAAGAAAGGCAATCACTACATCAGAGAAAGAAAATGGCCTTTACAAGTAAAGTGTAATAACCCAAGCTACTTAAGTTTGCTAAACTATGAGGAAATTCCCTAACCTCTTACTATAGTGTTGAGGATAAATCCAGGGCCTAATACAAGAGGATAAGCACTCCACCACTAAGTTACAACACAGCCTCTATTTTCCAAGTTTCACTTTTAGTCTCATCTTCTAAAGAGATATAAATGCACAAATGCATTTGGTTTAAGTTCTAATTCAATTTGAAATGAGGGATACCAAGGGATCCATAAGAGATGATAACAATACTCATCACCTTTCCCCAGAATTTAGCACAGCGTTCCTTCCAACATGAGAGGATAATCTAATCCACCTTTCTTTTACTTGTGTTTTAAGTACTTTTAAAGATAACACTTGCAGCTAATTTGTAGGTATAACCATTTCTATTACAGATAAATACTAAATAACTGACTTGTAACTTGGCTTACTATTTGCAACCTTAACATATAATATGCAGTAGGTGTAAATTCACAGTAGAAAAAAGAAACAAACAACTGCCCTCGATAAGGGGCAAATGGTACATGACAAGCTTTCATTAATACTAGATAATGTTAACCATACAGCTCAATGATAACTAAAGTACTTTTAATTCAAACACTATACAGAGAGAACAAGAGTCTGTTCAGTTTTTTAAATAAGCAGAAATATTAAATAAGATTAAATAATAGAAATAAGCAGGATTACCTACTATATGAGTATGGATCCCTAGATTTTCTGAGAAAATTAAAAAGTGAAAGCCCACTGAAAACTATAAATAGAAACAAATATAGCCAAAGTCCTCTAAAGCAGAACTGGGCAGGCCCAGACTTAAGGGGCAGCCTTAGAAATAGAAGAAATGGTCTTCTCAGCTCATTTAGCATCGTTAGTATGCAGTTAAAGAACTGCTGTCCTACTGAAGAAGTCTGTACAGTATTGGAAATTGGTAAGGCCTTAAAAAGAAGATTCTCTCTCTGTGACGTATGTTGCCATGAGTGCATTATGTTTTCAATACTTTCTATCTTCACAGCTACCCTAGGAGGTGAGAACATTAGGATTTTATATATGTGGAAACTCTACAGTGACTTTTCCAGTTCCTGAGAACCTAAGTATGACCTTGATAGGCAAGGGGAGTGTTCTTATGTCATTCTGAAAGTCTTTAATTTTTTAACCCATCAATCAGTTGAGATGTTTGTCCTATGTTTATATGTTTTCCTATCACTCCAGGATGATGTTTCTGTAGTTCAATTTTAGCAAACACTGCTAGTATACAGTACACAATTGAGGATAGTTTAAAGGCTAGTAAATTCATTTAGAAAAAAGTTCATAACAATCTTCCTAAAGCATATTTCTTCCACTTTGAAAAAAACTAAATGAACATATCTGGGATTTAATTTCAGTGAATAAAACACTGATCACTATATAAATGATCAAGTAAGACAACCTAATAACCACAAGGAGGAAAAGAAATCTTTAAAAATCAGTACCCAATAAACAGCATACCTGGAGAAAACAGAGCATATTTAAAATTGTTAATCATATTTAAGTGTATTGGTTTCCAAAAACATTTTAGCATAGCACACAGGGCTCTGGTGCTGGGGACCAAAGTCATGGATTTTGGGTATGCTAGGCAAACACTCAAACACTGAATTATTAAATCCTGAACCAAATGTCTATTATTTTTATAAAAAAAACAACATGGGAGTAATAATACTGCCTATTTTCTGACTGTTAGTCGCATTGATAATATAGGTATGTGGTTAGCTGTAAGCAATAGTTATTGAGCAATCAAAAACAATTTGTCTAGACAATTACAATGAGCTTAAAGCTAAGATCTTTTGTGAGAGAAGGGTAAAGAGGGGAAGAGTGAACTCTAAATAATTATGCAAACACATTGTAAATTCAAATGAAAATGACTTTTGTTCTACTTCTGGAACCTACAAATATATGTTTCAGAATTCTCCATGTCCCAAGGATAGTTTGTTTCCAAAAATCCTTGTTGTCACTGATAAGTGGGTTTAGAATGCTGTAATGTGCTTTTCAGAAACTACTCTGCTGACAAAGTGAAATAAAGGTAGTGAAGCCTTAATCAGAATGAGCTGTCATGTTTTTATAGGAACAAACTTTCTCTAACATTCTTGAATGACAAAGTAAGATGAATGTAAGTTCTAGTCCTAGTAGTAAATAAACTTTCCAGTTATAGTTTAAGGGATTCTGGATTACCTGTCCAGGGAAACATTTTCTAAAAGTCACAATGTCAAAACTACAATTCTAACATGAGAGGGAAAAAAAAGTAGTAGCAGATAACACTTTATTAAGGAAATATACATGGGGGGGGGGGGAAGGAAAAAGGGAAGGCATTCAAAGGATGGCTAGAGTAACAAAAGAGCGGAGGGTAATTTCAAAACCACAAGAGAGTAAAGTGTTAGAAGAAACAGAACTGACACTAGAAGAGTCTGGCTTCTAGCTTAAGTTTACGGAGCTATTGTGTTTGTTTTGTTTACACTAAGACTGTTAATACAAGCAGAACTACAAGAGTCAAAGGACATGCTGAAAAGTTAAGAAAGTAAGCAGAATGTTTCCTAAACTGAATAAGGAGGTCACTCAATTATGTGAAAAACAAAACTCTGCTTGCTGTTTCCAAATAGCAATATATGTATATATAATCTATCAATGCATATGTTTCTTTCATATATATATATGAAAGAAAAGGTAAATATGATAAAAGATAAAAATGGTGGAAAGGTATTTGTTTTATAAAATATTACATAGATTGCCAACAATGTTAAGTTCTACAGGTAAAGGGAGACAAAATTGTCATCCACATCAGAAATAGTGCTTTTTGAAAAGTTTTGTTATATAAATACAAAGGGTGGATTTTTATTGCCCTATTTTTAAAAAGATTAATTTATTTCTAATAACATTTATCTGTAAAATACCACCAGAAGCATTTAAAGTTTCATTTCTTCAATTATTCTGTGCATGACAAAGGTGCTGTCTTAATTGAATTCACGCCATTGTTCATTAGACTGCATTAATATTCTAGCAGTTACCGTGAAGTTCCAGAACCAAGGCCCCACGGTTCCTGAGAGAAGCTGGAATAATATAATTAGGATCTGGGACTCTGTAACATCCAATCTATGTATAAGGAAACAAACATTTCAAAATAACTTTACTCAGATATTTTTCTAATGAGCCCTATTAAAACAGGTAGCAGAAACTAGACTTCAAAGGAAGCATTCCATTTACAAAGACATTCACACTAAATGACAATTTATATGTTCTTATAATATCCTGTGCACACACAAATATTCCTTATTCAAATCACATTAGTAGATTGAACTGTAACACACTAAAATGACTTGTAAGTAGGTGCTTGGAAACATTAGTACTAAGAATATAGTCAATTACTGACAAGGGGCAAATGTTACTTTATATGCAATTTCATTACATCAAAGGTCACTCGAGTAATAGAAACCATGCAGACCTTCTTGTAGATAGCTGTATTTCTAGCCCCTAACTTCTGATTTCTGAGTTGAAACAGAGATACCTAAAAAAATATATTTGATTTGACTTTAGTACATTATTTAATGAGATATAAAGGAATTTAAATAAAAGTTTGTGATATGTAAGTTATTCATCTTTCTCCAGAATAATTACTCCCAATTTTGGGGATCGAACCAAGGTCCTTCCTTGTGCATGTTAGAAAGCAGTTTACCATCGAGCTAGTAGTACATCTTCAGTCCCTTTGCCTGGGACTAAACTCTTTATTTTAGAGCTAGAGTCTACAGAGCTTATGGAAGCCTAGAAATTTCTATGGAACATAGGTGGCCTTGATCTACCTACCTTACTTACAGTATTATAATTATATGCCTGTAGCACTATGGAAAACACTTTAAAAAGAAGAAAAAAAATCAAGGTCCCTATCTCAGCTGATCTCAAAATCTGTATTTATCCAAGGAAGACATTTACTTTCTGTTCTCCCAACTCTTACCCTCTAGAGCACTAAGACTGTAACCATGTCCCATTAACCCTGTTTATGAGGTTGCAAATGGAACCCAGGCTAGAGTTAAAACCCAGATTTTTGTGCATGCTTAGGCAATCACTACACCAACTGAATTACATTCTATCCCACTGGCACCCAATTTTAAAAACATGTCTTTAACCTATATGATAGAAAGACAATCCTTCTTTCTTTTTAGTGGCTGCAGTGAACATTTTGACAAGTAACAATCTTGTGCTAATTTTCCTACCTCTTCTATCTCAAAACATTAGGGAGGTCCAAGTGGAAAAAAGAAGTGAGAAGATACTATATAACAATGATAAGGGGGAAATTAATATACATAATATAATGAAGACCATTTTCTCACCTATTCTGGATAAAGAATCAAATAGGCAAGCTGGATGTGGAAAGTATCTAGCACATACAGGCAGGACAACAAGGAGTTCAAGGCCACCCTTAGCTCCTCAGTTTGAGATTATGCTGTCTCAAAAAGCAAAGCAAATTAGCCATTTTGTTCTACTGCCTGATAATTTCTACTCTAGAATCTTCCTCTTCCTCCCCCCTTTTCCCAATTCTACACCAATATACTAATTCACAAGAAACAAGAGGGAGTTGCCATTCTAATATCCAATAAAATAAACTTTCAACAAAGAGACATCAAGCAAGATAAGGAAGGACACTTCATATTCATCAAAGGAAAAACCTCCAAGAGAAAGTCTCAATTCTGAACATCTATGCTCCAAATGCAAGGGAACCTACATTCATAAAAGAAACCTTACTGAAGCTCAAAACATACACTGAACCCCACACAATCACCATGGGAGACTTCCTCATTCTCACAAATAATTGAAACCAAAACTAAACAGAGGCATAGGGAAACTAATAGAGGTTATGAACCAAATGGATTTAATAGATATATACAAAACATTTCATCCTAAAACAAAAGAATATACCTTCTTCTCAGCACATCATGGTACCTTCTCCAACACTGCCAGTATAATTGGTCCATATCAAACAAGCCTCAACCTATACAAGAAGATTGAAATAATACCATGTATCCTATCAGATTACCATGGCCTAAGGGTAGACTTCAATAACAAAGGAAAACTCTAATACCCATGGAAATTAAACAACTCTCTACTCAATGATAACTTGGTCAGGGAAGAAATAAAAAAAGACTTCCTGGAACTCAATGAAAATGATGACACAGCATACCTAAACTTATGGGGTACAATGAAAACAATGATAAGGTGGAAATTAATAGCACTAAGTGCCCGTGTAAGTATAAAGAAATTAGAGAGATCCTATACTAGCAACTAAAGAGCAGACCTAAAAGCCCTAGAACAAAAGGAAGCAAACACACCCAAGAGGAGTAGACAGCAGGAAGTAACCAAACTCAGGGCTGAAATCAATCAACTAGAAACATGGAGGAGATTTAAAAACATCATCAGATCCTACTATAAAAGTCTATACTCACAAAACTGGAAAATTCTAAATGAAATGGATGACTTTCTAACAGATGCCACATACCAAAGTTAAATCAAGAGCAGGTAAACTATCTAATGCCCATATCCTTTAAGGAGATAGAACAAGTCATTAAAAATCTCCTCACTCTTCGGCCCCCGAGATTCTCTCTTCCATCTCTTGTAGTCTATTGGAAATGCTTGCTTCTGTGACTTAACCAAATTCTTAAGAAAATGGCTGCATGTAGAGAATATCATCCTGAGTGAGATAACCCAGTCACAAAAGAACAGACATAATATGCAGTCACTGATAGTGGGATGCTAACCCCAGAGGCTCGGACTGCCCCAGAAACAACTCACAGACTGTGTGAAGTCCAAGAAAACAAAACAAAACAAAAAAACCCGTCATGCTCAATCCTTACACACCAAGAAAACATTGACTAATTCTGGGTTACACCTTGTTTTACATGTACTTTTTGCTCATTGTAACTTAATACAGACCTTAATACAGAGTATCAAACCTTAAAAAAAAGAAAAAAAGAAAAGCCAAGCACTGACACAATTGTATTTGTATACATTTATGCAAAAAATGTTTAAATTTTTCTTTTATCTTTTTTAAAATAGTTTAAAAAAATTAAAAAAAAACCTCCTAACTGCTCCCGCCCCTCCCCCCCCCAAAAGGCCTATGGTCAGATGGCTTTAGTACAAAATTCTACCAAACCTTCAAAGAAGAACTAATACCAACACTCCTCAAACTATTCTATAAAATAGAAGCAGAAGGAACACTACCTAATTCATGCTATGAAGCCACTTATTTTGATACCTAAACCACATAAAGACCCAACAAAGAAAGAACTTCAGACCAATTTCCTTTATGAATATTGGTGCAAAAATACTCAATAAAATTCTCAAAAACTGAATCCAAGAAAACTAAAACCATTATACAAAAATCCATTAAGGTAATCCACCATATAAACAAACTCCAAAAAAAAAATTGTGTATATATGTGTGTGTGTGTGTGTGTATGTATGTATATGTATAATGTATCAAGTGATCATGATAGATGCTGAAAAAGCATTTCACAAAATACACAACCCCTCCTTGTTAAAAGTATTGGAGGGATGAGGAGTTCAAGGCCCACACCTAGACATCATAAAAGCACCATACAACCAATATCAAATTAAATGGAGAAATACTTGAAGAAACCCTACTAAAACCAGGGGCTAGAAAAGGATGCCCATTCCCCTAGTATCTATGCAATATACTACTGGAAGTTCTAGCTAGAGCAATAAAACAAGGAAAGAAGATCAAGTGGTTACAAATTGGCAAAAAAAAAAAGTCAAGGTATTTCCACATGATTTGATAGTATATATACATAATCAACAACAAAAATTCTACCAGATAACTTCTACAGTTGATAAACAACTTCATCAAAGTGGCTAGATATAAAATTAACCCTAACAAATCAGTACCCTTCCTTTATAGTTGTAAATTTAATAGGAATAAATGTTTTGAATATACTCTCAGAGTGTATAGGTGGTGAGACCTATAAGGATCTCTCTGAGATCACCTAACAAAAACCCCAATTAGGGCTGATGACACAGCTCAGGAAAGAGCACTTACCTAGAATGAGAAGACTGAGTTCAACCCCTAGCACCCAAACCAGCAACCAAACAAACACATAAACGAAAGACTCTGGAACATACAGATCAAAATGTACCTGCCTGTGTTGGTTAATGTTTTGTCAACTTGACACAAGGTAGTTTCATCTGAAAGGAGGGAACCTCAACTGACAAAATGTCAGACTGGCCAGTCTAGACAGGAGTATGCAGCATTTTCTTGATTAGTGATGGATGTAGTACAGCCCACAGGGTAAAGTTCTAGCTAGAACTGCCCCTAATAAGGTAGTCTCCTGAACTGTTTAAGAAAGCAGGCTGAACAAGCCACAAAGAGCAAGTAGTAAGAACACCCCCTGACTGTTTCTGCTTCAGTCACTCTCTCCAGGTTCCTGCCTGGTCTTGCCTTCATAATGGACTGAACCATACAATAAAATAAACCCTTTTCTCCCAAGAGTTGTTTTAGTAAATGGCCTTATTACAGCAATACAAAATAAAAGTATGGCCTGAGTTTAACTTATAACCCTACCTCATAATTTGAAAGTTAAAGGGATTAAGACTTAAGAGCAGAAATAAGAACTTTCACGTAATCTAAAACAGTCATTAAAAGATGACTGATTACAAATGAGCTTGATATCACAATAGTTCTCTCTTAAAAGCCAACACTAATAAATGGAAGAGGAATACAATATATCTTACAGCACACAATACTCCTTTGTTTCAGGATACAAAATGAATTCTATTCACTTTCAGCACATCTTTTGCATCTGGCACTACCCAACCCCAGGTCATTTGAAGGGACTTTGTATTTCTGTACTTCTGTGTCTACTCATAAAATATTTCTTCTTTCTCCAGACCAGCTTTTCTATTGAGTTCTCTGACTTTATATCTTTCCCCAATCCTTCCTATCAAGTCAGTAAAACCTAAAGAGCTGGAGCAGCACTGACTCAATCTACCAGGACTGTGAGGCAAGGGTCTGCTTAGATGTCACAATTACTAATATTTACTGTGGAAGAAGGTTGGATTTTAGCTACACAGCAAAGTATTAAAAGATGTAGCTCACAAACTTCAGAAATATGTATCCAAAGCATATTTGTTTCCTCAAAATTTTAAATACAAAGTATTTAGCCTTAGAAAAACTTAAAATCCTTTCTAAAAATTATGTATTGCACAGGAGCTGCAGAGCAGCCTAGGACTGGACCCTTCCTGCCTCCATCTGCACCCTGGAGCTGAGGCTGTCTGTCTCACAGCCCAATATACCCAAATCCTGCCCAGAAAGTGCTCTCACTACTAGGCCCACAGGTGAGACCCCACTCTGACTCTAATAACTGTCCAAAGAGGGACCCACTAAGAGCTCGCAGGGCACAGAAACTGCAGAGCAGCCTGAAACAGGCAGGATGTTTCAGGTTTCCATCTGCACCCAGAACTAAGGCTGTCCCATAGCCCTGCATACCCAAATCCTGATGGATAAAGCTGGCCTCCTTGGAGTGCTCTAACTCCTAACATCAAAGGCTCACAGGCCCATATGAGGAACAAGCTCCAGTCTGAGACAGAAAGACCAACTAACACCAGAGATAACTAGATGGCGAGAGACAAGCACAAGAACCTAAGCAACAGAAACCAAGGCTACGTGGCATCAGAACACAGTTCCCTTACCACAGTAAGCCCTGGATACCCCAACACACAGAAAAAGCAAGATTCTAACTTAAAATCATATCCGATGATGATGATAATGGACTTTAGGAAGGACATAAATAACTCCCTTAAAGAAATACATGACAACACAGGTAAACAGGTAGAAGCCCTTAAAGAAGAAATGCAAAAGTCCCTTAAAGATTTACAGGAAAACACAACAAAACACGTGAAGAAATTGAATAAAACTATCAAAGATCTAAATCTGGAAAGAGAAGCATAAAGAAATCACAAAGGGAAACAACCCTGGAGATAGAAAACCTATTAAAGAGATCAGGAGCTACAGATGCAAGCAACACCAACAGAATACAATAGATGGAAGAGAAAATGTCAGGGAAGAAGATACCATAGAAAACGTTCGCACAACAGTCAAAAAAAAAAAAAAAAAAAAAAAAAAAAAAAAAAAAAAAAAAAAAACAACAACAACAAAAACCAACCGCAAACTGCAAAAAAGTTCCTAACCTAAAACATTCCGGAAATTCAAGACACAATGAGAAAACCAAACCTAAGAATAATAGGTATAAAAGACAGTGAAGATTTCCAATTTAAAGGGCCAGTAAATATCTTCAATAAAATTATAGAAGAAAACGTCCCAAACTTAAAGAGTTACCTAGGATTATACAGGAAGCCTAGAGAACTACAAAAAAGACTGGACCAGAAAAAAAAAAAAAATTTCTCCGGTCACATAATAATCAAAATACCAAATGCAGAAAACAAAGAAAGAATATTAAAAGCAGTAAGGGAAAAGGTCAAGTAACATATAAAGGTAGACCTATCAAAATTACAGTAAGCTTCTGGATAGAAGCGATAAAAGAAGTCATACAGACCCTAATAGCCAGCCCAGGCTACCATATCCAGCAAAACTCTCAATTACCAAAGATGGAGAAACCAAAATATCCTATGACAGAAACAAACTTACACAACATCTTTCCACAAATCCAGCCCTACAAAGAACAATAGATGGAAGACTCCAATGCAAGGAGGGAAAGTATACCCCACAAAAGTAATCTTTCAAAGAAGCCAAAAGAAGCCAGCCACAAAAACATAATTCAATCTCTAACAACAAAAATAACAGGAAGCAGCAATCGCTTTTCCTTAATATCTCTTAACATCAATGGATTCAATTCCCCAATAAAAAGACATAGACTAACAGACTGGATATATAAACAGGACCCAGCATTTTGCTCAATACAGGAAACATACCACAGTGAAAAAGACAGACACTACCTCAGAGTAAAAGGCTGGATAAAAATTCCTAAGCAAATGGTCCCAAGAAACAAGATGGAGTAGCCATTCTAATATTGAATAAAATCAACTTTCAACCAAAAGTTATCAAAAAAGATAAGGACACTTCATACTCATCAGAGGAAAATTCTACCAGGATGAACTGTCAATTCTGAAGACCTATGCTCCCAATGCAAGGGCACCCACATTCATAAAAGAAATTTTACTAAAGCACAAAGCACACACTGCACCTCACACAATAACAGTGAGATACTTCACGTGTCTTTCTTCAATGTACAGATACACCCAAGAGTAGACACAGGAAATAATCAAACTCAGAGCTGAAATCAACCAAGTAAAGACAAAAAGAACCATACAAAGAATCAAGAAAACCAGGAACTGGTTCTTTGAGAAAAATCAACAAGATACATAAATCTTTAACCAGAGTAACCAAAGGGCACAGAGACAGTATCTAAATGAACAAAATCAAAAATGAAAAGGGAAACATACCAACAGAAACTAAGAAAATTAAAAAACTAATAGGATTCTACTACAAAAGTCTGTATTCAACAAAACTGGAAAATCTAAATGAAGAGGACAATTTTATAGACAGATACTAGGTACAAAAGTTAAATCAGGATCAGATAAATCATCTATACTATGCCATAACCATTAAAGAAATAGATGCAGTCATTAAAAGTCTCCCTCTCCCCCCCCAAAAAAGCCCAGGACCAGATGGGTTTAGTGCAGAATTCTATCAGACCTTCAAAGAAAACTTAATACCAATACTCTTCAAAGTATTCCACAAAACAGAAACAGAAGGAACACTACACAATTCATACTATGAAGTCACAATTATGCTCATACCTAAACCACACAAAGATCCAACAAAGAAAGTGAACTTCAGACCAATTTCCCTTAGGAATATCGATGCAAAATTACTCAATAAAATTCTAGCAAATGGAATACAAGAACACATCAAAATGGTCATCCATCATGATCAAGTAGGTTTCATTCACAGGATGCAGGGAAAGTTCAATATAAGGAAATCCATCAATGTAATCCACTACATAAACTAACTCAAAGAAAAAGGAAACGCATGATCATTTCATTAAATGATGGGAAAGAATTTGAAAAAAATTCAATACCCCTTCATGATAAAAGTCTTGGAAAGATCAGGAATTCAGTTCCCATACCTAAACACAGCAAAAGCAATATACAGCAAACTAGTAGCCAACATCAAACTAAACGGAGAGAAATTTGAAATAATCCTATTAAAATTAAGGACTAGACACAAGAAAGAATGGCCCCCATGTCCCTCTTTCTTCAATATAGATAACTGCACTGTACGTCCTAGCCAGAGCAATTAGACAACAAAAGGAGATCAAAGGGATACAAATTGGAAAGAAAGAAGTCAAAATATTACTATTTGCAGATGATATGATAGTATACTTAAGTGACCTCAAAAATTTCACCAGAGAACTCCTAAACCTGATAAACAACTTCAGCAAAGTGGCTGGAGATAAAACTAACTCCAACAACTTAGTAGCCTTCCATTACTCTAAGGATAAACAGGCTGAGAAAGAAATTAGGGAAATGACACCCTTCACAACAGTCATAAATAATACAAAATACTTTGGTGTAACTCTAACCAAGCAAATGAAAGATCTGTATGACAAGTATATCACGTCTCTGAAGAATGAAATTAAAGAAGATCTCAGAAAATAGACAGATCTACCATGCTCATGGTTTGGCAAGATTAATATAGTTACAGTGGCCATCTTACTGAAAGTAATATATTCCTGACCTCAAGCTGTATTATAGAGCAATGGTGATAAAACAAAAGAAACAAACCTGTATGGTACTGGGACACAGACAGGTAGATCAATGGAATAGGATTGAAGACTCAGAAATGAACCCACATATCTATGGCCACTTGAACTTTGACAAAGGAGCTAAAAACATACAGTAAACAAAAGTCAGCATTTTCAAACAAATGGTGCTGGTTCAACTGATGGTCAGCATGTAGAAGAATGCAAGTCAATCCATTTTTATGTCCTTGTACAAAGCTCAAATCAAAGTGGATCAAGGACCTCCACATGAAACCAGATATAGTGAAACTAATAGAAGAATTTCCTGAACAGAACATCAACGGTTTGCTCTAAGATCAAGAATCGACAAATGGGATCTCATAACACTGCAAAGTTTCTATAAGACAAAGTTTCTGTCTGTCAATAGGACAAAAAATGGCAACCAACCAATATGGAAAAGATGTTTACCAATCCTATACCTGATAGAGGGCTATAGCCCTACCCAAAATATACAAATATCAGATATTTGTATATTTATATATACAAAGAACTCAAGAAGGCAAGACACCAGAGAACCAAATAGCCCTATTTAAAAAATGCAGTACAGAGTTAAAGAATTCTGAACTGAGGAATAGTGAATGGCTAAGAAGCACCTAAAGAAATGTTCAAACATCCTTAGTCATCAGGAAAATGCAAATCAAAATGACTCTGAGATTCCAACTTACATCAGTCAGAATGACTAAGATCAAAAACTCAGGTGTCAGGAGATGCTGACAAGGATGTGGAGAAAGAAAAACACTCCTCCATTGTTGGTGGGACTGCAGGCTGAAACAACCACTCTGGAAATCAGTCTTGCAGTTCCATTGAAAACTGGACATAGTATTAAATGAGGACCCATCTATACCATTCCTGGGCATATACCCAAAAGAAACTTCAACATCTAACAAGGACACATGCTCTACCATGTTCATAGCAGCCTTATTTATAATAGCCAGAAGCTGGAAAGACCCCAGATATCCTTCAATAGAGGAATGGATACAGAAAATGTGGTACATTTACACAATGGAGTACTATACAGCTATCAAAAACAATGGCTTCATGAAATTCTTAAACAAATGGATGGAACTAAAAAATATCATCCTGAGTGAGGTAACCCAGTCACAAAAGAACACACATGGTATGCACTCACCTCTAAGTGAATACTAGTCCAAAAGCTTAAAATACCCAAGATATAATTCACAGACCACACGAAGCTCAAGAAGAAGGAAGACCAAAGTGTGGATGCTTTAGTCCTTCTTAGAAGAGAGAACAAAATGCTCACAGGATACAAAGCATGGAGCAGAGACTGAAGAAAAGACCATCCAGAGACTCCACTACCTGGGGATCCATCTTATATACAGACACGAAACCCACACAGTAAACCCAGACACTTAGAGGTGGATGCCAAGAAGTGCTTGCTGGCAGGAGCCTGATATAGCTGTCTCCGGACAGGCTCTGCCAGAGCCTGACTAACACAGAGATGGATGCTTGCAGCCAACCATTGGACTGAGCAAGGAGTCCCAATGGAGGAGTTATTTAGAGAAAGAACTGAAGGAGCTGAAGGTGTTTGCAATTCCGTAAGAAAAACAACAGTATCAACTAACTAGACCCCACAGAGCTCCCAGGGACTAAACCACCAACCAAAGAGTACACATTCAGAGCCATGGCTCCAGCTGCGTATGTAGCAGAGGATGGCCTTGTTGAGCATCAATAGAATAAAAGGGCCTGGGTCCTGTGAAGGCTTGATGCTCCTGTGTAGAAGAATGCCAGACTGGGGAGGCAGGAGTGTGTGGGCGGGTCAGGGTGCACACTCATAGAAACGGGTAGAGGGGACAGAATATGGGGTACTGGAGGGGAAACAAGGAAAGGGGGTAACATGTAAAATGCAAATAAAGAAAATATCCATTTTACAAAATAGCTTTCATTGTGGGGGTTAGAGAAATGGTCACCTAGCACCCACAGGTGTCTCACAACTATCTATAACTACAGTTTCAAGGGACTTGATATCTCTGTTTCTGAAGACACTGAATGCATGTGATTCACAGATATATATGCAGGCAAAACATCCATAAAAAAATCAAATAAAAATAAATTCAACAAGACAAAACAAAGAAAACATAGATGGTGAATGCTACCCTTAATCACATTCTAAGACTAGCTTACATTAATTATTATGAAAAGTATTGACGAGCAGGTATAAACTCTTCATTCAGGTCAAAAATGCTTATAAGTTATTTGTACATTCTTAAATATTTTGTTGGTAGAAAAAATATTGTTACTATTAAATTACTATTATTCTTTTATAGAACTGTTCATAAAATAGTATAAAATACTGAAACATAATTAAACTACAGTCTTTATAAAAAGACTTTTCTTGTTTTCAAAAACTCTCCTATTTCTAAGAACAAAAACCAAAAGCCTTTTTTTAATCACATGATGGTTTGTTTCCCAGAAAAGGGATTCAGGTTTGATGAAGTTGCAGTTTCAGCTGAGTGCTAGGAACTGACGTCAGGTACTGTGTAAGAACAGGCACACTCTTAACCACTGAGCCATCGCTCCAGTTCAAAAACTCTTTCTTGAAAATAATTTTTATATGTCAAAATAAGATATGGAATTAAGGTAAAAAGACAATCTGATAAAAAAGTAAATTTGGAAAGAACTGTGAAGATAAGTGAGGCCTACTGCTTTTCATTATCCTTTCAAAATGTTTACAGGATGACTCCAGTACTTCATTCCCACAGGAGTACAGAAAGACATAGGACAAAGAAAAAATAGTTTTAAATAGTTTACTTCAAAAACTTAAGTTAGTTTACTGATTTGATCAATTCTTAATACTTATTATCTATAAGATATATTTTCCATATTTAAAAGCAACAACAAAATCACCATTAAGCATTACTTACATTCCAAATCTCAATGTTCCAGAAACGTATGTTTGCCAGTGTGCACAATAGAACATGAATGTCCCAGCAAAACAACAAAAAAACATCCAGTCAGGATTTGTTCCAAGTTGCACTGCAATACAAGTTCCAAGAACCACAAAAACTGCAGAAGAAAAACAACAGTGTAAACTGGATGGCAGCAATAGAACTGAAAATCACCTTAGATGAGACAAAGATAATCTCCGTTCAGTTATGTGATATTTACGTATGTTTACACCCTAACTTTAATGTCATATTTCATTTCATTTTTTAATGATTTTAGATCACTAAGCTGAAGCAAAGTTCTTCAAAGCAAATACTTCACCATGTTTTTGAGAACTCTTCTTAGTGATAGTAGTACTTAGCAGTAAAAGCTTTCAGGGTACTGCAGGAGCTACCAAGCACATACCTTTCTCAGCACTCAGAAAGCTGAGGCAGGAAGAGTTCAAAGCCAGCTTTAGTTACACTGGGAGGTCATGTCTCAAAATAAATAAATGAATAAATAAATAAAATACAAACAGGGACTTGTGATATGGCTCAGTGGTAATTAAGTTTCCCAAAAAAGCAGTGAACAAGCACTAACCAGAACCATAAGTCTCAAAAAAAAAAACAAAAAAAAAACAAAAACTCACTAAAATTTAATATAAAAATAATCTGCTTGAGAACTAACTAAATTTATCACAACACTGATGATCATACTGTTTCTATCAGTTAAGAATTCTCAGCATAAAAAGCAACAATACCTGTTGATAGAGAGTCACAGCCATGATCAAAAAGTTCTCCCAAAGGAGAGCTACTGTTAGTTCTTCTGGCCTGCTTCCCATCTATGGCATCCAGAGACTGGTAAATGAAAAGGCCACAAGCACAGGCAATATAAGCCCACAGAGGTGCCTGTGAAATAAACAAGCCGATCATTGCATTATCAGTTTGGATTAAATGCCTTTTGCATCAGATCAGTCTTCATTTCAATCACGTTTACTTGGTGTGTATGCATGTGTGCATGCTAGTGTGGGCATGCACAGAACATGTGGAGGTTAGAGGTTCTCTTCTTTCACCACGTGAGTTCAGGAATTAACTCAGGTCTTCAGGCTAAGAGTTAACTGCTTTTACTCATGGAGGCCATCTTGCCAGCCCAATTTTCTCCTCATTCTCTAGAAGTATTCCTGGTTGAAAGCTGGGGAAGAGATGACTGAAACACTAAATGGTGAAGAACTTACTGACACCTGAGGTAACTGGAACTGTTAGCAGAATTAAATTCCCTGTTTTTAAGGATGCCCAGCAAGGTCTGCATTAAGTACAATAGATCCCCTGTATCTCTGGGTTCCCTAACCAGGGATTCAATTGGCCAAATTTCTAAAGTATAAAAATCTGCATCTGCACCAAATACAGACATTTTTCTTACTTTTTAAAATAATACCACACACAGCTACGTAGGAGTATGTTTATTGTACTCACCACTACAAGTAATCCAGAGATATTTTACAGAATATGGAAGGGTATATGTAGATTATATGCCTGTACGTAAGCATCTGCAGACTGATTTCTGTGTGGAAGTTGTAGAATTTTTTTTTTTTTTTACAATTTACAAATATCAAAGGATGAGTGTACTTTGTAGGAACTTTTCAGGACTCTTATGAAGGACTACACTGTCTCCTCTAAATTCTTCCTGGCATTTAATTAGCAAACTAGTCCTGCATAGTATGACAACTTACAATTCTAGCATTTGGGAGGTGAAAGCAGGATCAAGCATTCAAGGCCAACTTTCAGTCCTTTCTCTAAGTCCTCCATTGGGACTCCTTGCTCAGTCCAATGGTTGGCTGAAAGCATCCGCCTCTGTGTTAGTCAGGCTCTGGCAGAGCCTGTCCAGAGACAGCTACATCAGGCCAACCTTGGCTACATAGTTGTCTCTGTCTTCATTTTTGTTGTTTTAAAATAGAGAACCACGTAGCCTAGTCTATCTCCAAACTCTCTATATAGCCAAATATGGCCTTCAAATCCTTCTGCCTCTGCCTTCCAAATTCTGGGAATACAGACATATAGTACCTACCTGACCAAAAACTTTCTTATTTTATGAGTAAAGGTCTGAAATAGTTCAGGCTCCTGCAATCAAAACTATCTGTAGCTGAGGCTACCCCAGAATCCCTGATTCTCCTGCCTCCACGTTCCCACCTCTACTTCCCCCCCAACACCTGGGATTACAGGAGTGTGTCACTATACTTAGAAATGCTGCCTAAACAATCAAAACCACAAAAGAACTAGTATAGTTCCCTTTCACTTTATTAGGTAAATACTAGGTTCATAGCATTAAACACATTTCTCACTTCTTCACTGCAGGACTTCTGGTGCCCAATATAGTAAATGCATACTAAGAATGTTTGAGAATAGCCAACAAAAAATATTTTCCCATTTTCATTATTAAGAAACTTATTATTAACATGCTATTACAAGGGTTCATAAAAAAACACCAGAACAAGATGCTCTGGTTTGCAGAGCCCTTGAACATTATTTTTCAAGTATTTATAGATACGTCATTAAAGAATACTGTCTTTAAAAAAAACACTAATATTGATTTAAATGTTGTATATTTTCCTGTCTAGACAATGAATAAAAGTTATTATCATAGGATTTTCTTAGTTATCCAGTTACATGATATTAATATTCAAGAGTTATAAAATATTCAGCATATGCTATACTAAAAAGAGATTTTTCTCTGCTAGAAATCTACATATAAGTTAGATTTAAACAATAATGATCTTCCCTTAAACATTTTCTTGGTGCTCCAGAATTAACATGGAGGCTATAAAAAGGCCCACACAATACATACCTCTCTGAAGACAGTTACAAATCCTGAAGTCACTACGCTGAACGTAACATGATGTGCGTGTAAGTAGACTGAAACGGCCAAGGAACCCTTCCTGACGAAGGAGACCCTCTTTAGGACTCACAACTATTCTTCCTTCTTTGTGAAGGACTCTAGAACCTATTGTCTAAACACAGTAGCCATTAGCTATGTGTAAATATTTTGGTTTAAATTAAGTAAAATCAGATTAAAAAATCAGTTTATATTTTTTTAAATGCTCAAATCAGGTAGCTAAATACTACCTTACTCATACAAGCAACAATTCCACCCACAAAAATGCTACTAAATTGCTTCGCTTTGGAGAGCTAAATAAAACACAGGACCTTCTTGGGACCTACTTAGGATTTTAATGAGCTAGTGTGTTCCTATGAAAACAAATGAGTTCAACTATTAGTGTGTACACAACGTAAGGAAAAAGCAAAATATCAATTATAAGCACAAAAAAATAGACACTAAGGTTTTCTTGGTTTTATCTTTTCCTTCCTTTATGTAAATCTGTAAAAACGCCTAATATTTAATTATTTTTTCCTTATTCCCATTATTTTACAACTCTAAGGGTTTTTTTGTTTGTTTGTTTGTTTTGTTTTGTTTTCAAAATAAACCTCCTACTCCAAGTGTGATCTCTGCTTAGGTAAAAGCCTGGCAAAGGAAGGAGCCCATGTACCAGTCAGGTACTATTAATTGACAGGAATGTAAGAAAGCCAGTTTGCCAAATCCTGTAGCAATGCAAGGACAGTAAGAAAAGGTGGGTGTGATGGTTCATCTTCATTGTTAATGGGACAGGATTTAGAATCACCCTAGAACCACATCACTAGGTATATTTATGAGGCTGTTTTCAAAAAGGTTAACTGAGGAGAGTAGACCAGATAATTGGTGGCCATTCTCAGCACTGGGATCCTAGACTGAGAAAGGAAACTAGAGAAAAGTGGCTGAGCAACAGCATTCATCTCTCTCTGCTTCCTGCCTGCAGATACATGACCAGCTTCCTCCTGTGCCTACCACCACTGCCTTTCCTGCTATTTTACATGTTTCGCTCAAACTGGCAACTCAATAAAACTCACGGGTAATGGGACAACTCAGTTTTAATGTTCATGTGTAGAAGACATGCAATATGGGCTGGAGAGATGACTGCCTTTCCAACACCCACATAGCAGCTCACAACTGTCTATAACGTCAGTTCCAAAGGATCTAGCACCCTCAGACATGCAGGCAAAAATACCAAAACACATTTGTGAAATGTTACTAAAGTTTAAGGCACACATTGAACTTCACACAATAATAGTGGGAGACTTCAACACCCAACTCTCACCAACGGACAGATCATAGAAACAGAAACTAAACAGAGACACATTGAAAGTATTTCATTATTTTTAATTATGTTTATGACTCTATGTGTGGGTATATGGGTATATGCATGTTAGTGCAAGTGTCTCTGGAGGCCAGAAGACAATGCTGGACCCTGGAGCTGGAATTACAGGTGGTTACAAGCCACCAGATTTGAGTTCTAAATGCCTAACTCTGCAAGAGTAATATCTCTTAACCACTAAATTACCTCTCTGGACCATACAATATAAAACTAAGTAACAACAATAAAAAAAAAAAAAAAGCCTAGTAGGCCTTGTAGCACATGCTTATAATCATAGTTATAGAAGATTCTGTCTCTACAAACAAAGAAGCCCAAAAGCAACAACAAAAGAATCAAACAAAATCTAAGCTACTAAGCAGATAAAATTTAAATATTTTAGTAACAAACATATAAATGAGGTCACTATTTCTATAGAGATTTTAACTTCCTTCTCATTTTTAACCCATCTACCACTTTTCTTTTCTTAACAAAAACAAACCCAGTTAAAGCCATTCAAATAATAAACTTCATTTCTATCAGTGTGATTGTTATCTAGATGCAGAGAGTTTGAAAGGAGGAAAAAAGAAAAATGATGTAATTATATAATAATGTAAAAGATATTGAAAAACAGAAAGTTTAAAAAATCTTTAGCATAAAAATGTTTAGAACCTTCACAACACATGTACACAGATCTTTGCCACCACTTCTGGCAAAATAGTTAAAAGAATCAGATACAATGAACTGAATCTCTTTTGAGGATAAATTTATAGAATTTTGATTATAAAATATAGAGAAACAAAATACTGAAGGGGGACTTATATGTCTGCTCTACATAATGTGTGTGTGTGTATGTACATATATATATATATATATATATATATATATATATATATATATATATATATATATATATATATATATCATAGAAGAAATCAGGAATGGGAGGAGTTATTGGGAAGAAGTCATACACTTACTCTCTTTGACCAAATAAAACAAATAATCAGCTTCTATCTACTGAGCACTCTATGCTAGACATCCTGAATACATTCATTCTTACAACACTACAAATAAAACTTAAATAAAGGGTTAGACTTAGGTATCTTACTGCCATCATGGAGATGAAAGACTTACCACAGAAGATAGCTGTGACTTAGTTTAATGTATCTTAGGCTAAGTCTAACAAGTGTTTCTACCATGCAGATTTGAAGGACATTATCCCTTCCATGCAGAGAGTACTGAAAGAGAGCTGAAGTTATTTTTCACCTTGATGCTTCCTCACAGCAACTTTTCAAACTTCCTTGTGATCAGACCATTTTCTACTCTGTACTCAAGTAAATCTAAATCACTTAAAAAAATTGCAAGAAAGTTTCACAGGGAACCAGGGTTACCTAGTGCATTCTGCAGTGTTCAATAAATTATTAATATTGAGTCATTCTTAAACCTCTTACTCCCCAATTCTCTTACTCCTTAATTCCATTACTCCCTAATTCTCTTTCTAGATATAGCTTAAGATTAGCTATATCAATTGCAATTTCAATTGCAACCAACCACTTGCTTTTTATTTATATTTATTTTATTCCCTTTTAAGGATACATAAACCTAGACCAAATCCTTTGGGGTCAGGAGTCCAGGCTTTGGACAACCACCTGAGAAACAGCTCAAAGGAAATGTGATGTCATTATACAACTGTATTTGATTTTGCTCTGTAAGTATCCTGATTGAAATATAGAAAACTATTTGAGAAAATAAGCCAGGCATGGTGGTGTGTGTTTGTAATCTCAGCACAAGACTGGAAGTTATAAAATATGAAGTCAACCTGACCTTTAGAACAAAATTATGTCTCCAAAAAGAAGGAACTAGAAATGTATCCACACAGTCTGTATTAACCACGTTTTCATAATAAAAGAGGAATTAAAATAAAAAAGCTATTGAGATGTGTGTGGAACAAATGGTCAGGACATATTTGTCTTAAACTTCCTATGAGCAACATCTGGTTCCAACTCAGAACCTTTCTGTATCCGCCTCCTCAGTGCTGTGTTATAGCATCTGACATCACACCTGGCTGAGAAAACACTTTTGAGAAGCCTTGCTTATAGTCAAGCCATCTCAAATACCCCTTCTTGTGTTTGTTAAGCAATAGTATTATATAAAGTAAGGAGGACTTATGCAATTCATTGAAGTCTTTATAGGATATTTAAAATAGCAAATATCTGTGAGAATATTTTGTCTTCATATAAAATGACCTAAGAATCCCAATTACAACGTTTCTGGACTATAGCAAACATTACTCTTACCTGCTCTGTAGCCGTAGGGCAGTAGAAGACTAACAAAATAGTTGTACAGATGTTTATTGATAGTCCAATGATGGTGATGAGATTTGGGGCAATCCATGAGGGTACTCTTCCAACTAGCCATTCCCAGTATCCTTGCATTAAGGGCTCGAGAAGGGACCGTCCAGCACTTTGATACCTGTGTTCTTCTAGTCGTTTTAATTGATGTCTTGACAGTGGTGGTGTTGGTAACTGAAACAATTTATTTAGTACACACCCTGTAGTACTCATATGCCCGAAGCCCACAGGGGACTCTGGGTGAGAATCTCCACATCGTTTTCTTGTTGACCGATGCCCACTCATGGATCTTGGTTTTCTTCTACTTAGAGACAATGATTTGTCTTGTTTGTTAGCCTCCTATGGCTATTTACCTGGGGATGGGGGGAGATATATTACCAGTTAATTAAAATTTAAAAGTCAGCCTAACAGAACTAACAGCAAACAGCTAGTGTAGGGACCTAATTTTAGTTCTAGCTCTTACTAAGAAATATATAAACTTCCTTTAAGTGAAGTTATGGAACCTTAATAGTCATACACTTCTACACTTACAGCTTATTAGATTCTTTGGCTCACATCCCGCCTTACCCTACTTCTACTTAACACTAAGAACAAATGTTGGAAACAGGCCAGTTACTTTATACACTGATGCACACACACATATACACACACGTGTGTAGAAAAATGAGGTGGTAGCTTACTTAGCAAATTAATATTAAATAAATAACCTAGTAAAATGATTTTACATGTATCTACACATATGCTTTCGTGTGTGTGTTTCTGAGGACTAGACCCAGGGTCTTGTACTTGTAAGCGAGTGCTCTACTATTAAGTTACAACACTCTCCTCTTAAACTATATTCTTTAAAAAACTACATTTTTAAATGATCATAGACAATATTTATTAAGCACCTATACCCTGCAAACTAAGAACCCTTTATAAATTAGTTTTACCCTCATAACAAACCTAGAAGTGTGAGAGTATATATGCTAATTACCCTAATTGTTACAGAAAAAGAAAATTAAGGCACAGAGACTAGTTAACATTTTCAAATCACATAATTGTTAAGTGACTGTCAGACAAACATAAGAATTTCCATTAAAGCTAAATCTAAAGATAAAACTTTAATTGGTGGAAAGGGATAATGGATTGTATTACAGGTGATACTGTACACAGAAAAAAAATTACTAGAACAGCACTATATACATATGTATCAGCAGGTGGTCTGATGAAGTCAAGTAGTAAGAGAACAGGGAAAGTGGATGAGTGACAGCCATAAGAACCTTTAAGTACTTATTCCCTGAAGTGCTGCACTTGAATTAGAAATGACCAGAGACAACATAATTATTATAATCAAACATATAAGGAAATAATTAAGAGTCTTTTCAATATTAGTAGGACAGTTCTATATTTATTGATCATAGTGGACAAAATAGAAAGAACCACTACAAATTAGCTCATGATCTCAATGGTTTTAAGTGACTAGGGCCTATATAAAGGACAAAAAACTAGTAATTTCTATTTAGTACTAGTAATTCCTATTTAGAAAGAAGAATCAACAGAAAGTTCTTAGAGATTGAATGAATGTTAAGAGATGGAACAGAAGAAAACAGCAGCTAGACCACTTATGTTTAAAGAAGTAGCTGGGAAGTTTCTAATTTGTCATCTTCTGGGGTGAAGGGTGAAAGGGGAATTGGGGATAGGGTCAGAAAGGAAAGGAATCCATGCAACCTTCCTTTTGGAAGTGCTAGGTATTAAACCCAGAGCCTCCTATTTGATACCCAACCCTTCCATTCCTCAGAATATACACTTAGCCTTAGAGGTTTTGTTTTACTTTGTTTTTTAAGTAGTATTTCATTATTCTGGTGCAACAGTGGTACAAACGTAGTAGTAGTAACCAACCACTCTCTTACTAAATTTAAGGTCCATTAACGTGATGCTTGTTTGACATTGCTAGGGTGGCCAAGAACCTAAGACTAGATAGGCCATGGGTGATAGGAAAAACAAAATACTATTTTTCTAAAAGTGCAGTGGTTTAGGTCTGTGGGTCTCAACCCGTTTGGGGTTGAATGACCCTTATACAGAGGTTACCACCGACTATCAAAAAACACATTTATATCATAATTCACAACAGTAACAAAATTAGTTAACAAAATTAATTAACAAAAACAGCAACAAGAACAATTTTATGGTTGGGGGTCACTTACAACATGACAAACTGTATTAAAGGGTTGCAGTCTCAGGAAGGTTGAAAATCACTGTGCTACAGGAATACATCATAAAATGATTCCTAATGACATTCTCCTATATTCACAGATCAATGCTCTGCTCAGCCATCACCAAAGAAGCTGCTTTTTGCAGTAGATGGGAACTAATACAGAAAGCCACACTGGGCAATATGCAGACGGTGAGATACCTGGAGCACTCAGTCCTAAACAGGATGGGCCCCATGAAAATAATGTCCTCCAGACACAACAGAACGGATGCATATATGAATCCACAGTGACTTGAAAGCACATACAGCCCTGCACAGATTCAAACCAGATAGGTTCCCGGCACTAAAAGGTAGGAATGAAAGCCATCCCTAACCAGGATGCAATCTGCAACGGATACCCACCTGCAAAGGAAAAAAAATAGTTTTCTCTGATGGATTTCACTGGGTATATTAACTACCCTCCAGGGCAGACCTAGAAATAAATTGGTCAAGACAAAATAAATAGCATTTTCATAGACTTTTTGTCTTATTAAGCTTTGTTTGAACGTTTTTGTCAAATTGGACTTTTACTTGCATATTTTGGTTTCTGATTTAGTAGTTTTATAGATTTAATTTATTTTTTGTTTGTATATGTGAGTTTCTTGAGTTTTTGTGTGTGTTTTTCTTTAAAAGAGATAAAGAGACGCCCTGGAGTTGGGTGAGCGGAGACAATCTGGGAGGAGTTGGGAGAGGGGAAAAGTTTATTGTAAGAAAAGTATATTGTATAATTTTTTTTTTTCAATTTAGAAAAAGATAGGATCTTGTTATGCTTATGTAGGTCAGTCAGCCTTGAATATCTGCACGAACACTTTGTCTCAGCCTACGGAGTAGTTGGGACCACAGGTGTATGCCATTATGCCCAGCTGATATACACAGTGTTTAGTTTGAGATGTTGCCAATGAAATCAAGACTCTAGTTCAGGTGAGAGATGAAATTTCACTAAGTAAAGTCTGAAAACTAGAAAACAGAAAGTTCTTGAAAGAATTAAATATTAAAAAAAAGAATAAAGAATCTCATGAGAAATCCATCATTACTGAATAAGAGGAGTATAACACATGAGGATTAACAATGAAACAAAGCAAGGATAATCCTGATGGAACTACAATGACAGTGACAACAAACCTACCACACCAAGAGGTATACTGTGTCTTCTGGTTTAAAACTATCCAGGAAGCATATGGAGTTCCCAGAAATAGTGCACTATGGGAATTTATAATGTGATCTGGGATCTCAGGTATCTTAACAATGGAACTAGTCAGTTGTCCTCGCCATTCCCTTTTTGTTGACAAGAACTAGTTTAATCTGCCTTGGCAGGGTAGTTCTGAGAGCACTGGGTTCTGCCTTATAATGGAGAAACATGGCATAAAGCCTTATAATAAAGGAAGGGACTAAGGCAAAAAGATGGAAAAAGTTGAAAATAGTTGTAGCACAGACAGGAAGAACATTCTTGCAGTGAGTACAATGTTAATGTCACATACAGAGCATGTTCTCTCCCATATATATATTTTTCATTCAATCTAAGTTTTTGGAATATATATATTCCAATATATATATATATATATATATATATATATATATATATATTCCAAAAACTTACTTATATGTCTAAAATCTCTGCTAATCATGTATGTCCTTCTTTGGTTTAAAAAAAAGTTAAGCAAATTTCCAAAAAAAAAAAAAAAACTCTAAAGAATAATCAGAGATATAATTTAAGCAACTGAGGTGTGCTACAGCAATGTTTAAATAATGCTTTAAGTAAACAGCTATGTTATCACTTTAGACTGAAAGACTTACAATCACCCAAACATCTACCTTTATAGGAGTTAATTTCTTTATTCTCTACTTCTCCCTTCATATTCTAAGATAGAATTTCATTGTGTGTGCCCAGGCTGACCTAGAATTTGCTAGTTCCAAGCTGACCTGAACCTTTCAAAGCTCCAGTCTCAGCCTCCTGCTTGATAATGTTATAGGCATCTGTTATCACATATAACTATAGTAGCCAATTTTTCTATAAATAACTGGATGATACTTTTTTTAATATTTGGCAATCTATAAAAATAAAAAGTTTAGCTGGTTCTATTTCTATTTTGTTGGCTCAGTTTCATTCTCATATTGTTTGTTATTTTGTTAAAAGCAGTACACAGAGGGTACTAGCCTATTTTAGCACTGAATAGCTACAAGAAACTGATCCTAATGGTTTTAAGTTTAAGCATTTGGCAGGACTAGCGGACAAACTGATACTTTCCTTTTAAGTTTTTTCCCCTCATGACCTACTTTCTTTTAACCTTTTATTGTTCATTAAAAAAATACATTGTTGAAAAATTGTTTCTTATCTAGCCATTATGTAAACCATACATTTTAAAAACACAAAGAGTTTTGAACATTTTAATGTGGCAACAATGTCTCTCTGTACAGCTAGTAGTAACAGCACTATAAATGTGAATTCAGGCACAAACACATACTGATGACTGCTTTACTTTCAACTCATGCCAACAGCCAGAGAAGTTGCTGACACTGCTCCAGGTCATCTCCACCTTTCCTTCTGCAATCCCATGGGAGAGGAGCTAGTGCCAATAGGGAAACAACAGCAAACCATGGGTATCTGAATTTTACCAAATAAAAAGCTAATGCATGCCAAAGCAGCAGAGAGCAGCAAACAGAAGCCTAGGAGAGGAAGACTAAAGAGTGTGACAATGGAATTTGGAAGACATTACAAATATTAACAGAAGTTATCTCAACTGCTTGAAATTTTGTGTGTGGAGTCAGGCCTATGTCCAACAAGGCATGCAGAAAACATCTTTCCTTAGATTGAATGAAAAATTACCAATGAGCTTGTTATAACGCCTACAATTTTAGAGTACAGCCTGTTAACTGAGAACAGGCTTTCATAATTATGAAAGTAGTTTTGAACTAAAAAAGAAATTGGCTGCCTGTGGAAATTCAGTTTACAATATTGACCACTGTGGTAACCTTTCCATTTGGACTCAGTAAACACCCTCCCTCCTGCTACAACCTGACTCTAGTGCTCTACTTTCCTGTCTCCCTTATCTTACTTTAAAGGTTTTCTGCTTGTAGAGCTTTATTTTGTCTTTACCCCCAGCAGTGTTCTTTATGTTCCATTCCTGTCTTGTTAACATTCCTCCCCCCTCCCCCCAATCTCATACCATAACTGACATGAGAAAAAAAAAAAAAATTAGCGTATGATTTTTCTAGTACTTAATGAGAACTTGGTTGTTCCAGACCTAGAAAGATATCCCATTCTACATGCTCAAGAAATGTGAACTGGTGTTCCATTAAGAACACAGGTTAGCAGTGTCTGACCCACCTTATTCCTGGCATGGATGGGGGTTGGGGGCCACATCTGATAAATATCACATTTAAAACAAAAACAGAAACAGAAAACTCAACTGCTGAGCATAAGGTAAACTTACACAATATCCAACTTGGGTGAAATTCTAGAACTTCCCTTCTGCCCCACCCCTATGGCCCCCACCCATGTACAAGGGTGGCAGGTTTTTATCAGCACTGATTCAGCAGTATGTTTACAAGCTTTTCAATAGGATCCAGTAGTGCACAGCTTTCTGACCTCTGCCACTAAAGCAGTAATGGCTGAGACTATTAGGGAAGGGATCATAGAAGAAAAAAGAAAGAAAAACAGGAGCAAGAAAAGAAAACAAAAACTAATAGGAACACAGGATTAAGTCTAGCGTTGTTTAACAAATGATACCTAAAACATGTTTGTCAGGGGAGGGAAAGGGGGAGCTTTTTCTGTACTTAGGAGCAGATAGTACTGAGTAAGGAAGCTTAGATCTGGTGTTTTGCTGAAATGAAATTGTGTGTTCCTTAAAGGGGGAAATAACTTTGGAGGAGGGATCAAAAGCCTGGAGCTGTGTTCATTTTTATGTTCTTTTTTAAAACAGTGCTGTGTAGCCCTCAAAATGAACACCCCTCAAAATGAACACCAGCGGCATTTCTAGCCAGTTTAAGGAGTAAACTATGGCAGGGTGGTGGTGCACACCTTTGATCCCAGCACTCAGCAGGTAGAGAGCCAGGTGGATCCCTGAGTTGGCAGGGATCTGGTCTACACAGCAAGTACCAGAACAGCCAAGGATACATAGAGAAACCTTGTCTAAAAAAACCCAACCAACCAACCAAACAAACAAACAACAAACAACCAAAAAAACCAAACAACAACAACAAAGAGCAAAACATTTAGCTTAGAAATGAAAGTGCTATGCAAAAAAATGTAACTGGTCATGTGAGAGTCAGATTTACCTAATTTGTTTCTTACAAGGAAGGGTTGTGTTGCAGTGACCACCTGTACAGGGACTTCAGTTATTCTCAGTATAGAATAAATATGTAGTAAAATGCTTGTAAAGCTTCAAAACTCATCAAATGCCAAACGTTTTGAATTGGCAATGCTTTAAATGTCTTAAACAGTTTCCTTGTGTTTGAGCCAGTCGATTCAACACACACAGATCTGAACATGTCCCTGACCGTTCAAAAGTAGAAAGAAACAACTTACAAATAAAGTCCTTATACTTGTTGAAAACTGACTATGGATTTGCCAACTGCTGTAATAGAGGTTGCCTGGTGAGTTAAAGAGTTTTAGCATATATATGCACACACACACACACACACACACACACACACACACATACACACACACCTACCTCCCACAACAGCAGTAATACAACATGGCAAAAACTGGTATCAAAATGCCAAGCACCGAACTGGAAAACTCCAAAGTCGGTAAAATGTAATGCTTGAGGTTCAGCCAAGCATTCCTGGGAACACAGGCAAACCCAGCAATTTCCTTCTAAGAACGCGACTGAAATAAAACTCTGGCTGGCAATCTCTGAGCCTGTCAATATGGGCTGAAATTTCTAGAAAAGTTGCCCAACATGAAGCGTGGCCCAAGCCAGGAAACATCACTACCGCTCCCAAAAGGACAGCAAAGACCGCACAGGATGCTGCATGGTTCGTGGACTTGGCAACACCGGGCCAGGAGGGTGTGGACCCGCCAGGCAAGGTCGGTTCCGTGAAGCCAGCGCCCCAGCCCTGGGCTCACCGGGGGGTTAGCCTGGGGTGCTCCCTCCCACGACCACGGTTTGCACACCGCGCAGGCGCCCCTCCACCTCCGACTCCAGAGCCTTCCAGACTGCCAGCGTCGCCCCTTGTCGTCCCCACAACACCGCGCGCGAGGCCACCCAGCGCTAGCAAGGACGGCGTTCCCCTTCAGCTAGTCAGTCCGCAGCTACCCAGTTACGTTCAGCCCAGAGTCTCCTGCCCTCGCTCCGCTCCTCCCGGGAGAAAAGCGCCCCGCCACGTCCGCGACATCCCCGCCCCTTCCCTAGACCGGGCCCCCGCAGCCTTACCCCGAACCCAACAAGCACAAGCCTAGAAATAGCAACTCCGACTCCAGGCGACTGAGTGACTGATAGGCGGCAGCACGTTCACGACACTTTCACGATTGCCGTAAAGAGGGGGGACTCAGAAAAGGCTGCGGCGCGCCTCCGAGCTACTCGGGAGCGCGCCCCGGGGCTCCGCCCAGACTTCTACAGTGGGCCTCTTCTGCACTTTGAGGCTGGAGCTGGCCGCTTCGGGACCGGAAAGAAGGTGAGTGGGAGGTGGGGAAAGGGCTGGCCTGGTGCCCAGCGGGTTTTCTAGTTAGGTGCTGTGTCCAAGGGTGATTCGCAAACCTAGAGCAAAGGCGCAACGCGAGTCCCCTTAATCCCACGGGCGCAGAAGCCATGCGACCCGTGGCAGCCTCATCTGGTTCCGTGAGCTTCGTGATGCACAAGACCTGAGTAGCTGGGCAGCTCCGGGAACCCACAGATCACTGGAGATGAGAACTAGGCTGAGGTCTCCGCGTCCCACTTTTTCCTCTCTTTGGTAACTCTACCACCAGCTTGTCTGATGTCCCTTATATTTTTCTGGTGCCAGACACAGTGAAGCTCTTGTACTTTACAAGACTTAGGGGTTGTGTGCAGGTGGTTGCTTTTGATTTATCAGCTAATGAAACCTTTGCCACAATACACTTTGTCATCCCTGTGTCCTTATTTCTACTTGGTGGGGGCTGGGGAAGTTCAAAACTGAGATGCCTTGTGACCTTGTGTTTACACAGAGCTCAGTCTACACCCCATGATTGTGTTTCAGGGAGTAGTCCTAAGTTGAAAGGAAATTATGAGTCCTGTGAATCCTAACAGCAACGCTCCTTTGAACAGTAATACGTTCTCCAGCTTTCTCAATTTTAATTTATAAAGAAGTACCCCAATGCAACAAATTTGTGCTGCGTTATCAAATTTTGATTTCACGGCTGTGTAACTAGATGCTTTGAGATTAGACATTGGAAAACGTTAAATTTGTCAAGAGGCCATAGTAGAATTTAGGAAAATAGTCATTGTTATGCGTTGTTTGTGGCCTGTTGTTTCTACATGCCTCTGGAAAAAGCCTGAGGCCACCTGTTCATTCACTTGGAACATCCAGAGTTTACACTTTTATTATTCTTTACTTGTTACCACTTAGAAGAAACGGTGGAAAAACATTCATTTTATTTCCAGTGGCTTTTAAATGTTTATGAACAGAAATGTAACTGGATTTCTGACTCATGGAGCTTCAAAATAAGCAGAGAATTTGGGTGAGAGATGCGAAACAATTTGCTAAACATTCTTACTGTTGTAAACTTTTCTTATATATTTCTACATAATTTTAAAGCTTTTTTTTTTTTTGGTTCTGGATATTGAACATAAAGCTTCTTGTTTGCTATGCAAACACTCTTTAAAGGGGTTCTTGAATGTCTTGACCTATAAAATAGCTAACCATTACACTTCTAATCTGCTTGGTCTAAAATTGCTCTCATACTTTAGTCTTTCGAGGGGAAGGTGCTGGACAGTTGATAGTCTTCTATGTCTTTCTGTCTGCTTTTGTTTCTCTGTTGTCTCTGGAAGACTCTTAAGGGTATTTTAAGCCCCGCCTGGCTTCTAAGTAGTCAGTTTAAACAGCTAGAATCTTCTAAGCCTAAACATATACAAGTACATCATACCTCTGAAAAATTTATACACAGCTGTGTATGGGTAGTTATGACTGCAATTTATGAATTGTTATAATATTTTATACTTATATTCAAATAGAATACTGTATCTCAGAAAATTGAAAATTTGCTAAAACCCAATAATTAGAAAGTGATAATTATAGAATTAAAAGAAACGATAATGTTCAGGGTTAGAGAAATGTGTCTTGTGCCAAATTCCTACAGTTAAAACTTTTTTTAAAATTACAGCGGTTAGATCACTATTATAAAGAATATCAAGCATCAGGTCCTTAAAGGAAATATTTTGCTCACAACGCTTCATTCTAGTGTTCACGCCACGGATACTGTTGGTTCATTGGCTAAAATTTGTGTGCTGCTTAAAATCTTTTTAAAAAAATTTTTTTATTAATTCTTATTTATATGAGTACACAGTAGCTGTCTTCAGACACAGCAGGTATCATACAGATGGTTGTGAGTCACCATGTAGTCGCTGGGAATTGAACTCAGAACCTCTGGAAGAGCAGCCATTGCTCCTAACCACTGAGCCATCTCTCCAGCCCCTGCTTAAAATCTTGATTTTGAAATGATAATGTGTCTTTTTTTGTAAGTAGATTTCGGGATTTGGAAAGGGAACCAGTTTGGGCAGTTCTGAAGATTGACATTTTGTGAACTCATAACACGGGTTGTTTATCTTCCACGTTTTGAAAAGGAGCACATAGTTACTGAGGGAACCTGCCATCTATAATCTCATTTAGTGTTTGAATAAACCTCACTGAAACAGCTATTATTTAGCTGGCTTAACAAACATGTAAGATATTTACCAACAACTCTGATGACCTGAATTCAATCCCTGGGATACACATAGTGGAAAGAGAAAACTGATTCCTGGGCATATAAACCCCCACCTCACCCACCATACATATAAAACATATAAATAAATGTAATATAAAAATATTAGACAATATTAAAGGCTACTATTGATTATACATCACCAGTGTGTTAGGGTCTTTCCACAATGTCACTGTAACTTCTATAATAACTCTGTAGCAGAGTCTGCTAGAACTTTTCCATGATAAGAAAATGCCCTGTACTTTGTCTAGTTGCTAGCCCCTAGATGGGATCTGAGCATATGAATAGTTGTGACTATAGCATAGGAACTGAAATTTGAAATTTTATTATATATTAATATAAATAACTAGCTTTCTATTAACTACTGTATGGCACAATCTGTGCTGGTAATATCTGCATTTTTCAAAGAAAAAACTGGCTCAGATAAATTTTGAAGCTTCCCCAAGATTACACTGTTTTACTTTTTAAAAAGGTTTTGAACGGAGAATACTTGTTAGTTTGTAAATGAAGGTTGAATGAATAGAGGGGAAGAAAAGCAGTTCAACCAGGAATGGAGAATCTAAACAAGAGTGGTTACACTATACAGTTGGTAGAAGGGAGGAAGGAAGGAATAAATGACTTACAGAAGTAGGGTTGCCATCATTTTGTGGTAGCGTGTGAGCATTTTGGGGAGAAAGCCTGCTCTGCATGAGTTACTGTGATATCCAAGAATCTTAGGAAAATGATAACACTGCTTACTGAAATAGAAAATCCAACCAGTCACTGGAGTTAGGATGGTTTGGTGTCAGTTTTTGTTCATTCTGTGTGATGGGGGGGGGGGGTGAGTCCCTGTGTTGGCGGTTGGTGAAGCAGCCTCTCTCATTCAGTTCATTTACCTTCCTAATGTTTATGCTGTAGAAGGAAGGATCCGTAGATGTGCAAGCCCAGTTTTCTCAGGAACTGTTACTTCTTTATGCAAAGAGCTCAGGAATGGTTGTCTGTAGAAGATGATAGCCTTTCTCTTCTGTATGTGTCTGTCTGAGTGACTGTCTGTACATGCAGGTGTATATGTATGCCTGTGGTTGTTGAGAACAGAGGAAAGCCTCATGTGTTTTCGACATATACATTTTCGACAGGTAGAAGGACTCAGTGGCCTGGAATTTACAATGTGGAGGAGACTGACTAGTGAACCTCAGGAATGTTCCTGTCTCTTTCTCCTCCTCGATGCTAGGGTTACAAGCATTCTGTCACACCTGGCTTTTATTTACATATGCTCCGGGTAACACTGAACTATCCTTCCAGCCTTCTGCTGTGTTTTAGATATTAAGGATTTAGAAGTAAAAAGCAGTAAAATAGGGAGGAGACTCTCCTACTAGTAGTGGGATGAGCAGAATATTTCAAGCATACATTTTACCCAAACTCCTAAATGTTGAATAGATCATATTAGCTTTTTAAATGCAAAACACAATTTCTAAAGATTTCTAAATCCTTCTTTGGAAGCATTTGGCTTATAACAAAAAAGAACAGTGAAGGACTAGGAATAGAATTCTGCCTCCTACTAGAACAGGAAGGAAGATCATACCTTGATCTCCTGTTTACATGTTTGAGGCAGTGTTTTTACAGTTTATGCAAAAATATCACAATTTTAATGAGTAATATTTTTATAAACTAATAAGCAAACATTTTCTCTTAATTATGTAACTCATTTCCTCTGAACTACCTTTTCTCAAAATGTTAGAATTTCAAAACTGTGTACACTCTATCAGTGGAAGGCCAGAAAAATCTCCCTCTCTCACAAAGAAAGATCAAGGTCAGTTAAATATGTCTGCTTTCTCTACATATCCAGGCGGTAGACTAAAGATACCATCGAGAAGTGGACTCTGTATAACGTTTTCTATCGCTCACAGTCTACATGCTCTGAGAAACTAGAAGCCAAGGAATCAACCCAAAGTTGGCCCAGGTTAGTAAGTCAGTCCTCTACCCCTTCCTCTCCCTTCCCATCCCCCCTCTCCCTCTGTGTGTGTGTGTGTTCATCAGTTCTAACAATTCAATCAGAATTTACTACTTTGATTTTTAATTAAACCATTATGCTTAAAAAAAGAAAATATTATATTAACACTAAAAACTGATTCCTAACACATAGTAGCTTTGAGTCTGAGCTGAGGTGTTTCAGGCAATGAGTGCATGGTGTATGTACCTGGTATGACCAGAGCCAAGGTTGTACAGAAGTTCTGCAAACTATGCCCAAGTATTTCTGGATTTGTTATACTGTTGCGTTTGGATTACTTTCTGGTTATATGTTCAGAAATCATTTCCTCTTTTATTCCTATTATTTTTCTTAAACCCACATTCAGTTACATGACCCACAGTTTAAATAGCTGGATTTTAGAATACTTTCAGATTTAATGATCACACAAATACAAGCTCATGTTTGGAAGCCGTAAAACACATTCAAGAGGTCTGGAAGGGTAGTTCAGTTTGTAGAGTGCCTAACATGCAGGAAAACCTGAGTTGGATCCCTTGTACTGATTAAACTGGATGTGATGGCACATGCCTATAATCCTGTGATGGCAACAAAAAGTCATGAGTTTAAAATCCTTCTGGACTACATAGGGAGTTCTTGCCAGTCTAGGATTAATGTGTGTGTGTGTGTGTGTGTGTGTGTGTGTGTGTGTGTGTGTGTGTGTGTGTTTGTAGGTGTTTCTTGGTTTGTATTTTTATAGTTAATATAGTTTTGTCATTTTATTGAAGTTTGTCTTAGGGTTTTACTGCTGTGAACAGACACCATGACCAAGGCAAGTCTTATAAAGGACAACATTTAATTAGGCTGGCTTACAGGTTCAAAGGTTCAGTCCATTATCATGGTGGGAATATGGAACATGGCCACATCTAGGCAGACATGGTTCTGGCAGAGCTGAGAGTTCTACATCTTCATCTGAAGGCTGCTAGTGGAATACTGACTTCCAGGCAGCTAGCTTGAAGGTCTTGAGCCTACAGCCATAGATACATACTTATTCCAAGGCCACACCTCCTAATAGTACCACTCCCTGAACCTAGCATACAGAAACCATCATAAAGTTCTCTGGTGGATTTTAAATTGGTTTATACAAGTATAATGCATGGTTTACTTTTTCATGCATAGGACCAGTCGTTTAGTACCTTTTGTGTACATGATAACCTTTCCTCTCTTTTATTGACTTTACTCATTTACTAAATAAAGATTAGTTGATTCAGAAAGAAAGGAGGGAGAGAGAGTAAGGGGAGAGTTAATAAAAAGTATTGGGAATGTAGGAATATATGTTGTCACATTACAGGTTTCTAAGAGTGCAAGATCTAAGAAAAAGCACATGTAAGACTTGACAAAACCAATAAATAATAGAACTGAGTTCCTGCAGTCTTGAGAGAAGAATGATTGGAAACAGCAATTAAAGTAGCATTTAAGAGCAAACTAAGGAAATGCACCCATCAGGGTTATTCTCTTAGCACATACTGTAGAGAAAGTGCCTATTGGACATTGACAAGGAATCGCCAAGAAGAATAAATAGATACATAAATGAAAATGTTGTGGATGGTTCAGAAAGGGAAAAACTTTAGGAGATTATGATAAATTAGGCAGGAAATTACTTGAGTCCTGCTTACACTGGTAACTTTTTAGAACAAAGGAAAAGAAACTTACATAGCACAATAAGTATTCTTGTATTGCAACTTGTCATATGACTGAAGTAGACAACCAGTTTATCTGAGGTTTCGTTATTGAGAAAGTCAGCCTGGGACAAAGAAGTAGAAGATTGTGAAACATTATTCAAATTCAAGGAATTTGATTTAGTATTTACATAGTTAATGGGAAGTACTAGAAACAATTACTTTTAATTTTAAAGTATTTATATTCTTAACAATTAATTTTCCAAAAAAGTAAATGAATCTGTTATTCACATTCTTGACCTGTTATTATGTAATATCTTCAGTGTGGAGTTTAAGGAGAAAGCAGCCTTGATGTATATTTAGGTGGGTTGTTTAAAAAACCCTTCATACTGGAACCGGAAGTATAAGCGTGATGAAAACAACTCTTTCTTGTTCTCCCAAAACTGAAGGTTTAATGAAAAAGGAAAACCAAGCAAGATACTACCTTTCAGTGTGATCAGTGTCTTTGTTGGTGAAGTACAGGCTCCTGAGTTAGAGCTAGACTTGAAAAATGTGTAGAGGTTGGAGCTGCAGAGCTGACCTGACAGTATACAGTTGAGAGCACTGGCTGCTCTTCCTGGGGAAGAGATTTAGGTTCAGTTCCCACCACCCATATGGCAGCTTACAACCATTTAGCTGTAACTCCAACTCCAGGGGATCTGGCAACCTCTTCTGCCCTCCCAATGTGCCAAGACATGTGTGATACAGAAACATATATGTAGCATAACACCCATATACATAAAATAAAGTAACAGGGTGTAAAAGAGGTGTGAGGGTGACGATGGCCCATAGCAGGCCATGTGCTGCTCTGCGGCATGCCTGCAGGTGCTGAGCCCATGTTTCTGTATAATTGTATTCTTCTGACACTTCAGTTCACTGAGCACCTTGGGGCCCAGATGGCTCATTTTTTACTGTCTCTGGACACACTACTCATGGGAAGGTCCAAAAAGTAGTTCGTCTCTCTGTGTGGGGAAGTAGAGAAAGATTTCTTGAAATAGCAGAGCAGCTACACATCAGTCATGAGAACCTTGGTGTCATGCTAATAGTCTTCTACTTCCCCTTGCCATCAACATCGCTGTTTGCAAGCTCATTTATCTATCTGTCTGTCTATCTATTTATCTATCTGTTCATCTATCTATCTATCTATCTATCTATCTATCTATCTATCCATCCATCCATCCACTTTCCATTGCTCTTCAGGCTACAATAGATCACAATGGAAGCCTCTGTGCTTGACTTGAGTTACTAGCCACATGCCTTGCTTGTCATCCTGTTCCTGACTACAGTCCTCCCAGTCATTGGTCTCGATAAAGGAACTTAACTGTGATCATGGTCTCATGACCATGGTTTTCCTGCGCTTTTGCATTTTGAAACCCTACATCATTTGCTGTCTTTTCTCTACCATCTGTACTCACAACTCAAACTCTGTGGACCCTATCTTCTTGAGCAGTTGATATGGTTTAGTTGGTAGATGGCTTATCTAATACACCAGAAGCTCAGGGTTTGATCCTCAGAACCACATCAACCAGGTTTGTTGTGATGCACACTTGGAACCTCAACAGTTAAGTACACCAGCCTGGAATTCTTGAGACTTTGTCTCAGAGAGAGAGAGAGAGAGAAAGAGAGAGAGAGAGAGAGAGAGAGAGAGAGAGAGAGAGAGGAGAGAGGAGAGAGGAGAGAGGAGAGAGGAGAGAGGAGAGAGGAGAGAGGAGAGGGAGAGAGAGAGAGAGACATACAGACAGACAGATGGGGGCAGGGAGGGGGAGAGGCAGGCCAGCTGAGACTAAGTTGAAAGAGTTGCTGACCTCAGGATTTTAGGGTTCAAGGTTTAGGATCATCTTGTCAGACAGTTAAAAAAAAAAAAAAAAAAACTTGGTGGCTCCAAATACCCCATTTCTTGTTTATCATGAGGGCCTGGGTGAGAGGGTGTGGTCCAGAGAATCTGACCACTGAAACTGACTCTGCTACTGAATACGTCACTTGGCTACTGTAGCTCAAAGGCCTCACTCTCCCCATCTAGATATCTCTTGTGCTGGCATTGATGCCAAGGATTACAGGTATCATCCACCACATTTTTTGATCATCTGATTTGTGTCTTTTGGATTTTGCAAGAAACTGTATTTCAGAGGCATGATTGGTTAAGGCATGAAAATGTCAGTCCTCTCATCATGCCTCAGTCTTTCCTGCTAAGGGTGCTAGATGTTATACTACCCAGCCAGCTCATCAGTGTGTAAGGTACTTGACAGTCCAGAGAGTACAGAGATTGTAGTAGCTCCCTTCCCCACATTCATTGACCTGATAAATTGTAGATTGAGAATATTAGGGGGAAAAAGCTTATTGGATTTTTTTATTATCTGAGTGTTTTAATTATCTGAATGATACATCATAACAGCTAGCTCATTGATTTACATTATTGTAATATAGACATGACTTAAATTGTATGTGTGTGTGTATGTGTGTGCATGAAATGATAAGATAGATAGAAAGCAAGTTTCTGGCCATGGCCAATGAGTGAGTCTTAGTTCTAAAAAGTGAAGAGGTGTGAGCAGAGATGTGGGGAGGATGCTTGAGGGGTGAGATTACAAGTGTGGGGATTGAGTGGCTAACATGGAGTGGAAAAACTTATCCGTTACTGTTTCTCGTTTGTTTTCTCTGCTTCAGAAGACCTGTCTGAAATGTGGTGGTTTCAGCAAGGCCTCAGTTTTCTTCCATCTGCCCTTGTAATCTGGACATTTGCTACCTTCATATTCTCATATATCACTGCAATAACACTCCACCATGTTGACCCTGCGTTGCCTTATATCAGGTCAGTGAAGTACATTGGTCATGTAGAAGTAACCCCCACAGTACTGGGGACTGAACACAGGCCCAGGTAAGTGCTACATATTGCCATCAAACTACGTTCCCCAGAGCATGGAGAATCTTTAGTTTATATTCATAGTTTACATTGAATCCAGCATTTCAATTTTCATTTGAAAATTCAAGTTTTAATACTGTTATTTAGCAGAGGAAACATAAAATAGGACTTGCAGTTGATTCTCTCCGTGAAATAGAGAGAAACGGGGACTATTGGGTAAAAGTCAGTCAGTTAATAGATTCTAACCTCTTAGTATTTTGTCATCTAAATAAGTGCTTGAGCTTGCCTCAGAACCTAGAATTAGAATTACTTTCCTTATAAAATTAAAAAATTCTGCAAACAAGAGTAATGTTAGGAAAAGGTAGTATTGGCAAATGTTTATTGATTTATTATGTAGCAGAGTAATGTTCTAAGTCTTTGTGCCTTAGGTAATCAAATCCTTGCATCATCCACGTGAGATAGAGAGATCTGTCCTCGTTTAAGAAGAGTCTGTAGTAATCTTCCTGTTCCTGTGATGTATATCTAAAATAATCAACTTGTATTCTTATTTGTTGACAGTTCTGGCTCACTCTTGTAATGGTTCTGATTATGATTAATTGGCTCTCTTGCTTTAAGCCTGGGACAAAGCATACATGAAGGCAGTAGTAATAGAGAAAAAAAAATCACCTTGTGACCTGAAAGCAAAAGCAAGCAAGGAGGAGGCCAGAGTTTTGTCAATTCCCTTAAGGTGTACATACCCAGTAGCTTCAAGACCTCGTCTAGTCTTCTCATCTTAAAGAGCCCACAACTACCTATAATGCTTCCCTATGTGCTAAACCTCCAGTACATTCAGTATTTAAATCATAAAGGAGACAGGGCCTAAAACAGTATGTGATTTTCTCAGTGGTACAACTCAGTAAGTGGTTACTGTAGGGGCTGTGCTCTTACTATTCATGGCTTACTGGCTAGATATTTCTGACAAAATAAGTATCAACAGTTACATATTTGAAATTTTAAAACTACCAACAGTTTGATTATGGGTAATCAGTCACATGTACCACGTTCATAACCACTTTTAATACTTTTAATATACTTTGTTAGTCTTCTGAATATGTTTAGCCTGCTCTGTATATGTACCACATACATGATTGATCTCCTTGGAGACCAGGTAGGAGCATCTGAACCCCCTGGAACTGGAGTTACAGAGGGTTGTAAGCAGCTTTGTGATTCCTGGGAACTGAACCCAGGTCCTTTGTAAGAGCAACAAGTGCTGTAACTGCTGAGCCATCTTTCCAACTTCCCTAACCCCATCTTTATAAACTACAGAAGAAGGGGTAATTATTGCAACAAACTTTTAACAAGAAAATACTGCTTACAAACAGGAAGTCATTAGAGTGGACTCAACCGTTAAGAATGATTCCTGTTGCAGAGGACCTATGTTTGGTTCCCAGTACCCACAGAGTGGCCCTCTACTCCCTGTAACTCCAGTTCCAGGGCAATTGATGCCTTATTCTGACCCACACAGACACACACATAGTCATAAAATAAAATTGAGCAAATCTTTCAGAAAATAAAGTCAAAGTACCTTCATCACTCCTGAAGTTCATGCCTGCCTCTGAAGGTGATAGGTGATTTGATGGCTTCTGGAATTGATTTTGTTATCTGTGATTTTAAAAGATTCTTTTTTCCCTTTGTTTTCTCACTGTTAATATAGATTAATTCGTAATGTTAAGTTGTGAACATGAGTAATATCTCCTCCTCTCTGGATATTAGAAATAATATGATTATAAAGACACCATTACATAACTTAACATACTGTACTGAACAATTGCAACAAACTATTGAAATTTCGGTATATTCCTCTGTGGTATTGCTGAATAGACAACAAAGTGAGCTTTTTAATTTGACACTCCCAGGTGTATTTATACATTCACAAAGAGAATATGAGAAAACTAATAATTATGAGCAGTTTCCAAGATACTAAAATTTTAAAACATTTTTATTTCGAATGGGGAACTAAACAGAGAGAGGAAGAGTTAGAGGAATTAAAGTAGGGCTGGAGGCGAAGACACCAGCACTGAGTACTACCTAGCTGCCCTGTGTTTTCATCTAAATGATTTTACCTAGGATATAGCTGAGGCCCATGAAACACTAGAAACACTGAATTAGTTACTTTTTTACTTTTGTCCTTGTCTAAATAGTACCTTTTATTTTGTGTTTGCTGCAATTGTTTCATTTCCTCATTTACTAACCTTCCCATAGATAGCCTTTCTAACACAGAAAATGGCAATCTTTTAAAAAGCGGTAAACCAGAAGGTTTAGTTGAGCCATTAAAACTGTCAAATGAAGCTCTGACAAATGAGTGTGCTTCAGAATGGGTACCATGTGGCTGTGGTTTCTGTAATGGAGATATCACACAAAAGTCATATGCAAACTGGGTGCACTAAGGGTTTGTTTATAACACCCCCAATTTTTTTTATGATTTCAAGTTATCATTTCTGGTAATAACTGATAAATGGTAACCCTTGTGTTAGAGAAATGCATAGCTCAAGGAACCAGACAATTCCTTGTATCTCTGTAAGAAGGTATATATTTAAAATTGATGTGAGCCTGTCAGCATTTTTATTTCCCTCTGAAAATTTGTTTTCTTGCATTTCTGAGCTTTCCATAACTAGGAGTTACTAAGTGTCTTTTGAGTGTTTCAGTTCTCTGCCAGTCCCATCTGTGGTCTTTCCAGGCACTCTGGCCAACCCCCCCCCCCCCCAGTCTCCTTCTGCTTTTATTTTTCTAATGATGATAATCCTGAGCTCTTTCTATGACACTAGGATATTTAAATTGTAGAATTATACTTCTCTAAGGCTCATTTTTTTTTTATGTTTAATATATATAATTAGCTTAAATGTTCTGCCAAAGGATTGTAGGTGCTATCTAAAACATTAAGTCCAAAACCATTTTTCTTTTGATATTTTGGTGAAGAATGTGCTTGCTTGCTGCCCTTGTCCAAAAAATAAATAAATAAATAAATAATCTGCCTGAGGCCAAACTGAAGACTTAGGGATTAATAGCATTGGTAGATGAGATAGATTTTCAGACAGCTTAATATGGACTGTGTTGCTTGGTAATTAATTAGTAGCTACACATCTATAATGAAAGGAAGCAAACTGAGCGAGGAAAAATAAAAAATGTATAAGTTGAGGAGAAAAGGGGCACCAGGGAGTGTAAAGGAACCAAGTCCTTCATTCAAGGCTATAAACAAATTAAGAAAAGCCTAAGGCTAAAGGTAATACTGGGAGTGGCCACCTAAGTTTTCAATTTGTGGAAAGAAATTAAAGAAAATTTAAGGCAGAATGTACTGATGCATGTGATCCCAGCACCCAGAATGCAGAAGCTGGCAGATCTCTGAGGTTGAGGTCAATCTGATCTACAGAGGCATTTCCACGACAGCCAAGATTAGGTAGTGCAGGAAACCATCAAAACCAGGAAGCTGTTGAAAATTTATTTGAAAAAGTGGAGCAATATTCCAGCCCCAGAAAGCAGCAGAATTGGGCAGCTTTGGCTATGTGGTTCAAGCTTTAGTGTCAAAGATACAGTAGAGGAGCTATTGAATCTTCCTCCATGGTTAAGGAAAACCTCCAGGCCAGGTGTATGTTGGGACTGTCCCGGCATGGAGGTTCAGGGAGGCCATTGTGTGAGACTATGAAGGTGAAGACTGGATTGCCTTGGATACCCCAAGATGTTGGAGATATCAGAGGCATGGGATACCTGCCAAGGAGAGCTGCTAACAGGAAGTAAAACCAACCCAAGAGAAAGAGGTGCGTGCCAGTCAACAAAGCTGAAAGGAATAGAAGATCCGAAGAGTGCTTTCACATCAGGCCTGGAGTTGCAATGTTTGGCGTTTGCCCATCTGGATTTCAGACCATTGTGTCCTCATTATGTTCTTTTCCTCCCTTTGGAAAGGTATAGCCTGTGCTATTGTATGTTGGAATTATGTGATATACTTTCTGATTTTATAAGGGATTATAGTTAAGAGAATTTTGCAGATCTCAGAAGAGACTTTGAACTTCAGATTTTTAAACAATTTTGATACTGCAGTAGACTATGTTGGACCAAATGCATTTTTCAATATGATAATACTACAAGCTTATGGGAGCCACAGAGTGGATTATGGTGGTTTGAATGGAAATGGCCACCTTAGACTCATAGGGAGTGGCACAGGTAGTGGAGGAAGTATGTCACTGGGAGTGGGCATTGGGGCATCAGAAGCTCAGGCCAGGCCACTGTCACTCTCTTCCTGCTGCCCGCCCATGTAGAACTGTCAGCTCCTACCACTGATGACAATGGACTAAAACTCTGAACTGTAAGCCAACCCCAATTAAATGTTCTTCTTTGTAAGAGTACCTTCGTAAGGATGTCTCTTATTAGCAATAGAAACCCCAATACAGTAACTGATGAATGGTGTTTGATAAGTATTTTTAATGACCAGTTAATGGACAGGTGTTAATTGAAGTACAGGCAGTGAACAGCTAGTGTAAAGAGACACGGGCTATGAAAGGGCCATTGCTGCTTCACTCTGGTGAAGCTGACACACAGATACTGTTAACATATCAAGGATAGCCTGTTTTAAATTGTTTTTTGTTGATTTCTGCTATTTGGAAATGAAAAGATCTGATATGACAAGGAGTAGGCAAATATAAACTGAAATTATGTTGTACACACACACATACATACACACATATATATGTATATGTATATATATATATATATATATATATATATATATATATATACATACATACATACATACCTACACACACACACACACACACACACACACACACACACACACATATGGGTTGAGTTCAGGAGCTTTTAAAGGATAGGGTCTTAAAATAGTTCCTGTTATGGCAAAAAGCCTATATACTTCCCTTTGCCTTTCAGTGACACTGGGACTATACCTCCTGAAAGATGCCTCTTTGGAGTAATGCTAAATATTGCTGCAGTATTAGGTAAGTAATGGAAATAGGAATGATTTTAGCACACAAAATGAAGAGTCAGATTGCTGATTTCTTCTTTAAATATTGTATTACTACTTACTTCCTAGCAATACTTGAGAATATATTTTACTAAATTATAGATTATAATTATGTTTCCAAAAAATAAAAAGAAAAGGAAAGAAAATTCTTGGTTATATTGCTTCCTTCCAAGGGTTCAGGGTGAGGGGAAGCTTAGGCAGAAATGCTAATTTATAAAATTACACTTTGAAGAAATATTTGTATGACTATAATAGACTTATCTCAACATAAGTTGCAAGGACAACTAAACATGCCTTGCAGCCTTAGGTTTCTTAAACAACTAGTGATATCAAGAATTGAAAGTAAAACTGACTACAGCTAAATTCTTTCCTGATAAACAGTTTAAAAGTTTAAGAGTAGAAATGGAATTGTGTTTTTATTTGGTTAATCTCATTGCCACAGAACTTACCATACTGTATCATCAGGTTCTTTTTGTGTGCGAAAGCCTGACTTTTGTTTAATAAAATATTTAAAATAATTTCAGCCATCAATTCAATATATACTATTTGCTTGCATGAAAAGAGAAACTAGAGCTACCAAGATGGCTCCAGAAGTAATAATACTTGCCTACTGAGCCTGAAGACCTTGAGTTTAATCCCCAGAACCTATAATGGGGAAGGAGAAAACCAGCTCCTAAAGGCTGGTGAGTGGCATACACTCTTTCTCACGCACACGCGCACACACACACACACACACACACACACACAAATAATTCATAAATAAATGAATGTACAAGAACATTGAAAAGCTAGAAATTAGGAAAAATACTTTATAAACATGTTTTCTGTTTACACTCTTCAAAACATGTCTACAAAGCACATCTGTCATGTTTGCTGTCCTTCTCAGTTGTGTGGCAGTAACTGCAGTAGAAAGTTTGATTTGGCCCTTTCTTGAAACATGAGTATGTAAAGCAGGATCTGGTCTCTTCTGTAACTGACTGCTGTGTAGGCTTGATCCTATTGCAGCAGCATAAAATAAAGGAGAGATTTGTTGATTTTTCCTATTCTTGGCCCATCCAGATTCTACTGTTGACTTTGATGCTGACCCAAAAATATTGTGAGTTTATTATTATAAGAGTTTCATGAGAGCTTTCTTCAGAAACATCAAAATTATGTTCTAAGTTTTATACTAAGTAGTTGAAGACACGTGGGCCATGGAAAGTAAACGGCTTATCTAGGCAAACAGATTCAAATAGTTCTATGGTGTGACTATAAAACAATTCTTTTTTTTTTTTTTTTTTTTACATTCAACTTAATGTTAAAAAGACAGTCTGTTTTTGGGTAGTGACTGACCTTTGTGAACACTTCATGGACACGTTATTCCCTTGGTTACTCATTACTTTGTTGTTTTTCAAATTCTCTCTTCCCAGGCATTGCTAACATCTATGTTCGTTACAAGCAAGTTCATGCACTGAACCCTGAAGAGAACCTTGTCATCAAATTAAACAAGGCTGGCCTTGTACTAGGGATACTGAGTTGTCTAGGACTTTCTCTTGTGGCAAATTTTCAGGTTTGTTTTTAACCCAGTGTCAGTATCTGTCTGAAATGTTTTGGTATCTGTTGTGAAGTGGAAAGCTGAGGTATTTAGTCATGGGCTACTTTTGTCTGCAGCCAACAGAACTCAGCTGTATCATTTGAGCCTTGTGAAACAGCTGCTTTCACTACTAGAAAAATTCATAATCATTGATATAAATAATCATAAATCATTAGAACTGTTTCTTGGGTACAGTTACTTATAGACACTATTATATGCTTAATTGGAGGTTACTTCAAGATCAGACAACTAATATACAGAATAAGTAATAGATTGTAGATCTAAACTTTATTTTGTTTATAATATGCCTGATGAATCATAATCATTTACCCTGTGTTCTTGTTTGTAATCAAGGAGTCCTGTACCTGTGGGTGTATGGGAGAATCGCTTTCTTTTCTACCTTTTTCTAAAAAAGCATAAAGGCTGGGCTACCATCCATCTCTGTCATGCTTTAGGGCATAACTGTCCCCCTGATCCTGCTGGCTAACATAGCAAAAAACAAAAAAAATCACCTCTTAAAAATGTTAACCCATTTGAACATTATTATTAAGTAGCATTTATTAAAGAATGGTGTAGAAAACGTTCTTGAAGACCATCTTTATAGATAAAAGGATCCCCCATACAGGATTATTTTAGAAGGGAAGAGAAAGTTCTCAACTTTGAAAAGGTAGGGGAAAAACATTATGTACAGCCAAAAAACAGAGTGAGGCTCAGTGTATGGAAAACTCCTAATAGAAAACAATGAGAGAAAAGAAGTTATATTGCTTGTTATTTAAGATACTTAGGTTGATTTAGGCAGAATTCTTTCTGAAGTTAGACAGTGTAGAGATGAACCTCGAATCCCAGAAATCAGACTGAGTTGGCAAGAGCTCAGAGGAACCTAAGTAGAATTTGGTCAGGAAGAAAGCCTTGCTCAGTAATTCATCATTTAACTAATTTTCATTTGCTAGAAGTGTAAAATAAGAGTTGTGAGGATGACTTTAAAAAAATGAAGTTTTGCTGGGCACTGTGTCAAGAAGCACAATGTCCTTGTGCCACGGAGAGAGAACTAGACTTGTGTGGGGCTAGTTAGCCGTGAGTGTTATAAAGTGAACTCTGTTCTCCCTGGTCACTTTCTATAGTCGGGACTAAAACTGTTACAAATAATTTTAGGGGATAGATCTAGATTCTCTGCCACATTGCATACTACTTAGTACTTACGAGTTCTCATTTATTTAGGAACTTTTTGAGAGACATTGAAGGTGCTAAAAAGGCTGGGGAAAAGATCTCTTATATGGTCCTTGTTTTCAAGGGTAAGCCCAGTAATTATAATTATATGGAATTTGAAACTTTAATGTACACTGAATACCTTTGTACAGTGTATATCTAATATGAATAATGGGAAGTAAGAGTTCTCAGTGCCACTTAGAAAAATATTTCCCTGTGGGAGAGTTATCCCTCAGGAGATTTGGAAGGGATTAGTAAGGAGGGAGATATGGGTTACCTTTCTAGGGTTTTCATTTGAAAATATGGATTGGATAGCTTCAAGAAGAAACAATCTATCAAAGGCAAAAACACCAGTAGGGCTGATTCTCTTCCATGCTCGCCTATAGTGCTGGCTGGTCCAGAGCTTTTGTAAATCATCCTTAGGGTCTTCAGTAACCTTTAGCTCTGTTCCTAGTACCTAAAATTATGAAACAATATAATAATAAGCTGTAGGTTTGTTTTTTAATATCTGGCTTATTTATAAAAATAAAACTGATAACTACACATGTATATTGTATATTAACTATTTAAATTGAAAATAATTTTTTGATCACAATTTCCTCTCCATCATCTCCTAGGTCCTCTCCACTGCTCCATCCATCCAACTATCTAACTCCACACCTTCTTTCTCTCTTTAGAAAACAAACAGACAAATAATAATTTTAAAAAAGAACAAAGAAAACCAGAATGAAACAAAACCACCAACAGAACAAAATAAAAATAGGAAAAAGCATAAAACATGCATATACACACACATACATACATACACACACACACACACACACACACACAAATACACAGACAGAAAGACAGAGAGAGAGAGAGAGAGGGCGAGAGAGAGAGAGGGCATTTAAATACAAAATTGGGACCTATAAGGTTAAAAATGCCCAAACAAAGCACTATGGGGCAAAAAAAAAAAAAAAAGTGCCAAAACCACCATTGTGTTTGTCTTGTGTTGCTCATCTGTTGCTGAATATAAGGTCTGTCCTTAAGTGTGCTTTGTATACCCAGCAGAGACTCCACTGGACAAGTTTTTTCCTTTGTGAGACATTGTTAACTTCAGGTAGCTTTTTGGTCCGGAATGGGGGCTCATGTCCACTTCCTCATCAGACTTGTACCTAACCAGGCCATGTGCATGTGAGTTTATACGTGTGCCAGTTATGTCTAGAAGGCACTGTTTCCTTGGTATCTTCATGTCCACTGGCCCTTATACTCCTTATGGCTCCTCTTTCACATAACTCCCTGAACCCTGAGGGAAGGCGTTTGATGAAGGCATCCCAATTAGGACTTAGCATTTCAAGGTTTCTTACTCTCTGCATAATAGTTCCCATCTTCTGCAGAAGAAAGCTTCTCTGCTTATAGCTGAGTGACACCCTGACCTATGAATATAGCAGAATGTCATTAAAGGTCATTTTATTGTGGTGTCTCTTTAGTAGAACAATAATTTTTGGTTTTCTCCAAAACCAAATTAGATCGTCTATGACTATCTAATTTCATGTTCTTAGCCACTCTATCAAAGCCAGGCATGGTTTCCATCTTATAATCAGCTAGTGGTTGGTTGCTCCTACAACTTTTGTACCACTGTTGAACCAGCATATCTTGCAGGCAAATCACCATTGTAGAATGAAGATTTTCAACTGGGTTAGCACACTGCATAATACACCCTCCTGTTCCATGAACACTAGGAAGTGGGGGAAAGGGCTCTAGTTAGGCAAGAGCATAGCTTCTCTGTGTTCAGTGAGATTTGTAGGTGTTGTCTTCAGTAATAGGGCCTTACCATCAGCATCTTGTAGAGAACAAATAGCTTTGGCAAGACCATGAGTTGTTTAGAGGTTCTTTTGTGACCCTTTTGACCAACAGCTCAATTAGATGTGACCCATTCCTAGCACTGAAAGTTTTGCTTGATGATAAGAGATGTCTTCTTGTGGCTTTGTATCCCCCTGTTACTTGATTCCATTTAATTTATTTAATAAATATATATGGTTTAAAAAGCTTCTACTGCAGTAGGTTTCCATAAGACCAGTCAACTAGCTGTGTTATCCGTCTATACTTACCCTCCTCTTTTCCTTCCCATTTCCATTTTATTAGTTTTTCTAAGTAACTATATACTGACATTGATTGAGCTATGTCTATATTTAGTTTTATCAAATCCAAGCAACTAGCCCCACCCCCTCTCTGAAAGGGGAAATTGGTACCTTTGAAAAATCAAAACCTCTGATTTCTGTATGTTGAAAATCAGCTGTAGCAGTTTATTGAGAGATACCAAATCAACTGGTTTTGTAGATTGTTAAACTAATCCAAAATAAGAAAACTTAACTATGCCTTTCCCTTGTTCTCTTAATCATTATGAACCCCCTGTGCCAAGTGTTGGCCAAAAGGAAATACAAACAGCACCAACTAAAAAATAAACAAACAAAAAACAGTGATTCAATTAAAATATGATTTTAAACATTGATTGTAGAAATTTGAGATTAATGGTTGTCTCTTTGAATCAGATGTAATGTAAAGTTAGAAATTAAATGTAAGTAAATAAAGGCAACATCATAACTTATGATAATCTGTGGAATGATCAAAACAAACTTAATGATCCCTGTGGCATAAGCAGTACCTCAGTAGTGCCTCGAATCCCTTCAATGGCATCTAAACTATCCTCCTCTGACCTCCTAGGTCTCTGCCTTTTGACCTTGCTTCCATTTACCATCACCACTGTGTGCTTCACCATGGAATGTTTTTTTGCTCTGAGGTTATTAATTTTTGTGAACCTTCATTAGAATATAAACTGTGAGAACTGAGTGTCTATTTTATTCATTGACATATTAATGACTTTAAAAACTGCCTGACACCTCCCTAATAGAATCCAATAAAACCGTTAAATAAATGAAACAAAATACATAGACACTTCTTACATTGTTATTTTTGGCAAATGAACAAGTCATCTGCTTTTGCTGTAATCTTCCTGTGCTTTGGGGAAGTAATTGTGTAATCTCCACTTAGCCCTATTGGATTGTCTGGCTTGTGCTTTTAAGTGATATACTGTCAATGTGTTCTTTGTTTTTCTCATTGATTGACTTTTTTCTGCTTCTCAGAAATCAACACTATTTATTGTACATGTATGTGGAGCTGTCCTTGCCTTTAGCATGGGATCATTTTACATGTTTGTTCAGACCATCCTTTCCTACAAAATGCAGCCCAAAATCCACAGCAAACAAGTCTTCTGGGTCCGACTATTGTTGGTTATCTGGTGTGGAGTAAGTGCACTTAGCAGTATCCTTTGTAATAAGGTGTGGTTTACTATTGAAAGAGAATAGAATAACAAAATAAGTGAGTACATGTTGGTACAATGTAAGAACCACTTTTTAATTTTAATCTTTTTTATTGTGTGTGGCCACAGCTGTCAAAAGAGGGTATCAGATACCATCAAATTGAATGTGGATGCTGGGAACCAAATTTAGGTCATCTGCAAGAGCAACATGTGCTCTAAACTGATGAGACATTGCTCCAGATCCCTCAGTTTTTCTAAAGTCACCCTCCATTAGCGGACGTTGTTCATTGGTACATGAAATTCAGACTGAAATTAACTGAGCTAGGAACAAGCAGTGTTAGACATGGTCATACTTCAAAGAAAGCAAGGACAAATTTTTATGCTCACTACAGTAAAGTATTCAGTGGAAATTTATGATAGAGCTACTAATTTTTGAGTAAAGAGGAAAGGACAGTCAGCCATGTGCCAAAATATAGGTTAAAATAAACAGGTTATCTTTAGTTATGATCAAGTCAGAGTGGACCCTAGCTGTATGGCCAAGGCATTTGTAAATATATTTGAGTCTGAGTCTTATTCTTTGAGCTACGAGAAAGAACCATTTCCTGGTTACTTTGGATAGATCTTAGTTTAAGGGACTGCCCATGACATTAATTCTTTAAAGAAATAAGATTGGACCATTGTAATAAAAGCTAGCATTTAAAGTTAGCATTTGAAATTATTTATTATTGTTACAATGTACAAGTTTTAACCTTCAGGTTTCTGAGAGTCTTCCTTGACTTACTTTTTTTTATAGTGATGACTTGCTCATCAATTTTGTACAGTAGTGATTTTGGTGCTGATGTAGTACAGAAACTACACTGGAACCCGGAAGACAAAGTAAGAGCTTGGGGTTTATAAAATGTGTGTGTGTGTGTGTGTGTGATTTTAAAGATTTATTTTCATTTTTAATTTATTATCACTGCATGTGTCTGTGCTGTGTATACTTCAATGCCTGCAAAGGCCAGAAGAGTGCATTGAATTCTTGAAGCTATATTAACAGGTAGAAATGAACTGCCCAACATGGAAACTGGGAATAGACCTGGTTTCTCTGGAAAAACAGCAAGTGTTCTTAACTGTTGAATCATCTCTCCATACCCTACATAATTAGTGTTGTAAATTAGTATACAAACTCTAAAAATAGCCATAGAGAGAATGTTTTGTGTACTGTATAGATGTATCATCTGTGATTAAAAAGCCTATGGCCTGGGGCTTAGGTAGGAAATAGAGGTGGGACATCAGGAGAGAGAAAGGATTGTGGGATAGAGCAAAGCACAGGAGATAGGCCTGGGACCATGGGAAGAGACGGACAAATGGAACCTGACCAGCAGGTAATCAGCCACATGGCGGAATGTAGGTTAAAATAAACAGGTTGTCTTTAGTTATGATTAAGTCAGAGTAGAACTTAGCTGTACGGCCCAGGCATTTGTAAATGCATTTGAGTCCAAGTCTTATTCTATGAGCATAGGGCTGGGAGAAAGAACCAGGGCCTGGCTTCAACCAATAGCCTTTATGAAATTTTATTATAAGTATTCTTGAACTTCCAAGTGTGATTTTATTCAGATGCATGCTGTGTTGTGTGTGTGTGTGTGTGTGTGTGTGTGTGTGTGTGTGTGTGTGTGTGTGTATGTATGTGTGTGTGTAGGTAGGTGGGAGTTTTTCTTTTTTTTTTCATTTCACTCAATGGTCCGACCTTAAGTTTGTGATCGTCCTTCAGTCTCCTAAGTAAGAATGACAGATGTTGATTTATGAATTTGTGGCTGGAAGGGGTCGGGTGGTGCTATAAGTCCTTGGTTGTAGAATGTCTTGGTTATTTAGTGGAAATTATACTTATTGTAAATGAAACAAAGACATCTACTATGGGCCAGGAAGGACTCCTAGTAACTACTCAATTCTCAAAACATGTTCAAAAATCAAGGAATGATTTTCTAAAGGAAGATTTGGTCTATAAGAATTTGATGTTGCTTAATTTAAGAACTAAGATTATTTGAATAGGATGTAACAAAGTATCCTTTGTTTTTTTTCTTTAACCTCTAGGGTTATGTGCTTCACATGATTACTACTGCAGCGGAGTGGTCTATGTCATTTTCCTTCTTTGGATTTTTCCTGACTTATATTCGTGATTTTCAGGTAATAAAATAGTTTCAATTCTGTTCAGTATAACTTCCTTCATGTAGAATAACAGAATATTTCATTGACAGATTCTCTGTTCGCTTTGAAAATTAGCATTTTAAAATCTGGCATCAAAGAAAGGGATATAAGGAGTAACTTCTAGTGAAATTGTTCCTGGATTTGAGGAAATTGTGTGTTGCAAGTAAGCTTCAGCCCTGATAATGGAGTTGCAAAGCATATTTGAAGAAATTCTGTAATCTGTGTTTATTCACTGAGACCCAGCCCTAACACATGGCTTTACTGGGGAAAAACAAAATACAAAAGAACAATAGGAAACTTAGTAAGACAAGAACATGGATTTACCATGTCACTGGGTTCTCAGGATGGTGTCTGTGGCAGTGACTTCCTGTTCCCTATAAGATCAATTTCTTTCTCTGACTACATATCCTGTGGAGCATAGTGAAAATATAATCTCTCATAAGGACAAAACTTCTCTAAATAATTTTCTTTTCTGTTCCAGAAAATTACTTTACGGGTGGAAGCCAACTTACATGGATTAACCCTCTATGACACTGTTCCTTGCCCTGTTACCAGTGAAAGAACACCACTGCTTTCCAGAGATTTCCAGTGAATGGATAAAAATTTTCTGTGATGATGGCAATTCTCAGGGACTGAGAAAAGATGCACAAAAGTTGCTTATTATACTGTGAAAATTTGAATCAGTTAATCAAGGCTTACAGTGACACTAATGAAAGATGCTATCAGAAGAAATGTAATAAGCCATCTGATAAGTTTTCTTAAAGGATGTTACAAAGACTATCTAGAAATATTATGTATAGACTTTTTTATAATCCAGAAAATAAAACCAAAGGATAACACCATTGTAGTATCTGCTACTTTATCAAAGAAAACCTGAGCTACACGGAGGAGTCTCTGTGTTGGGCCTTAAACATGTTGTCTTATTTTAAAAGTACCTTTTGTTAGGAGTACTTTTATGAAAGACATTCTCCATGGCCCACAGTAATTAGCATCGGTCAGCAAATCATCTAGAACCAGGGCTTAAACTGAAGTTTTACTATATTAATGCTTTTCTTACAGTGCTTAAAAATATGTTGTTGTTGCTTCTGCTGCTGCTGTTGTTGTTGTAGGATCTCCTTTGTAAGTAGGAACCTGCCTGAAATCATCTGAGTTCTTTGATGGCTTAAATTTTGCCTCCCTGCACCCCAAAATCAGTGGGTATTTATTTGATTCTGGCCACATGAATATTAACAGATCTATCAGATATACTTATAACAATTTTATCAAGTCTTCTCTCTGAGATTAGAATTTTTACAGTGGAAGAGAGATTATTTGCAAATATGCTACTATGTTATTCTTTACAAAATAAAGGTTAAGGCTGATGACATTGCTCAGTGGTAAAATCACTTGCTGCCAGCCCTGACTAGTGGAAAGAAAGAAAAGACTCCTACCAGTTATCCTCTGACCTCCGTATGCGGATACACATGCACAATAAATAAATAGAGATAAACATTAATGTCCCCAAATAAGATTGTAAAGTCTGTAAAAAACAAAGGAAATAGGATTAGTAACACAAAAATTGTTCTACATTATAGTTAGGATCTTTGATTTTTCATTTAGAGAAATTTATAATTAGTAGTAAAATTAGTTCTGAGCAGATATTTAGCCTTTTTTTGGAATATGATCTTTTTAAAACCTAGATCTGAAGAAGAGACTGAAATTCAAAATAAAAATCTGAATCTTTTTCTCTTGTCATACAAATGATTATGAAGTTTCAATTTAGATCTCTGTGTAGGTAAAGGGTGGTTTCTAGATGCTGACTAGGATTAAAAAGGAAATACTGAACTAAATAATATTCAGGGTCAAATTAGTTTGTAAAATGGTCCTTGATGAATACTAACATAGTTTATATTTTCAGAGGAAATGGGGCTGAAACCAGAAGAAAAGGTGGTAAGAAAAAGTGTAAAATATATCAAAAAGGAATTTAAAGAAACCTATTTAAATGGTGGAGCTGTAGACTTCAGTTATAAGTTGTTGAATACCAAGCTCGGTAACAATATTTGAAGAAATAACTTAGACTAATAGAGAAATAGAGTGTTTACCTATGAGAAGCTACAGTCAACAGGGAGATATTTTAGTGAATACTGATTGATTGACTTTGCTACTAGAAAAGAAATTGCACACATATCATGATTAAATCCTTTAGAAAAGCATGATGTAACCGCATATGGAAAAATATCTTTTTCTGTAGCTTCTCTCTACCAGTAAGTCAAGTTATGAAGTATCCATGGTATTATGAGAAGTAATACGTAATGATTTATAGAGTGAAAGTTTATGAAAGCAAATGTGGAGAAGGCAGTTAAGAGAAAAACATAGACTTGCTAAAATTACCACTTCTCAGAAATATAGTTACAATAAGAAAGTGATCTATAGTGAAAATTAATTTGGAAGGTATTTAAATTCTGCTAGTCAACATTTACCCTTTGAAGTGAGCAAGACTGAAAACGTGAGTAGGATTAAAGGAGGGATTGTCAACCAGGAAAGCATGGTATGTTGTTTCCTAGCCAGTCAGAAATACGTCCTTAGTACATCATCCCGTGCCAGTTCTGCCAAAGACTGACATGGAGTAACAGATGAAAAAGACTTGTTTTATAATTTTCAGTATTGCATTGGAGAATTCTTCCAAGTATTTAGGTTATAAGTAAATCTAAACTGTGCACAGAAACTTTAAAAAAGAAAATACACTGTCAACTGTGGTCTCAAAACAGTAAATGAACTCCACAATTGGTAAGTTTTAAATGAGTCATTTACTTAAATCTTGTCTCATGTCACCTGGCCTGTGAATCATCCCTTTGTCACTGAGTAATGCTACATATTCTACCTTTAGTGGCGGTCCCCTTTGTCAAATACAGTGATTGTGATTGAGAAACGCTTTCTCTACTGGATGTGGCTCCAAACCTCAAGTGCAATGATGCTGGCGATTTAGATATGCTGAAGAAAAGCCGTAAATTAAGTCTTTCATGTAAAACCTCATGTAAAAGTTCATAACTTGACGATGAAGGAAAAATATCCCATGCTGAAGTGGGGAGGAACAAGTCTCTTCATGATATTGTAAAAAAGAAAAAGAAAACATGCTAGTTTTGATTTTAATTCAAGCTAACAGTTACAGCTACATTACATGGCTTTAAGTAGAAGAAGCTGTAAATTTGTGTACATATATGTGTACTCACGTACATACGCACACACAGGGTTCAGTTATATACTATTTCAGTTATGTAATGGAGATTTTTTAATGTATTCCTAAAGGATGAGGGAAGTTACTGATTAAAAGATAAAAGTGGCTTTTATTTTGTTCTTTACACTTTTAATTTCAAACTTCTTAATTTGAAATTCTTTGAAAGAGTTATTTACACTGTAGGAAGTTACCAAAATAATATAAAATACCATTCACTTTTCATCTGTTTCTTCCAGTTGGAATACTTTATGTAACTATGGTAAAATATTAGAATTAGGAAATTGCCAGTGACAATATTAATGTAGGTTGCACATGCCCATGTTTGCCATGTATGTGTGTTTATAATTATTGACATTTTAATTGTATAATGTATGACCACACTTAAGATGCAGAACTTTGTGTTATCACAAAGAAGATCCTTAACACTACCCTTTTTATTCATTCATAGAGTTTCATATCTAACCTCTAATCTCTTCATGTCCATAGTTTTCTGTTTCAGGAACATAACATCGAATCATATGTCATATAATCCTCTGAAATTGACTCTATATTACACATAGTGCCTTTGGATTCATCAGCCAGTTAATGAAGCATTGGTTCCTCTTGTTTTATTCAGAAATGGTATTCCATTGTATAGCATGTTACAGACTGTTTAATGGTTATCCATTGGAGTATATTTGGGCTGTGCTCAATTTTAAACTCTTATTGGCACAAAGGTTTTTGTCAATGTCAACTTTAATTTTTTAATAAGAAATACCCACGACTGAGCGTTAGAATACATAAGAAGTGTGCATTTAGTTATTTGTTAAATGTCCAGAATGTTTGCTTGAGTTTAATATGATAACATTTTACATTTCACAGCTACTGAGTATCTCTGAATCTTTTGATGACACTGACACGTTTTAATTTTAGGTGTTTTCAATAATTCTAAAGTATTATCTTAGATTTAACTGACATTTCCTTATGGATAAAGATGTAATTGATTTCTATTCTAGTGTTTTATTTTTTACTGCTGTTGCTTAATTTCTGTTTGGATTATATTAGTTCTACTGAGATTTGCTCATGTTAAAATGTTCTTTCTGTATTCCTGATTATTTACAATGGCTGAATTGATATATAATGTGTTTCTTTTCTTAATTACTAGTCATATTATCTTCCTTTGTGTATCATTTAAATACTTATATTAAAGATGGCAGACAGATCTCTGTGTTCCAGGCCAGCCTGGTCTACATTGTAAAACCCTTTAAAAAAAAAAACAAAACAAAAACAAAAAACAAAAAAAAAACTATGACTACCAACCAAAACAAAAAAAACATAAACAACAAGAGTTGGAATTATAGGCATGTGCCCACCATGTCTACCTCTTTTGAGTTTCTCATTTGTTTTTATATTTGGTTTTGAAACAAGGACCTATTCTTTATATATTGCCTAGAACTCACAGTGTAGCTTATGCTTCCCACCTGTCTTTCTTTCAGTGCTAAAATTACAGATATGTATGATCTGCCCAGATTTTAAATAGGTGCCACAGATCCTCATGCATGAACATCAGGCACTTTACCAAACTAGCCATCTCAGTAGCCCATGAAATGTGAACTTAATATTTTCTCTGTTGTTCTAAATTTGTGCCCTTTGATAGGCACTTTAGGGATTTGGTAATTTAGAAAATGCATTTTATCCAATCTCTTCACCTATCCAAAGCTCCCACTTCCCTATTTAGGAGTCTAGCCCCATAAGTTTCAATGATACTCCTCATCCATGCCTTCTCCCCAGCACGACAATTAGTCTTGGTCCTACACCCAGTGCCTGGTCCTAGTCTTGCCACCATTTGATTGCACCACAGCATATTTCTAGACGGGTGTCTTGGTTAGGGTTTTATTGTTCTGAAGAGATATCATGACCACAATAACTCTTAAAAGGAAAACATTTAATTGGGCTGGCTTACAGTTCTAGACGTTTAGTGCATTATCGTCATGACAACAAACATCGCCCTGTAGGGGCAGATATGATGCTGGCGACAGAGCTGAAAGTTCTACATCTTGATCTGCAGGCAGCAAAAACTGCCACCTTTCCACCCAGCCAAATTCACCCCCACACTACAGGCTTTGACCAGGAGGTACATCCTTTACTCCAGCCTAGTCCCCTCAGCCTACCTACCTTCATTGCACATGAGCCATTTCTAGCCTCTAGGTTGAACTCACCCATGCAAATAAATAGATATAAAAGATTAAAACCTATTAGTCCTGTAGAAATATTTTCTAATGAGGATTGCCTAGATGAACACTAGGACACAGACTTGAGATAACAGTCATAAACTTAACCAAAGGATCCAAGGAGTTTGAAGAAAACCCAAACAGTTCAGTAAAATTAAGGCAAATAAATGCTGGAGTGACCACCCCTTCCTCTTATCAACGCCAAAACTAAGCCTCTTTGTAATGAAGAAGTCAGTCTAGGACTAAAATATAGGATGACTCTGTATCTGTACTTTTGGCTAATTAATTGGATTCTACCTACCACCTTTCTCTACTCTTCCAGTCCCCCAATACTAGGCAGGAGAGTAAGAAGGTTAGAGAGGAAAGGGAGTGTCAAACTCATTAGACTACTTCCTGCTGATTAAAGGCATCAAGTTCTTTGGGGCAAGTCCAAACTTCACTATCAGGATATCTCCAGAGAGCAGCAGTACTGGCAGCAGCTGCCTCAGCCTTTTGCACTCTGGCATTTTTATACCCTGTCAAGAGTCCCTAGTATTCCAAAGGTAAACTTTCCTTTTTCTTTCTTTTTTTTTTTTTTTCCTGGATATTTTACTTATTTACACTTCAAATGTTATCCCCTTTGGCTGGTTCCCTTCCAGAAACCCCTTATCCCATCCTCCCTCCCCCTGCTTCTATGAGGTACTCCCCCACCCACACACCCACCCCCTCCTGCCTCCCTGCCCTGACCTTTCCCTACAATGGGGCATTAAGCTTTGGCAGAACCAAGGACTTCTCCTCCCATTAATGCCCAACATGAACATCCTCTGCTACATATGCAGCTGGAGCCTTTGGCCAGTCCTTGTGTACTCTGGATGGTGAGTTAGTCCCTGGGAGCTCGGGTTGGTTGATATTGTTGTTCTTATGGGGTTGCAAACACCTTCAGCTCCTTCTGTCCTTTCTTCAGCTGCTCTATTGGAGACCCCGTTCTCAGTTCAATCTGCTTCTGTATTTGCCAGGCTCTTGCAGAGCTCAGGAGACATCTATATCAGGCTTCTGTCAGCTTGCACATCTCATGCCTCTGCCAGAGCTCAAGACAAATCAAAGTTAGGTGCTGTGGACAGTTTACAGCAGCCCCATACCCTACACCTGAGAATAATACAAAAACATAATCACATAACATTTCTGTGTTTTTAAAGAAACCAAAATTCTCACAAATGTTTCATCATACACAAGACAATAGATGTAAAGATATCATATGTGGTCATAAAAACAAAAGTCCCATGATCATTTCAATAGATTCTATAAAAGGCTTTGGTAGAATCCACCATGCCTTCATAACATCCTTAAGTTTGAAGTACTGAAGGGAATATACTTCAACATAATAAAAACTATAATTGAAAAGACAGGCAGGCTGAATCATCACATTTTTTTGAGAAGTTTGGAAGCAGTTTCACCAAAGTCAATAACAAGACAAGGCTGTTCACTATCCCCACTTTTCAATGTTGTGCTTGAAATTTTGGCTGAAGCAATAAAAAGTAAAAGTATACAAGTAGGGAAAAAAGAAGTCAAACTGTCCTCATTTGCAAGTGACATAATACTCCAAACATTCTACCAGAAAAAGAGAATAAATTCAGCAGTGTGGCAGAAAACAGAACCATCTTGCACAACTTGCTTTTCTATATAACGAGACACAAAATAGGAAATGATAGACACATTCCCATTCATAATAACCCCAAAGAAAATAAAATATCTCAGAGTAGATCTAATCATGGAAGTGAAGGACTTTAATAATGAAAACTTTAAACCTCTGGGGGGGGGAGGAGGAGATTAAATAAATCAAAATAAACTACCAACTAAAGAGTACACCTAGAGAGACCCATAGCTCCAACTACATATGTAGCAGAGGATGGCCTTATCTGACATCAATGGGAGGAGAGGCCCTTGGTCCTGTGAAGGCTCAATACCTCAGTGTAGGGGAATGTCTGGGTGAGGAGATGGGAGGGAATGAGTGGGTGTGGGAATACTCTCATAGAGGCAGGGGAGGGGGGGAGGGACAGGGAATTCCAGAGGGAGACCAGGAAAGGGAATACCATTTGAAATGTAAATAAAGAAAATATCAAAAAAAAAAAATTAAATGCACAGTCTATACATATGGATTGGTAGAATTAATGCTATTAATGTAACCATTTTACCAAAAGCTTTTTACAAATGCAAAACAATCCCAATCAAATTCCTATCTTATCCATACAGAAATAGGGAAAAATTCTAAAATATACAGAAAACCACAAAAGACTATCTGGTCATAAAAAACAATGTTGGAAAAATTACCATTCCAGATCTTAAAATATATCATAGAATCACAGTAATAAAAATAATAGGGTGCTGCCAAACAAACAAAAGACACAGACAAATGGAGTAAAATTAAAGACCCAAATATCTTCAATCACTTCAGTCACTTAATACTTGACAAAGATGCCAAAAGTATAAGCTGGGGGAAAGACAGCATCTTCAACAAATGACACTGTAAAAACTGGTTATCCATTTGTAGAGGAACAAGCTTAGGTTCTTATCTATTACTTTGTGCAAAAACTAACTCCAGATGGATCAAAGGCCTAGACATGAAACATAAGACGCTGACACTGCTAAAAAAATAAAAGTCGAAAAGCACCCCACAGGATACTGGTGTGTGCGTAAAGGGCTTTCTGAACTGGGCTCCACTGGCTCAAGAATTAGTGCCAACAATCAACAGGTGGGACTTCATAAACCTAAAATGCTACTACGCACCTAAGAAATAATCTTCCTGGTGAAAACAGAAAACACAGTGCACAGAATGGAAAAGTATCTTTGTCATGTATACATCTGACAGAGTATTCGGAGTTAGAACTAAAAAAAATTCAATAAAATAATTACTGATTCAAAAATAATATGTCTGCAACCTGGCAGAGGTTTCTTGAAGGAAGAGAAAGAATGGCCAAGAAATAATCTAAACAAACACAAAGAAATACTTCATCATCTCTGGCAATTAGGAACATGCAATTTAAAACAACTTTGACAAGCCCACCATGGAATCAGTCTTCTTCCAGTACACCTTTGTCTCAGCTGTCAGTTCCCACAAGCACTACATGGAACATGCAGGCCACTCCAACCAAGGAATCAGGTAGACTTCATTCCTCTTCCTCGCCCTCCAATTCCATCCCCCAGTCACACCCCAGCTTTGTAGCAGATCACATACTGTGCTCTCTCCTTCCTCTTTGCCCTAATCTCAGGAATCTACACAGATCCTGGTGGCACACACAGATGTCCTCCCTCCTGTCAACTTTTTCAGCTACCCCTGTCTAGTCCATCCCCATTCCTTGGTATCAGATTCCAATACACAGAAAGACATTATACTGGACCCCCAGTGACTACATCTGGTAGGACCTCAAAAGCATGCCCTACCAGACAACTCATAGTCACCAAATACTCCTAAGAATAAGAGAAGGCAAAAGGAACCAAGACCAAGAAACAACACTCACCTAGAAAAACCCCACAAGACCAGATATCAATATCCAGAATTACAATCATTCCTAACTGAGATACCTAGACACAGGCATAAAAACACAATAACACTAGTACAATGTGTCCTCACCATAATCCAATAATCACACTACACATTTCTTCCTCTACCTCCCGAGCCTTCTCTAAGCAGCCTGTTATGCCCTTGGGAAGGAAAAAGTAGCTCCCCATCTAGTCAAGCTCAGGAGAAAGAGGAAGTTTTATTCCTTACTGTTTCCATGGTTTATGTATGCATTTAAACCAATGAATTATAAAATTGAAAAATCCACCACTCCCTGAAAAGAATAGAAATACTAACCCTGGATTAGACAGAAGGATCCCTGCTTTATAAAAACCCCTGGATAAAATGGATTTTTCTTTGTATCTAACACTGACCAAGGTAATGAGACTTTTGGGCAATTTTAACGGGCCTGGCAAATATTTAATCTGCCAAGGATTAAAGTTACTAAAAATTATTGCTTTTGTTATTCAGGAAGTCCCTGATATTAAGACAATAATGTTAGAAGTTAAAAGGATTTAAAATATAAATAGGTTCCAATTATTAGAGATTACTTAAAAGGTTCACAATATACAAGAAATTCCAAGGAGGGAAGCTGGAGCAGGAGGAGAGAGGTTCCCTGTCCTTCTTTCCCAGGCACTGAGACCCTAAAAGAGGCCACTGACTTGTCTGTCCAAAAGGCTTGACCATGTTTTGGTCAGTTGGCTGACTTGTTTGAGCAGTTGCCACAAAAGTTTACCCTAATAACAAAAAAGCTTACAAAGTGTCATCAAACCAGGAATGGTTGCTAACACACCACTGTGTAGTGGCCTTTCTGATAAAGACCTCAGAGAGATAGATGTGTAGCACTCAGATAACTCATTGTCACAGCAAAGACCCTGTCCCCCTAGTTCTAGTCAGCAGAAACTTGCAGCTCGGATCATCCAGACAGGAGATGGCAATATGAAAGCATCTGTAGCCATGATGAAAGATGGATTCAGCTCTCATGTCAAACATACCCCAGGTCCCTGCTACTGTTTTTGTTGCTGCTGCTGCTGCTGCTGCCACCTCTGCAACTGTTGCTGCTGCTCTGGGGAGACCAGACTGGACCTTTCCAGCCTCTATCCACACTTCTGATCTCCACTTTACCTGGAAGTGGCAAATGCACTCCAACCCAGCAGACCTGTCCTAATAGGTGTCCCACTACAAGAACCAGAGAGAGAGTGTACAGTGGTGGGAGGGGTTTTGTTCAGGATAAAATTAGGTATGTAGTTGTTACCTTGCACAGGACTATATGGACCCATTTCTTGGCTGAGGGACTTTAGCACAAAGGACTGAGCTCCTAGCATTAACCTGTGAACTTCACTGAAGGAAAGGTAAAGCACCTGACTGTGCATTTTCCATGGGTCATGTCCATGGGGCCCTCTAGAGAGAGAGAAAGAATGTTCAGCCAGATAGAAAAATAAAAAGGAAGAATATCCAGAGGCCCAAGGGTACAAGGCAGCAGACTTATCCCACGAGAATGTCCTATATTCAACCAGTGGGGCCTCTTCAAATCTTGGTCACTCTTCCTGAACTTAAAATGCTCCAGAGCCCACCCTCTTCAAATGGAAGCAAGTGGAGAAAATGAGATGCTGAACTGGAGGTAAATGGATGACAAGAGACACATATTCCCTGCCATTTTTGGAAGACAGTCACCAAACTCCACCAGGCAACTGAAACTACTGAGTTACACAGACCCAAATTATCCATAGATTTTGATTGCTCCTATCACTGAGGTCTTACAATGGCCCAAAATTCATGGCCAATGTTTCCCTAAATCTGACAAAGGTCTTAAATGTTAATTAAAAACTACAACCTGCCTATTGGTCACACATCTTAGGACAGGTAAAAATGATAATATGTCTTTGAGACTGGTGAAAATTGGATCAACCTATATTTTGCCCTCCTAGAGGGCACATGCACCTCATATTGACTTCATAAGACAAAAATTACTAACAATTCCCTCCTCAAGTCCTTATAGGTGACTCAAGAGACTGTATCCTAGGCTGTCTCTGAGCCTGTCCATAACTTTTAACCTTACCTAGGTAAAGAAAATCCCAACCTGGAACAACAATGAGGCTTGTTGATGTCACCGGTGGATCTACTACCCCTGGCAGAGAAGGCTATAGAAGATTATGACAAATGGCTCATCACCAACTCTTCCAACCTCCTAAAGATAAAACTGACAGAGATCCTATAATTGTGGTTGTCCTATTTTATTTCTTTGTCTCCCCATGAGAAAAGGCTGAAATCCCCATAAGCAAAGACCTTAGGTATAGACATTAAAAAAGACTGGAACTGAGGGACACAGGCCTGATGAGACTGCGCTGTGAGTAGCCAAAGCAGAGAGAGGGGTAGGCCGAGCATGCGGAAAACGTGGCCCTCCGGTTGGTTCAGGGGAGCAGGAACTCTGCCATAGGGACTTGGTATCCTCTCAGAAAGCCATTGCACGCAGACCAAACACTCAGGCCATTTGTCACCGTGAACAGAGGAGATCCAGGGACACAGGCCTGGCAAGACTGCACTACGAGTAGCCAAAGTGCAGAGAGGTCTAGGACGAGCACGAGAAAAACGTGGTCCTCTGGTTCAGTGGAGCCGGAACTCTGGCATTGGGACTTGGGATATGCCCAAAAAGCTCTGGCTCAAAGTCTAGACACACAGGCCCACAGTAAGGCACAAGCCCTTGTCAGTGGGAGCCAGGGTTTGCCCAGGAAAGGCAGTGGTTGAAGTTCAACTTTACAGACCATCTTACACCTAGACTAGAGAGGAGTCTGACACATAGGCCCAGGGAGAGGAAATTGGGAGTCCTTAGAGAGCAGAAAGCACTTTGCTATTGAGAAAAGGGTCTGTAGTGGCCTAGAGAAAGAGCCAGGTCCCTGCCAGTAGTACTCAGGACCTGTGGGCATAGGGCTGAGCTACCAGAACAGCCTCACAAGAGCTTCCACATCTGAGCCCACAAGGACAAGAATGAGTCACTGATAACAGAACTCACTGTTTGCCCACCAAAAGCCAAACACTCAGGATCAGTTTTCTTCAGGAATCCTCGGGACCTGAGGTAAACAGGAAAGACAGGTACCAATCACTGACAACAAGCCCACTTATAATCACAGACAACAAAATGACAAGAGGAAAGCGAAAGAACTTAAACAATGGAAACCAATCCAACCTGGCAACATCAGAACCCAGCTCAGTTGATGATGGAGATCTTTGAGAAGAGCATGAATAACTCACTTAAACAAGAACAGGAGGACAACCATAAACAAATAGAAGCTTTTAAAGAGGAAACACGAATAACACTCAGAGAAATCAAAGAACAAGAGGAAAGCAAAATGAAAGAGATGAAGGAATTAAAAATGGAAATAGAAACAATAAAGAAAACACTAAAAGAAACAACCCTGGAGGTGGAAAACCAAAAAAAAAAAAAAAAAAAAAAAAAATCAGGATCCACAGATGCAAGCATCTGCAACAGACTACAAGAGATGGAAGAGAGAATGAATCATCTCAGGGGCTGAAAACAACATTGAAAACATAAACAAAACAGTCTGATAAGATACAAAAGCCAAATGGCAGCACTTCCCACTGCAGCAGGGGAGTGGGCAGAGAGTGGAGGGTACAGTGACCCAGCACCTCAAGGACAGGCACAAGTGGTTCTGCGCTATCCCCACCTCCCATGTTTATAAGTTGGACAGGAGTAGAAATATACCTACCTTCCCTTGGAGGTCTGTAACATAGCTGCTGGGCAGAGACGTATAAAAACATTAACAGACAATCAGACCGCAACTGTGATCAGAGCAACTGCCAGGTCAGCACCCGATCAGCAAGAGGAGATCAGCAAATTGATGTGGAGTGCAAGTGTCAATACAGACCCGTACGTTCCTGAATTTGGAATCCTGGTGAAAGATGAGATGACAGATGTGACTGGGCGAGTTCTGCAGCCGCCCTCCATCCTCTATGGGGGCAGGAACAAAGCCATTGCCACCCCTGTCCAGGATGTGTAGGCCATGAGAAACAAGCAGTTCCACACGGGTATGGAGATCAAGGTGTGGGCGGGCCCCTGTTTCACCCCCCAGCACCAGTGTACAGAAGTCCATCTCAAGTCCTTCACAGAGCAACTGAGGAAGATCTCCAGAGATGCTGTGCTGCCTATCCAGGGTCAGCCTTGCATCTGTAAATATGCACAGGGGCAGACAGTATGGAACCCATGTTCTGACACCTGAAGCACATACGCCAGTCTCCAAGTGGTGATCGTCACCCTGCCTGGTAAAACTCCTGTATATGCGGAAGTCACGTGTGTGGGAGACATAGCACTGGGGACGGCCACACAGTGAATCCGAATGAAGAATGTGCAGAGGACCACACCACAGACTTTCCCATCTTTGCTTAAAGACCAGTGTCAAACTGGGAGGCATCAACAACATCCTGCTATCACAGGGTAGGCCTTCTGTGTTCCAGCAACCTGTCATCTTCCTGGGAGCTGATGTCACCCACCCACCAGCTGGGGTGGGAAGAAACCTTCGATTGTTGCCATCGTGGGCAGCATAGACACACACCCCAACTGCTCCTGTGCCACCATGCGTGTACAACAGCACCGACAGGAGATCATCCAGGACCTGGCTGCTATGGTGTAAGAGCTGTTCATTCACTTCTACAAATCCACACGCTTCAAGCCCACCCGCATCATCTTCTACCGAGACAGCGCCTCCGAGGGCCAGTTCCAGAAGGTTCTCCATCTGAGATGGCTCCTAGCCATCAGAGAAGTCTGCATAAAGCTGGAGAAGGATTATCAGCCAGGGATCACGTTCACTGTGGTTCAGAAGCGGCACCACACACGCCTCTTCTGCACAAACAAGAATGAGCAGGTTGGAAAGAGTGGGAATATTCTGGCAGGCTCAACCGTAGACACGGAGATCACCCACCCGAGTTTGACTTCTATCTGTGCAGTCACGCTGGCATCCAGGGGGACAAGTTGTCCTTCCCACTACCTCGTGCTTTGGGATGACAATCGTTTTTCTTCTGATGAGCTGCAGATTCTGACCCACCATCTGTGTCACACTTATGTGCGCTGCACACGCTCTGTGTCAATACGACGCCAGCTTACTATGCTCACCTGATGGCCTTCTGAGCCAGGTACCACCTAGTGGATAAAGAACATGACAGCGCTGAAGGAAGTCATTCTTCTGGGCAGAACAATGGGCGAGATTGCCAAGTGCTGGCCAAGGCGGTCCAGGTACACCAGGACACACTGCGCAACATGTACTTTGCTTGGCATGTTGTATTGTTTAATGATTGTGTACCAAGTTGGATTCACATGAGACCAGCTACTCTCAGACCAACAGATGCCTAGCCCTTCCGTGGCATTGAACATGAGACGTCTTTGGTTTTACTAGATCCTCCATTTTCTAGGATGTCTTTTATCCCAGATTTCAGACTTGGATTTTGAGCTACAGGCCTGTATGAGACCCCACTGTAGGAAACGTAATTTGCCAAACCTATAAGCTGCTCACCAAGAGTCCCGTTTCCTACAAGCAAAAAAAAAAAAAAAAAAAAAAAAAACAAAACAACAACAAAATGTCCTAAAACCAGTCTATGAACTCTCAGGGATTTTAAAACATTTTATTTGGTCATTCGATTTATTTGTCTATAACTCCTGATTCTAAATGAAATTGATGGGCTCAAACTAGCTGTGGCCCTAAGAAGTTGTCACTAATGTTGAGTTCTAAGGGATGCTCTGCTAGGTATCCACAGTGTCTCTCGCCAGCCACTGCCTGCCCTCGAGGCCTGAATGAAGGCATAGTGGCCAAGGGGATGGTCACATGTGTTTAGGACAGTGACAAGTCTGAGAGATTTGCAGACAAGTGCCATTTTGATAAAAATTTATTTAAAGGGATAAAAAACAATATACTGACAGTCTAATCATTAGATTTGCACATGCACGCACACTTGCACACACACACACACACTTGCACACACACACACACACACACACACACACACACACACACACACACAAAATCCACTATAGCTAAAAGAATGGCAAATAATTAAAGAACTGCTGAAGTTGTTTTAGTCCCTGGGAGCTCTGGAGGGTTTGGTTGGTTGATACCGATAACAATGTTCTTCCCATGGGGTTGCAGACCCTTTCAGCTCCTTCAGTCCTCTGACTGAATGTTGCTTCACCATTGGGGTTCCCATGCTCAGTCTGATGGTTAGCTGCTAGCATCCTCATCTGTATCATTATGGCTCTGGCAGGGCTTCTGAGGAGTCATCCATATAAGGCTCATGCCAGTAAGCACTTCTTGGCATCAGCAGTAGTGCTCGGTTTTGGTGGCTGCATATAGGATGGATCCCCAGGTGAGGCAGTCTCTGGATAATCTTTTCTTCAGTCCCTGCTCTGCTATTTGTCCCATTATTTCCTCCCATGAGTATTTTGTTCTCCCTTCTAAGAAGAACTGAGGCATCCACATTCTGGCATTCCTTATTTTTGAGATTCACAAGGTCTCGGGTGTTCTGAGCTTTTTGGGCTATTATCTGCTTATCAGTGAGTGCACACCATGTGTGTTCTTTTGTGACTATGTTACCTAACTCAGAATGATAGTTTGCTAGTTCCATCCATTTCCCTAAAAATGTTATGAAGTCATTGTTTTTAATAGTGGAATAGTATTCCATGTGTAAATGTACCAAATATTCTGTATTCATTCATTTGTTTAAGGACACCTAGGTTCTTTCCAGCTTCTGGCTATTATAAATACTGATTTTCAGAGTGGTTGTACCAGCTTTCAGTCCCACCAATAATAGAGGAGTGTTCCTCTTTGTCGACATCTTCAACAGCATCTGCTGTCACCTGAGGTTTTATCTTAGCTATTCTGACAGTTATGAGGTGGAATCTCAAGGTTGTTTTGCTTTACATTTCCCTGATGACCAAGGAAGTTGAACATTTCTTTAGGTGCTTCTCAGCCATTTAATCTTCTTCAGTTTAGAATTCTTTGTTCTGCTGTACCCCCACTATTTAAAAAGGGTTATTTGATTCTCTTGGGTCTAATTTATTGAGTTCTTTCTGTATATTGGATATTAGCCCACTACTGGATGTAGGGTTGATAAAGATATTTTCCCAATTTGTTGGGTGCTATTTTGCCCTATTGACAGTGTTCTTTTCTATTTAAAGAAGCTTTACAGGTTCATGGGGTCCCATTGATAGATTCTTGATCTTAGAGCATAAGCCATTGGTGTTTTGTTTAGGAAAATTTTCCCAGTGCCTATGTGTTCTAAGATCTTCCTTACTTTTTCTTCTATTAGTTTCAGTGTACCTGGTTTTATGTGGAAGTCTTTGATCCACTTGGACTTGAGCATTTTACAAGGAGATAGAAATGTATCAATTTGCATTCTTTTACATGCTGACTTCCAGTTGAACCAGCACCATTTGTTGAAAATGCATTCCTTTTCCACTGAATTTTTTTAGCTACTTTGTCAAAGATCAAGTGACCATAGTTATGTGGGTTCTATTTTTTTTACAACTTTACTTGAAAAAACAAAGATAAATGTACACATTTTAAGCATTTTTTGCATAAAAGTATACAATACATTTTTGTCAGTAATTGGTTTTTTTTTTTTAAAGGTTTGATAGTGTGATTAAGATCTTACTAGTTACAATGAGCATAAAGTACATGTAAAACAAGATAAAACCTGGAAATAGTCAAAGTTTTTTTGGTGTGTAAAGATTTTTTTTTTTTTTTTTTTTACAATGAGCAGACAGTACATGTAATACAGGGTGTAACCCGGAATTTGTCAATGTGTTCTTGGTGGGTAAGGATTGAGCAAAACCTTTTTTTGTTGTTTTGTTTTGTTTTCTTTTTTTCTTGAACTTCACACAGTCTGTGAGTTGTTTCTGGGGCAGTGCTAGCCTCTGGGGTTAGCATCCCATTATCAGTGACTGCATATTATGTCTGTTCTTTTGTGACTGGGTTATCTCACTCAGAATGATATTCTCTAGATGCAGCCATTTTCTTAAGAATTTGGTTAAGTCATTGTTTCTGGTGGCTAAATAGTATCCCATTGTGTAAATGTATCACAATTTTTGTATCCATTATCTTCTGAAGGACATCTGAGTTCTTTCCAGCTTCTGGCTATTATAGAGCTGCTATGAACATTGTGGTGCATATTCTTTGTTGTGTATTAAAGTGTCTCTGAGGTATAATCCCACAAGGGGAATAGCTGGGTCTTCAGGTAGTACTATGTCCAATTTTCTGAGGTATCGCCAGACTGATTTCCAGAGTGGTTGTTTCAGTTTACAACCCCACCAACAGTGGAGAAGTGTTCCTCTTTCTCTGCATCCATCTTGCCAGCATCTGTTGTCATCTGAGTTTTGGATCTTGGCCAATCTGACTGGTGTGAGGTGGAATCTAAGGGTTGTTTTGATTTATATTTCTCTGATGGCTAAGGATGTCAAGCACTTCCTCAGATGTTTCTCAGCCATTCGATATTCCTCAACTGAGAACTTTTTGTTTAGCTCTGTACACCATTTTTAATAGGGTTATTTGATTCTCTGGTGTCTAGCTTTTTGAGTTCTTTGTATACCTTGGATATTAGGCCTCTATCTGATGTGGAGTTGGTAAAGATCTTTTCCCATTCTGTTGGCTGCCGTTTTGTTTTCTTGACAATATCCTTAGCGTTACAGAAACTTTGCAATCAAATTAAGTCCCATTTGTTAATCTTTGACCTTAGAGTTTGAGCCAGTGGTGTTTTGTTCAGAAAATTTTCTCCTGTGCCTATGTGTTCTAAGGTTTTTCCTACTTTCTCCTCTAATAATTTCAGTGTATCTGGTTTAATGTGGAGATCTTTGATCCACTTACACTTGAGCTTTGTACATTAAGATAAGAAAGGGTCTCTTTTCATTCTTCTGCATGCTGAGTACCATTTGGACCAGCACCATTTGTTGAATAGGCTGTCCTTTTTCCATTGAATGTTTACTGCTCCTTTGTCAAAAATCAGGTGACCATATACATGCGGGCTCATTTCTGGATCTTCTATTCCATTTCATTGATCCACATGCCTATTTCTGTACCAGTACCATGCAGTTTTCAGCACAATTGCCTTCTAATATAGGTTGAGGTCAGGGATAGTGATTCCCACAGATGTTTTCTTTTTGTTGAGGATGGATTTTGCTATTCTAGATTTTTTGTTATTTCATATGAAATTGCACATTGATCTTTCCAATTCCATGAAGAACTTGGTTGGAATTTTGATGGAGATTGCATTGAATCTGTAGATTGCTTTTGGTAGGATGGCCACTTTTAAAATGTTGATCTTTCCAATCCATGAGCATGGGAGATCTTTCCATTTTCTGAGATCTTCCTTAATTTCTTTCTTTAGAGGTTTGAAGTTCTTGTCATACAGGTCCTTCACTTCCTTAGTTAGAGTCACTCCAAGGTATTTCATAGTTTTTGTAATGATTGTGAAGGGTACGTTTTTCCTAATTTCTTTCTCCACATGTTTGTCCTTTGAGTATAGGAAGGCTACTGATTTGTTTGAGTTAATTTTGTATCCAGCCACTTGCTGAACTTGTTTATTAGCTGTAGGAGTTCTCTGGTGAAATTTTTGGGGTCACTTAAGTACACTATCATGTCATCTGCAAAGAGTGTTGTTTTTACCTCTTCCTTTCTGATTTGTATCCTCTTGATCTCCTTTTTCTGTCTAATTGCTCCAGTCAGGACTTCCAGTACTATGTTGAATAGGTAGGGGTAGAGTGGGCAGCCTTGTCGAGTCCCTGATTTTAGTGGGATTGCTTCGAGTTTCCCACCATTAAGTTTGATGTTGGTTGTTGGTTTGCTGTATATTGCTTTTATTATGTTTAGGTATGGACCTTGGATTCCTGTTCTTTCCAGGACTTTTAATATGAAGGGGTGTTGAATTTTGTCAAATGCTTTCTCAGCATCTCGTGAGATGACCATGTGATTTTGTTCTTTAAATTTGTTTATATGGTGGATTACATTGATGGATTTCCTTATATTAAACCATCCCTGCTTCCCAGGAATGAAGCCTACTTTGTGATGGTTAATGATCATTTTGATGTGTTCTTGGATTCTGTTTGCAAGAATTTTGTTGAGTCTTTTTACATCAATGTTCATAAGTGAGATTGGTCTGAAGTTCTTTTTCCTTGAAGGGTCTTTGTGTGGTTTAGGTTCGAGGGTTATTGTAGCCTCATAAAATGAGTTAGGAAGTATTCCATCTGAATCTATCTTGTGGAATTATTTGGAGAGTATTGGTGTTATATCCGCAATAAAAGTCTGATAAAATTCTGCATTGAACCCGTCTTATTATTGGTCTTCAATTCTATTCCTGTGATCTATCTGCCTGTCCCTGTAAGAATACCATGCAGTGTTTATCAGGATTGATCTGTAACACACCTTGGGGCTGTGGATTCCAGTTACCCTGGAGTTCTTTTTTTGTTGATAATAGATATTGCTATCCTTTTTTTGTTATTCCAAATGAATTTGCAAATTTTTATACCCAACTCTATGAAGAATTGTGTTGGAATTTTGATGGGGATTGCATTGAATCTGTAGATTGCTTTAGGCAAGATGTCCATTTTTACTATGTTGATACTTTCAATCCATGAACATATGAGATCTTTTCACCTTCTTCAATTTCCTTCATCAGAGACTTGATGTTCTTTCATACTGATTTTTCACTTGCCTGGTTAGGGACATCTCAGGGTCTTTTATATTCTTTGTGATTATTTAAAGTGTGTTGAGTCTCTATTTCTTTCTCAGCCTGTTTATTCTTTGAGTAGAAGAAGGTTACTGATTTGTTTGAATTAATTTTATATCCAGCCACTTTGCTGAAATTGTTTAACAGGTGTAGGAGTTCTCTGGTGGAATTTTGGGGTCACATAATTATACAGTCATATCATCCACAAATAGTGACATTTTGAATTCTTCCTTTTCCATTTGTATCCCTTTGATTACTTTTTGTTGTCAAATTGTTCTGGCTAGGACTTCAAGTATTGTATTGGATAGGTAGGGAGAAAATGGGCAGCCTTGTCTAGTTCCTGATTTATTCGGATTGCTTCAAGTTTCTTGTCATTTAGTTTTATGTTGGCTACTAGTTTTCTATATATTACATTTTACTATGTTTAGATATGATCCTTGAATTCCAGATCTTTCTAAGACTCTTAACATGAAGCAATGTTGAATTTTGTCAAATACTTTCTCAGTGTCTAGTGAGATGATCATGTTTTTTATTCCCTTTGAGTTCGTTTATTGAGTGGATTATGTTCATGCATTTCTGTATACTAATCATCCCTGCATCCCTAGGATAAAGCCTACTTTATTATTATTATGATGATGGATGATCATTTTGAAGTGTTTTTTGGATTCAATTTTCAAGATTTTTATCAAATAGTTTTGTATTGATGTACATAAGGGAGATTAGTCTGATGTTCTCTTTCTTTGTTGAGTCTTTGTGTGGTTTAGGTGTAAGTGTAATTGTGACTTTACAGGATGAATTAAGTAGTGTTCCTTTTAATTCTATTTTGTGAAATAGTTTGAAGAGTATTGGTATTATTTTTTTGAAGGTCTGAAAGGATTTTGTTGTTGTTGTTGTTGTTGTTGTTGTTGTTGTTCATAGGTTTTTAATTGGTCTTCAGATAAACTTTTAGGATAAGGACAGAGAGCATATTCTTTTCCAAAACACCAGAGGGATGGTCTCTATTCCACAAACTAATAATGATCCCTTTAGTCACCTCTTTTTCTAGGCTCAATAATCCACAGGGCTCTCATAACTACTGTCTTCGAAGATCTTAGTTCGTATTTATAATATTTCTATTACATTCAGAAACCATTGAAAGTTCTTCATCAAGTTTCCTGTTGTAATCTGTTTTCTTTTTTTTTTTTTTTCATTTTTTCCCTTTATTTATATAATCCACATCTGGGAGGTTCAGACAAATAGTTCAAATGCATAATTTGTTTCTCTATCTCTGTGTTCTCGGCTTTTCTTTATCAGAAACCCCTTTAAAGAAAAACAGGTGCTAAATTAGGGGAGTTTGCTGAATATTAAAAGCTATTCAGAGTGCAGGGCCTTTAAATATGAAAACACTGTTAAAAGCTGAAACAATATGAAAAGCATAGTTGTTGTCTAGAAAGTAAGATCTTGTTCCGAAAACACGAAATAAAGGCACCATTCTCAGATCCCAGCCAAAGCAACACAATCCCACAAAGCAATGTAGCTGAGCTAATGCATACACGGGGTGAAAAGCTGACCTACTTTTATTTCCCTGAACTTCACACAGTCTGGGCGTAGTTTCTGGGGTGTTCAGAGATTTCTGGGGTTAGTATCCCATCAGGGAATGCATATTATGTCTGTTCTTTTGTGACTGGGTTATCTCACACAGAATGTTATTCTCTAGATGCAACCATTTTCTTAAGAATTTCATAAAGTCATTTTTGTTGATAGCTGAGTAGTACTCTATTGTGTAAGTGTACCACAATTTTTGTATCCATTCATCTACTGAAGGACATCTGGGTTTTTTTCCAGATTCTGGCTATTATAAATAGAGCTGCTATGAACATTGTGGTGTACACGTATTTGTTGTATATTGGAGTACCTCTGGGGTATATGCCCAGAAGTGGAATAGCTGGATATTCAGGTAGTACCATGTCCAATTTTCTGGGGAACCGCCAGACCGATTTCCAGAAAGGTTGTATCAGTTTACAACCCCACCAACAGTGGAGAAGTGTTCCTCTTTCTCCAAATCCTCGACAGCATCTGCTGTCATCTGAGTTTTGGTTTTTGGCCAATCTGACTGGTGTGAGGTGGAATCTCAGGGATGTTTTGATATGAATTTCCCTGATGGCTAAGGATGTTGAACACTTCCTTAGATGTTTCTCAACCATTTGATATTCCTCGATTGAGAATTTTTTGTTTAGCTCTGTACCCCATTTCTTAATAGGGTTGTTTGATTCTCTGGTTTCTAACTTTTTGAGTACTTTGTATATCTTGGATATTAGGCCTCTATCTGATAGGAGTTGGTAAAGATCTTTTCCCACTCTGTTGGCTGCCGTTTTGTTTTCTTGACAGTGTCTTTAGCCTTACATAAACTTTGCAATCTCATTAAGTCCCATTTGTCAATCTTTGACCTTAGAGCTCCAGCCATTGGTGTTCTGTTTCAAAATTTTCTCTTGTGTTTATGTGTTTTAAGGTTTTTTCCTACTTTCTCATCTAATAGTTTCAGTTCACCAGGTTTAATGTAAAGCTCTTAGATCCACTTACACTTGAGCTTTGTACAAGGGATAAGAAAGGGTCTATTTTCATTCTTCAGTATGCTAAATGCCAGTTGACCAACACCATTTGTTTAATAGGCTGCCCTGTTTCCATTGAATGTTTAAAGCTCCTTTGTCAAAAATTATGTGACCGTATATGTGAGGTCTCATTTCTGGATCTTCTATTCTATTCCATTGATCCACATGCCTATTTCTGTACCAGTACCATGTAGTTTTCAGCACAATTGGCTTATAATATAGCATGAGGTCAGGGATAATGATTCCGACAGATGCTTTCTTCTTGTTGAAAATGGATTTTGTTATTCTAGGTCTTTTGTTATTCCAGATGAAATTGCACATTGCTCTTTCCTACTCAACGAAGAACTGGGTTGGAATTTTGATGGGAATTGATTTGAATCTGTAGATTGCTTTTGGTAAGATGGTCATTTTTACAATTTTGATCCTTCCAATCCATGAGCATGTGAGATCTTTCCATTTTCTGAGATTTTCCTCCATTTCCTTCTGACATTCTTGTCATACAAGTCCTTCACTTGCTTGTTTAGAGTCACACCAAGGTATTTCATAGTTTTTGTGACTATTGTGAAGGGTATCTTTTCCATAATTTCTTTCTCCACATGTTTGTCCTTCCAATATAGGAAGGCTACTTATTTGTTTGATTTACTTTGCTGAACTTGTTAATCAGCTGTAAGATTTCTCTGGTGGAATTTGTGGGGTCGCTTAAGTACACTATCTTGTCATCTGCAAATAGTAATGTTTTTACTTCTATCTTTCTAATTTGTATCTCTTTGATTTCCTTTTGCTGTCTACTTGCTCTGCCCAGGACTTCCAATACTATGTTGAATAGGTAGGGGTAGAGTGGGCAGCCTTGTCGAGTCCCTGATTTTAGTGGGATTGCTTCGAGTTTCCCACTGTTAAGTTTGATGATGGCTGTTGGTTTGCTGTATATTGCTTTTATTATGTTTAGGTATGGGCCTAGGATTCCTGTTCTTTCCAAGACTTTTAACATGAAGGGGTGTTGAATTTTGTCAAATGCTTTCTCAGCATCTAGTGAGATGACCATGTGGTTTTTTTCTTTGAGTTTGTTTATATGGTGGATTACATTGATGGATTTCCTTATATTAAACCATCCCTGCATCCCAGGGATGAAGCCTACTTGATCATGGTGAATGATCGTTTTGATGTGTTCTTGGATTCGATTTGCAAGGATTTTGAAGAGTATTTTTGCATAAATGTTCAAAAGTGAGAATGATCTAAAGTTCTCTTTCTTTGTAGGGACTTTGTGTGATTGAGGATTGAGGGTTATTGTAGCCTCAAAAAATGTCTTAGGTAGTGTTCCATCTGATTGTATTTGTGGAATATTTGGGAGAGTATTGGTATTATGCCGTCAATAAATATCTGATAAAATTCTGCACTGAACCCATCTGGACCTGGGCTTTTTTTTGGTTGGGAGGCTTTTGATGACTGCTTTTATTTTTTTTAGGTGTTATGGGATAATTTAGATGGTTTACCTGGTCCTGCCTTAACTTTGGTATCTGCTATCTGTTTAGGAATTCAGCTGCTTTCTCCAGATTTTCCAGCTTTTTTGAGTATAGGCTTTTGTAGTAGGATCTGATAATTTCTTGAATATCCTCAGTTTCAGTCGTTATTTCTCCACTTTCCTTTCTGATTTTGTTAATTTGGATACTCTCTCTTTGCCCTCTTGTTAGTCTGGCTACCAGTTTATTAATCTTTTTAATTTTCTCAAAGAATCAGCTCTTGGTTTTGATGATTCTTTGAATGGTATTTTTTGTTTCTATTTTGTCTATTTCTGCCCTAAGTTTGATGGTTTCTTGCCCTCTACTCCTCTTGGAAGTATGTGCTTCCCTTTTTTTCTAGAGCTTTCACCTGTGCTGTCAGGTTGGTAGTCTATGCTCTCTCCAGTTTCTTTTTGGAAGCACTCGGAGCTATGAGTTTTCCTCTCAGTACTGCTTTCATTGCATTTCATAGGTTTGGGTATATCCTGTTTTCCTTTTTATTCAATTCTAGACAATTTAAATTCTTTTCTTTATTTCTTCTTTGACCCTCCTATCGTTTAATAGAGCATTGTTTAGTTTCCATGTGTATCTGGGCTTTTATTCTCTTTGTTATTATTAAAGACCAGTGTTAGACCATGGTGATCTGAAAGTGTGTATGGGAATATTTCAATCTTCTTATATCGATTGAGGCTCATTCTGTGTCCAATTATGTGGTCAATTTTAGAGAAGGTGCCATGAGGTGCTGAGAAGAAGGTTTATTCTTTTGTTTTAGTATGATAAGTTCTATAGATATCTATTAATTCCAGTTGGTTCATAGTCTTTACTAGTTTTACAGTGTTCTTGTTCAGTTTCTGTTTCCATGATCTGTCCATTAAGGAGAGTGGCATATTAAAGTCTCCCACTATTATTGTGTGGGGTGAGACGTATTTTTGGAGCTTTAGTAGAGTTTCTTTTATGAATATGGGTGCTTTTCTTATTTGGAGCATATATGTTAAGGATTGAGAGTTCCTCCTGACAGATTTCCCCTGTAATGAGTAAAAAGTGTCCTTCCTTATCTTTTTTGATAGCTTTTGGTTGAAAATCTACTTTCTTTGATATTAGAATGGCCACCCCAGCTTGCTTCTTGGAGCTGTTTGCTTGGAAGTTTTTTTCCCATCCTTTTACTCTGAGATAGTGTCTTTCTTTGTCTCTGAGATGAGTTTCCTGTATGGAGCAAAAGGCTGGGTTTTGTTTATGTATCCAGTCTGATAGCCTATATCTTTTTATTGGAGAGTTGAGTCCATTTATGTTAATAGATATCAAGGAATAGTGGTTGCTGTTTCCTGCTATTATTGCTTTTGTAGGTTGAATTGTGCCTGTGTGTCTTTCTTCTTTTGGTTTTCTTGCTTAGGGGTTTTCTTGTTTTTACTATGAGGTGGTTCCCCTCATTGTATTGGGTTTTCCACCTATAATTTCTTGTAGTGCTGTGTTTTTGGTAATATACTCTGTAAATTTCGTTTTGTCTTGGAATATTTTCATCTCTCCATCTATGGTGATGGATAGTTTTGCTGGGTATAGCAGCTTGGGCTGGCACTTGTGCATGATGTCTGTCCAGGCTCTTCTAGTTTTCATAGTCTCTGTTGAGAAATAGGGTGTGATTTTGATTGGTTTGCCTTTATATGTTACATGACCTTTTTCTCTTACTGCTTTTAGTATTCTTTCTTTGCTTTGGGCACTTGATGTTTTGACTATTATGTGTTGGGAGGAATTACCTTTCTGGTCCAACCTATTTGGAGTTCTGTAGGCTTCTTTTTTTGGTTGTGGCCATCTCATTCTTAAGGGTAGGGAAGTTTTCTTCCATGATTTTGTTGAAGATATTTACTGTGTCTCTTAGTTGATATTCTTCACTCTCTCCTATTCCTATTATCCTTTGGTTTGGTCTTCTCATTTTGTCCTGGATCTCCTGGACAGTTTGAGTTAGGAGCTTTTTGGTTTTTGCATCTTCTCTGACTGTTTTGTTTTCTGACTCTGATATTTTCAATGTTGTCTTTGGCTCCCGAGATTCTCGCTTCCATCTTTTGTTGTCTGTTGGAAATGCTTACATCTGTGACTCCTGATTTCTTTTTTAGGATTTCTACCTCTAGGGTTGTCTCTTTTAGTGTTCTCTTTATTTTGTCCATTTCTATTTTAAATTCCTTCTTCTATTCCTGCTTGTCTTTAGTTCTGTTTTCTTCTAGTTCTTTGAATTCTTTGAGTGTTTCCTTGTTTCTTCTTGAAAAGCTTCTAATTCTTTATGCTTTTCCTCTCAATTTTGTTTAAGGATCTCTATCATCATCTTGAGGTAGAATTTCGGGTCTGAGTCTTCTTCTTCTTAAATGTTTGGCATTCCACTGTTTGTTGTGATGGGAGAGCTGGGTTCTAGTGTTGCCAGGTTGTCTTGGTTTCCCTGAGGTATGTTCTTTTGCTTTCCTCTTGCCTTCTTGTCGTCATTGATTTGTTTTAGCCTCTCTGAAACGATTCTCCACTACACCCATCTGTTCCTTGTGTTTTTTTGGTTGGGAGACTTTTAATGACTGTCTCTATTTCTTTAGGGTTTTTGGAAAAATTTAGATGGTTTATCCAATCTTGATTTAACTTTCTTACCTGGTATTTGTCTAGAAAAATGTCCATTTTTGCTAGATTTCCCAGTTTGGTTGAATGAAGTTTTTTTTTTTTTTTTTTTTTTTTTTTTTTTTTTTTTTTTTTTTAAGTAGGATCTGGATATTTTTTGAATTTTCTAAGTTTCTGAGTTATGTCTCTTTCTCGTTTCTAATTTTGTGAGTTTGGATAATGTTCTTGTGCCTTCTGCTTAGTCTCACTAAGCATTTATTCATGTTGTTGATTTTCTCAAGGAACAAGCTCCTTGTTTTGTTGATTTTTGTATAGTTCTTTTTTAAATATTTGGTTGATGTCAGCTCTCAGTTTGATTATTTCCTGCTTTCTATTTCTCTTGTGTTTATCTGCTTCTTTTTGTTCTGTAGAGTTTTCAGGTGTACTGTCAAGCTGTTAGTGTATGCTTTCACCCGTTGATTTTTTTTTTTTTTTTTTTTTTGGAGGTGCTCAGAGCTATGAGTTTTTCTCTAAGTTTTTCATTTATTTCTTCATTTCTTTCTTTCTTTTTTTTTTTTTTGTTTATACAGTCTGTGAGTTGTTTCCGGGAGAGTGCAAGCCTCTGGGGTTAGCATCCCACTATCAGTGACTGCATATTATGTCTGTTCTTTTGTGACTGGGTTATCTCACTCAGGATGATCTTCTCTAGATGCAGCCATTTTCTTAAGAATTTGGTTAAGTCATTGTTTCTGGTGGCTGAGTAGTATTCCATTGTGTATATGTACCACAATTTTTGTATCCATTCGTCTTCTGGAGGACATCTGGGTTCCTTCCAGCTTCTGGCTATTATAAATAGAGCCGCTATGAACATTGTGGTGCATATACCTTTGTTGTGTATTAAAGAGTCTCTGGGGTATATGCCCAGAAGTGGAATAGCTGGATCTTCAGGTAGTACTATATCCAATTTTCTGAGGTATCGCCAGACAGATTTCCAGAGTGGTTGTATTAGCTTGCAACCCCACCAACAGTGGAGAAGTGTTCGTATTTCTCCGCAGCCTCGCCAGCATCTGCTGTCATCTGAGTTTTGGATCTTGGCCAATCTGACTGGTGTGAGGTGGAATCTTAGGGTTGTTTTGATTTGCATTTCCCTGATGGCTAAGGATGTCGAGCACTTCCTCAGATGTTTTTCGGCCATTCGGTGTTCCTCAACTGAAAATGATTTGTTTAGCACTGTACCCCATTTTTTAATAGGGTTATTTGATTCTCTGGTGTCTAGCTTTTTGAGTTCTTTGTACACCTTGGATATTAGGCCTCTATCTGATGTGGTGTTGGTAAAGATCTTTTCCCATTATGTTGGTTGCCGTTTTGTTTTCTTGATGATGACCTTAGCCTTACAGAAACTTTGCAATCTCATTAAGTCCCATTTGTTAATCTTTGACCTTAGAGCTTGAGCCATTGGTGTTTTGTTCAGGAAATTTTCTCCTGTGCCTATGTGTTCTAAGGTTTTTCCTACTTTCTCATCTAATAGTTCCAGTGTATCTGGTTTAATGTGGAGATCTTTAATCCACTTACACTTGAGCTTTGTACAAGGAGATAAGAACGGGTCTATTTTCATTCTTTTGCATGTTGAGTGCCAGTTGGACCAGCACCATTTGTTGAATAGGCTGTCCTTTTTCCATTGAATGTTTACTGCTCCTTTGTCAAAAATCAGGTGACCATATACATGAGGGCTCATTTCTGGATCTTCTATTCTATTCCATTGATCCACTTGCCTATTTCTGTACCAGTACCATGCAGTTTTCAGCAAAGTTGCCTTGTAATATAGCTTGAGGTCAGGGATAGTGATTCCCGCAGATTTTTTTTGTTGTTGAGGATGGATTTCGCTATTCTAGGTCTTTTGTTATTCCATATGAAATTGCACATTGATCTTTCCAATTCCATGAAGAACTGGGTTGGAATTTTGATGGGGATTGCATTGAATCTGTAGATTGCTTTTGGTAGGATGGCCATTTTTAAGATGTTGATCTTTCCAATCCATGAGCATGGGAGATCTTTCCATTTTCTGAGATCCTTCTCAATTTCTTTCTTTAGAGGTTTGAAGTTCTTGTCATACAGGTCCTTCACTTCCTTAGTTAGAGTCACACCAAGGTATTTCATAGTTTTTGTAACTATTGTGAAGGGTACCTTTTCCCTAATTTCTTTCTCCACATGTTTGTCCTTTGAGTATAGGAAGGCTACTGATTTGTTTGAGTTAATTTTGTATCCGGACACTTTGCTGAACTTGTTTATCAGCTGTAGGAGTTCTCTGGTGGAATTTTTGGGGTCACTCAAGTACACTATCATGTCATCGGCAAAGAGTGATGTTTTTATCTCTTCCTTTCCGATTTGTATCCCCTTGATCTCTTTTTGCTGTCTAATTGCTCCAGCCAGGACTTCCAGGACTATGTTAAATATGTAGGGAGAGAGTGGGCAGCCTTGTCGAGTCCCTGATTTTAGTGGGATTGCTTCAAGTTCCTCGCCATTAAGTTTGATGTTGGCTGTTGGTTTGCTGTATATTGCTTTTATTATGTTTCAATATGGGCCTTGGATTCCTGTTCTTTCCAGGACTTTTAACATGAAGGGGTGTTGGATTTTGTCGAATGCTTTCTCAGCGTCTAGTGAGATGACCATGTGATTTTGGTCTTTAAGTTTGTTTATATGGTGGATTACATTGATGGATTTCCGTATATTAAACCATCCCTGCATCCCAGGGATGAAGCCTACTTGGTCATGATGAATGATGGTTTTGATGTGTTCTTGGATTCGGTTTGCAAGGATTTTGTTGAGTATTTTTGCATCAATGTTCATAAGTGAGATTGGTCTGAAGTTCTCTTTCCTTGTAGGGTCTTTGTGTGGCTTAGGTACGAGGGTTATTGTAGCCTCAAAAAATGAGTTGGGTAATATTCCATCTGATTCTATCTTTTGGAATATTTTGGCGAATATTGGTGTTATATCCCCAATAAATGTCTGATAAAATTCTGCACTGAACCCGTCTGGACCTGGGCTTTTTTTGGTTGGGAGGCTTTGATGACTTCTATTTCTTTAGGTGTTATAGGGTTATTAAGATGGTTTACTTGGTCCTGGTTAAACTTTGGGACTTTGTATCTCTCTAGGAATTCGTCCATTTCCTCCAGATTTTCCAATTTTGTGGAGTATAAGTTTTTGTAGTAGGATCTGATGATTTCTTGAATTTCCTTAGTTTCAGTGGTTATGTCCCCACTTTCCTTTCTGATTTTGTTAATTTGGATACTCTCTCTTTGCCCTTTAGTTAGTCTGGCTAGGGGTTTATCAATCTTGTTGATTTTCTCAAAGAACCAACTCTTTGTTGGGTTTTTTTTTTTGTTTCTATTTGGTCTATTTCTGCCCTAATTTTGATTATTTCTTGCCGTCTACTCTTTTTGGGTATATCGGCTTCCTTTTGTTCTAGGGCTTTTAGCTGTGCTGTCAGGTTGCTGATGTGAGCTCTCTCCAGTTTCTTCTTGGAAGCACTTAGGGCAATGAGTTTTCCTCTCAATACTGCTTTCATTGCATCCCATAGGTTTGGGTATGTTGTGTTATCATTTTCGTTGAATTCTAGAAAGTCCTTAATTTCTTTCTTTATTTCTTCTTTGACCCTGCTATCCTTTAACAGAGTGTTGTTTAGTTTCCATGTGTATGTGGGCATTTTGTTGTCTTTGTTGTTGTTAAAGACCAGCCGTAGACCATGGTGATCTGAGAGGATGCATGGGAGTATTTCAATCTTCTTATATCGAAGAAGGCTCGTTCTGTGTCCAATTATGTGGTCAATTTTCGAAAAGATGCCATGGGGTGGTGAGAAGAAGGTGTATTCTTTTACTTTAGGGTGATAGGTTCTGTAAATATCTATTAATTCTAGTTGGTTAAAAGTCTCTGCTAGTTTTGAAGTGTTCTTGTTCAGTTTCTGTTTCCCTGATATGTCCATTGGTGAGAGTGGGGTGTTAAAGTCTCCCACTACTATTGTGTGGGGTGAAATGTATTTTTTGAGCTTTAGTAGAGTTTCTTTTATGAATGTGGGTGATTTTTTATTTGGAGCATATATGTTAAGGATTGAGAGTTCCTCCTGACAGATTTCCCCGGCAATGAGTAAAAAGTGTCCTTCTTTATCTTTTTTGATAACTTTTGGTTGGAAATTTACTTTATTCGATATTAGAATAGCCACTCCAGCTTGCTTCTTGGAGCTGTTTGCTTGGAAGTTTTTTTCCCACCCTTTTACTCTGAGATAGTGTCTGTCTCTGTCTCTGAGATGAGTTTCCTGTATGCAGCAAAAGGCTGGATTTTGTTTATGTATCCAGTCTGATAGTCTATGTCTCTTTATTGGGGAGTTGAGACCATTTATGTTAATAGATATCAAGGAATAATTGTTTCTGTTTCCTGCCATTTTTGCTTTTTTGGGTTGAGTTGTGTCTGTGTTTTTTTCTTCTTTTAGTTTTCTTGTTTAGGAGTTTTCTTGTTTTTATTAGGCTGTGTTTTCCCTCATTGTATTGGGTTTTCCACCTATAATTCGTTGTAGTGCTGGGTTTGTGGTCAGATATTGTGTGAATTTTGATTTGTCTTGAAATATCTTTGTCTCTCCATCGATGGTGATTGATAGTTTTGCTGGGTATAGCAGCTTGGGCTCGCACTTGTGCTCTCTTAAGGAGTGCATGATGTCTGTCCAGGCTCTTCTAGCTTTCATAGTCTCTGTTGAGAAATCGGGTGTGAGTCTGATTGGTCTGCCTTTATATGTTACCTGACCTTTTTCCCTTACTGCTTTTAGTATTCTTTCTTTACTTTGGGCACTTGATGTTTTTACTATTATGTGTCGGGAGGTATTTCTTTTCTGGTCCAACCTATTTGGAGTTCTGAAGGCTTCTTTTATGCTCGTGGTCATCTCATAATTAAGGGGAAGGGAAGTTTTCTTCTACAGTTTTGTTGAAGATAGTTACTGTTCCTCTTAATTGACTTTCTTCTCCCTCTTCTATTCCTATTATCTTTAGATTTGTTTTTCTCATTGTTTCCTGGATCTCCTGGACATTTTGGGTTTGGAGCTTTTTGTTTTTTGCATCTTCTCTGGCTGTTTTGTCTATGTTTGCAATGTTGTCTACTGCCCCCGAGATTCTCTCCTCGATCTCTTGTAATCTGTTGGAAATGCTTGCTTCTGTGACTCCTGATTTCTTTTTTTGGTGTTCTGACTCTAGGGTTATCTCTTTTAGTGCTTTCTTTATTGTGTCAATTTCTGTTTTAATTTCCCTCTTCTATTCCTTTATTTCTTTGGTTCTGTTTTCGTCTCGTTCTTTGAGTTCTTTGAGTGTTTTTCTTGTTTCTTCTTTAAAAGCTTCTGAATCTTTTTGCATTTCCTCCCTTTCTTGTTTAAGTAACTCTATCAGCGTCTTGAGGCATGATTTCAGGTCTGTGTCTTCTTTCTCTGGAGTGTTTGGAATTCCGATGTTTGCTACTATCGGAGAGCTGGGTTCTGGTGTTGCTAGATTGTCTTGGTTTTCTTGGGATATACTCTTTCTCTTTCCTCTTGCCATTTTGTTGTCAGTGATATGTTCTTGCCTTTCCCTTGTATCTGGTCTGTGTCCCTGGTACACTTTCCGTGTGCACACCGCAGAGATCTCTCTACTCCCCGGCAGCCCAGGTTCCGGGTGGCAGCTGGGCCAGGCTCCCCTCTGTGTCCTGAAGTCACCTCTGGGTGGGAACAGACGTTCCTAAGATCTGTTCCTGGTCACAGATGCTCAGCCTCTCCTAGCCACCTTTCCGGCTGGCAGGTGGGCCAGGCTCTGCTCTGTGTCCTGAAGTCGTCTCCGGGTGGGAACAGAAGTTCCTAAGATCTGTTCTCGGTAACTGGATCGGGGAGGACAGGGCAGGTCAGGGCAGGGGGTGCCCTTTCCGTGTGCACTCCGCAGAGATCCCTCTGCTCCCCTGCAGCCTAGGTCTCCCCCTCACCAGTTGCTCAGCCTGTTCGAGCCGCCTTTCCGGCTGGCTGTTGTGCCAAGCTCTCTCTTCATTTCTTTCTTGACCAACCTGTCATTTAGTAGAGTTCAGCTACTATGTGCATGTGAGCTTTTTGTTGTTTTTGTTGGTATTAAAGAACACCCTTAGTCCATGGTGATCTGTTAGGCTGCATGGGATTATATTAGATATTCTTGTATCTTTTGAGGCCTGTTTTGTGATTGACTATATGGTCACTTTTGGAGAAGGTGCCATGAGGAGCTGAGAATAGGTATATTCCTTTTTTTTTTTTTTTTTTTTTTTTTTTTTTTTTGAAGAAATATTCTATTGGTGTCTGCTAAATTTATTTGGCTCATTACTTCTGTTACTTTTACTGTGTCTCTGTTCAGTTTCTGCTTTTATGTTCTGTCCATTGATGAGAGTGTGGTGTTGAAGTCTCCTACTATTATTGTGTTTGGTGCAATCTATGCTTTGAGATTTAGTAGCGATTCTTTTATGATTGTGGTTGCTGTTGTATTTGGAGCGAAGATGTTCTGGATTGAGATTTCATTTTGATATACTTCACCTTTAATGAGTAAAAATTTTTTTCTTTATCTCTTTTGATTACTTTTGATTGAAAATCTGTTTTATTTGATGTTAGGATGGCTACTGCAGCTTGTTTCTTTGAACTATTTGCCTGGAATTTTTTTCTCAACCTTTAAGTCTGAGGTAGTGCCTGTCTTTGTTGCTGAAATGAGTTTCCTGTATGCATCAAAATCCCAGATTCTGTTTATGTATCCAGTCTGGTAGTCTTTGCCTTTTTATTGGGGAATTGAGTCAATTGATGTTAAGAGATATTAAGGAATAATGATTGTTGTTTCCTGTTATTTTTGTTGTTAGTGGTCAAATTGTTTGTGTGCTTTTCTTCTTTGGAGTTTGTTGCAAGAAGATTAATTTGTACTTTTCTTAGGGTGAAGTTTTCCTTTCTGTTTTTATATCCTCTATGCTTTTTTTTTGTTTGTTTGTTTCTTCATCTGTTTGCATGTGTTTTCTGTTTTTCTAAGGGCTTGTACTTGTTTCTTTGTGGTCTCCTCCATTTCTTTAAGAGAGTTATTCATGTGCTTCTTGAAGCCCTCTATCATCTTCATGAGGCACAATTTTAAGTCCTGTTTTTTCTGGTGTGCTGGGATATACATTACTTGCTGTGATGGGAGAGCTTTGTTCTGATGTTACCAGGTTGTCTTGCTTTCTGTTGCTGAGATTTTTGAGCTTGTCTCTTGCCTTCTTCTTATCTTTGATGTTAGTTGATCTTACTGTCTCTGAATGGAGCTTGTATTTTGTGTGTGTCTGTGGGCCGTGGGTTCTGGTGGGAGATTTTTCTTGGGTGTTCAGCTCTCGATGGGAAGGCTGTGAGTTCCAATGGCAAGGTGCAAGCTCTAGCTCTGGGTGCAGATGGAGTCCTGAAGTGCTTAGATCCAAGCAGTAATCTAATACCTGTTCCCTGAGAGTTCCTGGATGTCTTTCTCAGGCTCAGGAGGGAGAGCAGTTCTGTGTATCCTCTGGGTGCTCAGCTCTCTGCAGGTAGGCTACAATCTTGATGTCAGTGCACCTATTCAGCCTATGGTTCTAGGCAGAGCTAGAGGCCAGACATGTCTACTCTCAGACTGCACTGTGATCCCTTTGTCCTAAGAGCTCCCAAAGGATTCTCCCAGATAAACAACAGAGAGAGTGTGTGTGTGCTCAGTAGAGAAAGTGCTCCTGTGTCTCCTCTGGGTGCTCAGTTCTCTGTCAGCACACTGGGAGTCCTGAAGTCAGTGTGCCTCTGTTCTTTTGTTGTTATAGTATTGGCCTTTTCATCACCTTTTGTTTTTCTAGTCTGGGTTTCTTTCTTTCTTTCTTTTTTGAGTGTAGTAATCTCTTCAGATTGAAATTTTTCTTTTTCTATCTTTTGTAAGACAGGAATGATAGATACATACCACTTAAATTTGGTTTTATCATAAAATGGTTTTCTTTATCTATGTGTATTTTTAATTAATAGTTTTACTAAGTATGGTATTTTGGGGTGACACCTATAGTCTTTCAGAGTTTGCACATATGTCAAGGCTTTTTTGGTTTTTAGAGTCTCCTTTGAGAGGTTGAGTGTTATTCTAATAGAACTGCCTTAACATGTTACATGTTTTTCTTTTTCCTCTCTTACAGGTTTTAGTATTATGTCTGTGTTCTGAGTTTTTTTTTATATTTCTTTCTTGAGAAACTCTAAGTTATGGTCATAAAAATCTTTCACTTGTTTGGTCAGAGTTGCCCCAAGATATTTTATATTATTTGTGGCTATGGTGAATGATGTTGTTTCCCTAATTTATTTCTCAGCCTGTTTATCCTTCCTATAAAGAAAGGATTCTTATTTGTTTGAGTTGATTTTATATCTACCCACTTTGATGAGGTAGTTTATTGGCTGTAGAAATTTTCTGGTAGAATTTTTGGGGTCAGTTATATATACTATTATATCATATGCAAATAGTGATACATTTACTTCTTTTTTGTCAATTTGTATTCCCTTGGTCTCTGTTTGTTGTCTTATTGCTCTAGCTAGAACTTTAAGTATTATATTGAAGGAATCAAAAATCCCAGAGTAGCAAAAACAATTCATAAAGTTAAACTATTTCTGGTAAAATCATTATCCCTCACATCAGACATCAGGCTACACTACAGAGCAATAGTAATAAAAACTTCATTTTATTGGTACAGAGATAGACACATTGATCAATAGAGTAGAATGGAACACCGAGAAATAAAACCACACACATATGGACACTTGATAGTTGACAAGGAAGCCAAAAATATACTATGGAAGAAAGAGATCATCTTTAATAAATGATGCTGGTCCAACTGGTAGTCTTTATAGAGAAAAATGAAAATAGCACTAAGAAACCAAACAAGACAAAACAAAATTGCACTAAAAATCTACAAAAACAGAAATCAAAATATACAAGCAAAAGGACCAACAAAATACCAAAAGGTTCCAAAAATATTATTGAGTTCATTTTGATTAGTCAACCACTGTTGGACATGGGGTGAACCCTTGACTGTGGCTGATATACTTAGTGAGACTCCATGAGAAAAACTATTTTTTCCTTTGAAAGAAAGTGTTAATTTATCAATTTTAGATAGGTTCTTGGTTACAATGGGAGAACATGTTTATTCCCCCTCTCAGTGCTGGGACCTCATCTGTCATGGACCTGTGCAGGCCCTGTGTATGGTGACAGACTGTTGTTTATATGCATATATTTATCAGTTCTGTTGTGTCTGAAGGACACTGTTTCCTTTGTATCATTCATCCCTTCTGGCTCTTACAATTTTTCCATCTCCTCTTCCACATTGCTCCCAGAACCTTGAAGGGAGGGTTTGGAGAAGACATCTCATTTATAACTTAATGTTCTAAGTTCTCTCACTCTCTGCTCATTTTCCAGTTGTGGGTCTCCACATTAGATCACATCTACTACAAGAGGAAGCTTCGCTGATGGTTGCCAAGTGAAGCATTGATCTATGGGTTAGCAGAATGTCATTGTGTCATGTTATTGCTATGTGACTTTAGTAGAATAATAGCATGTTTTGAAATTATTCTAATAATATTTGGCTTTCCCTTATTACAGGTAGTCTACCAAGGATAACCATTTAGATATAGTTTATAGCCATTTGAAAGTATTCCAGCTAGCTGAGATGACACAGATGTATGTGTTTTGGGACTGAGTTATGGTGCTTAGTGTTGAGAATACAGGGTTTTGAAGACAGAAACCATATCCAAATATCTTAGTTGATAGCTTGGGGGTGGTGGGCTTCATAAAAGCAAGCAATTTGTCAAAAGGTAAGATAAGCTGTTGGAGATTCCACACAAACTGGTAGTTTAATGTAAACTAAGAACAGTTAGTTGTGGGTTTCATAAAACAGGCTAAGACATCCTGACTTTGGGTTCCTAGAATAGACTTGGGTAATTTTTCATGGAACTCCTCATCAAGGAGATAACATTCTATTTAAACCTGAAATGGCATCAGCAAGCACAAAAGATGGAGGATTCTTTGTATTGGCTTAACATGTTAAATTTTAAATTTTTTAAATTTATTAAACCTTTCCTATAAAGAACTTGAGAAACAAAATCAAAGTTTACCAGACCAAATAGGTAGACTACATCTCAGTAACTTTCTGTACAATTTGAATAGCCATTCAAAAGCTATGGATCTTTACACTGGACTTTACACTCTCACAATCAAACATACTGTTAGGCACTTATTCTCTTTGAAAGAATGAAAAATCTATGGGACAAATATAACTAGAAGCACAGCTTTATATCTTTTTGTCTTTGCAAGTGCCTCTCACATGTACATGTATCAATCTATCCCTATAAGCTACTAATTTTTACTAGTTTTTGTTTTTCTATTTTTTTTGTTCCTATCTTTTGTTCACAGCAGGGACTGTAGAAAAGGTCATCCAGAGACAGCCCCATCCACTGATCCATCTCATATGCAGCCACTAAACCCTGTCATTATTCCTGATGCCAAGAATTACTTACTGACAGGAGGCTGATATGGATGTCTTCTGAGAGGCTTGCCGGAGTTTTACTGATACAGATGAGGATGTTTGCAGCTAACAATTGGACTAAGCATTGGGACTGCAATAGAGGAGTTAAAGAAAAGAATGAAGGAGCTGCAGGGTTTGCAGCCCCATAGGAAAAAATGTGTTACATTTAACACTGGTTCTGTGAGCAAGTTTCAAATCATTGACTTATTCAGTTCTAGGGGTGCATAGTTGGTCCTAAGGGCCAGTAACTTGACTGAGTTTATTCTTTTTGATGTAGTTGACTATGCAGTTGGAGATAAATTAATCCACTGTTAGCATAATGAGGATAATAATTAGTGGTTTGGGTGATGATGCCAGTAAGATGGTCAGCCAAGAGGACCATATAAACAGACTAACAGCAATTGTCTGATCTATGTCTTCTTACTTTCCTGCAAGATTTTCTCTTTCCCTCTTTTTATTCTTGATTTTGCATTTATTTTTCTTTTCTTACAATCAATTATTAATTTTGCCTCTCTCTCTCCAACTTCTTTCACTTATCATTCCTCATTACTTCTTCCTTTTTCTTTGTTAATATAGTTGTCTATGTATGTACTCCAGGGCACTGCCATCCAGGTCCTGTAGTCCTATATTCTGTTCCTCACTCTTCCTTCCTACCTTACAGCAATATGGTACATAACCACAGAAAGTCTACTGAAAGTTAGACGAGGACCAGAAATTGGGCTTCATTTCCAGTGTACAGAACATAAGAAGCCACTGTATATAGATGCAAAGTCCCACACAGTCACCCAGTAAGGATCCTATATCCTGTACTTTTTTTGTTAATAAAGCTATACAGAGCCATATCCAAAAATAAATTTGAAATATACACAGCCTGAGTGCAGAACCTTGTATTAACCCCAATTTTAGTGGACTTGATTAAAATTTCTCTTTGTTTAATTTTTGCTACTAGACTAAATATTGGCTTTATTGTGTTAAAGTATGTATCTTGTATTCGTGATCTCCCTTAGACTTTTATCATGAAAAGGTATTAGATTTTGTCAAAAGCTTTTTTAAAATCTAAAAAAATGATAAGATATTTTTTCAGTTTGTTTATAAGGCGAATCATGCTAATGCATTATCATATGTTAAACCATCCTTGCATCTCTGGCATAAAATCTACTTGATTATGGTGGATGATGTTTTATGTGTTCTTATATTTGGATTAAATTTTTTTTTATCAATGTCCCTACAAATAGATTGGTCGAATTTTTTTTTATGGTTGAATCTTGTTGTGGTTTAGTTATCAGAATAATTGTGGTCTCATAAAACATGCTTAACAATCTTCTGTTTCTGTTTTGTGGATGGAATAATCTGAAGAGTATTGAGATTAGCTATTCTTTGAAGGTTTGGTTGAATTCTTCACTAAAATCACCTGGATTTGGAATTTATTTTGTTGGGAGCCTTTTTAATGACTATTTCTACTTCTTTTGGGGTTATAGGCCTATTTAAGTTGTATAGCTTATCTTGATGTTATTCTAGTAAGTGATATCTACCAAAAAAGTCATTCATGAGTTTTTCAATTTCATAGAAACTTTTGAGTAAGACCTAGTGATTTTTTATATTCCTTCAATGTATATTGTTATTTCCCCCCTTTTCTGATTTTTTAAATTTGGATATTCTCTCTCTGGCTTTTAGTTAGTTTGACTAAAACATTATCTATCTTGTTGATTTGCTCAAAGAAAGAACTTTTTACTTTTATTTTTTATTTGTATTATTATCGTTTTTCAATTTGTTGATTTTAACCCTGTTTGGTTATTTTCTGCCATCTTCTCCTCTTGAATGTATTTCCTTCTTTCTGTTCTAGACCTTTAGTGTATACTGTTAAATGTATAATACAGAATCTCACGAATTTTTTTACAAAGGCATTTAAAGCTATGAACTTTCTTCCTAGCTCTGCTTTCCCTGCGTCCCATAAGTTTATGCATGTTGTGAAATCATTTTTATTGAATGCTAGAAAGTCTTTAAGTTTTCCTTACTGATTTCTTGACCCAGTGCTCATTGAATAGGGAATTGTTCCATTTCCATGAGTTTGTAGAATTTTTGCTGTTGTTGAAGTCCAGGTTTAACCCATGTTGATCTGATAAGATACAGGGGGTTATTTAAATTTTCTTGTATCTGGTGAGGCATGGTTTGTGTTAAAGCCTACCATCATTTAATATGTGGGGTTAGGTATGTGATTGAAGCTTTAATGTTTCTTGTAAGAATGTAGATTCTCTTTTAGCTTTGGCATAGATATACGGAATTGGGATGTCCTCTTGGTAGATTTTTTCTTTGTTGAGTTTGAAGTGTCCTTCCCTGCCTATTTTGGTTAAATTTGATATAAAGTCTATTTTATTAGATCTTAGAGTGGCAACTCCAGCTTGTTTCTTGAATAAGATTTGAAAACCTTATTCCAGGTTTCCACCCGGCGCGACTTCAGGACGCAGAGCGGAGCCTGGCCCATCTGCCACCCAGAATGGCAGCTCGCAGAAGCTGAGCAACTGGTGGATGGGAGACCTGGGCTGCCGGCGAACAGAGAGATCTCTGCGGAGTGCACACGAAAAGTGCACCCCCTGCCTTGCCCTGCCCTGCCTTGCCTGATCCAGCAACTTGGAACAGAAAATTAGAACTTCTGTTTCCACCCGGCAGCGACTTCAGGATGCAGAGTGGAGCCCGGCCCATCTGCTACCTGGAACGGCAGCTCGAAAAGACTGAGCAACTGGTGAGTGGGAGACCTAGGCTGCAGGGAGCAGAGAGATCTCAGCAGAGTGCAAAATGAAAGTGCACCCCCTGCCTTGCCCTGCCCTGCCGTACCTGATCCAGCAACCGGGAACAGAAAATTAGAACTTCTGTTTCCACCCGGCAGCGACTTCAGGATGCAGAGTGGAGCCCAGCCCATCTGCTACCCGGAACGGCAGCTCGTAAAGGCTGAACAACTGGTGAGTGGGAGACCTAGGCTGCAGGGGAGCAGAGGGATCTCTGTGGAGTGCACACTGAAAGTGCACCCCCTGCCTTGCCCTGCCCTGCCCAGCCTGATCCAGCGACCTGGAACAGAAAATTAGAACTTCTGTTTCCACCTTGCAGCAACTTCAGGATGCAGAGCAGTGGCTGGCCCATCTGCCACCCGGAACGGCGGCTTGTAGAGGCTGAGCAACTGGTGGGTGGGAGACTTGGACTGCCGGGGAGCAGAGAGATCTCTGCAGAGTGCAAAATGAAAGTGCACCCCCTGCCTTGCCCTGCCCTGCCCTGCCTGAACCAGCGACCAGGAACAGAAGGTTGGAACTTCTGTTCCGACCCGACGACTCTGAGGAATAGAACAGGGCTCGGCCCATCTGACACCTGGACAAGTGGAGATCCAGGGACACAGACCAGATTCAAGGGAAAGGCAAGAACATATCACAGACAACAAAATGGCAAGAGGAAAGTGAAAGAGTATATCCCAAGGAAACCAAGACAATCTAGCAACACCAGAACCCAGCTCTCCCATAACAGCAAACATCGGAATTCCAAACACTCCAGAAAAAGAAGACACAGACCTGAAATCACACATCAAGATGCTAATAGAGATACTTAAACAAGAACAGAAAAAAAAGCAAAAAGATTCAGAAGCTTTTAAAGAAGAAACAAGAAAAAAACTCAAAGAACTCAAAGAACTAGAGGAAAACAGAACCAAAGAAATAAAGGAATGGAAGAGGGAAATTAAAACGGAAATTGACACAATAAATAAAATGCTAAAAGAGATAACCCTAGAGGCAAAACACCAAAAAAAGTAATCAGGAGTCACAGAAGCAAGCATTTCCAATAGATTACAAGAGATCGAAGAGAGAATCTCGGGGGCAGAAGACAACATTGCAAACATAGACAAAACAGCCAGAGAAGATGCAAAAAACAAAAAGCTCCTAACCCAAAATGTCCAGGAAATCCAAGACACAATGAGAAGACCGAACCTAAGGTAATAGGAATAGAAGAGGGAGAAGAGTATCAACTAAGAGGCACAGTAAATATCTTCAACAAAATCATAGAAGAAAACTTGCCTACCCTAAAGAATGAGATAACCACGAGCATAAAAGAAGGCTTCAGAACTCCAAATAGGTTGGATCAGAAAAGAAATACCTCCCGACACATAATAGTAAAAATATCAAGTGCCCAAAGCAAAGAAAGAATACTAAAAGCAGTAAGGGAAAGAGGTCAGGTAACATATAAAGGCAGGCCAATCAGACTCACACCCGATTTCTCAACAGAGACTATGAAAGCTAGAAGACCCTGGATAGACATCATGCACTCCTTAAGAGAGCACAGGTGCCAGCCAAAGCTGCTATACCCAGCAAAACTATCAATCACCATCAATGGAGAGATGAAGATATTTCAAGACAAATCAAAATTCACACAATATCTGACCACAAACCCAGTACTACAACGAATTATAGGTGGAAAACCCAATACAATGAAGGAAAATACAGACTAATAAAAACACGAAAACTGCTAAACAAGAAAACTAAAAGAAGAAAAAAAAAAAAAACAGACACAACTCAACCCAAAAAAGTAAGAATGGCAGGAAACAGAAACAACTATTCCTTGATATCTATTAACATAAATGGACTCAACTCCCAAATAAAGAGACATAGACTATCAACTGGATACATAAACAAAATCCAGCCTTTTGCTACATACAGGAAACTCATCTCAGAGACAGAGACAGACACTATCTCAGAGTAAAAGGGTGGGAAAAAATCTTCCAAGCAAACAGCTCCAAGAAGCAAGCTAGAGTGGCTATTTTATTATCAAATAAGTAAATTTCCAACGAAAAGTTATCAAAAAAGATAAGGAAGGACACTTTTTACTCATTACCGGAGAAATCTGTCAGGAGGAACTCTCAATCCTTAAAACATATGCTCCAAATAAAAAAGCACCCACATTCATAAAAGAAACCATACTAAAGCTCAAAAAATACATCTCACCTCAGACAATAATAGTGGGAGACTTTAAAACCCCACTCTCACCAATGGACAGATCATGGAAACAGAAACTGAACAAGAACACTGCAAAACTTGCAGAGTCTTTGAACCAACTAGAATTAATAGATATATACAGAACATATTATCCTAAAGTAAAATAATACACTTTCTTCTTGCCACCTCATGGCACCTTCTTGAAAATTGACCTCATAATTGGACACAGAACGAGCCTCCATCGATATAAGAAGATTGAAATACTCCCATCCATCCTCTCAGATCACCATGGTGTACGGGTGGTCTTAACAACAACAAAGACAATAAAAAGCCCACATACACATGGAAACTAAACAATGCTCTGTTAAAGGATAGCAGGGTCAAAGAAGAAATAAAGAAAGAAATTAAGGATTTTCTAGAATTCAACGAAAATGAAAACACAACATACCCAAACCTATGGGATGCAATGAAAGCAGTATTGAGAAAAAAAACTCATAGCCCTAAGTGCTTCCAAAAAGAAACTAGAGAGAGCCTACATTAGCAACCTGACAGCACAGCTAAAATCCCTAGAACAAAAGGAAGCAGATATACACAAAAAGAGTAGATGGCAAGAAATAATCAAAATTAGGGCAGAAATAGACCAATTAGAAACAAAAAGAACCATTGAAAAAATCAACAAAACCAAGAGTTGGTTCTTTGAGAAAATCTACAAGATTGATAAACCCCTAGCCAGACTAACTAGAGGGCAAATAGAGAGTATCCAAATTAAAAAAATCAGAAAGGAAATTGGCGACATAACAACTGACACTGCAGAAATTTAAGAAATCATCAGATCCTACTATAAAAACTTATACTCCACAAAATTGGAAAATATGGAGGAAATGGACGAATTCCTTGACAGATACAAGATCCCAAAGTTAAACCAAGACCAAGTAAACCATCTAAATAACCCTATAACACCCAAAGACGTAGAAGAAGTCATCAAAAGCCTCCCAACCAAAAAAAGCCAAGGTCCAGACGAGTTCAGAAATTTAAGAAATCATCAGATCCTACTATAAAAACTTATACTCCACAAAATTGGAAAATATGGAGGAAATGGACGAATTCCTTGACAGATACAAGATCCCAAAGTTAAACCAAGACCAAGTAAACCATCTAAATAACCCTATAACACCCAAAGAAGTAGAAGAAGTCATCAAAAGCCTCCCAACCAAAAAAAGCCAAGGTCCAGACGAGTTCAGTGCAGAATTTTATCAGACATTTATTGGGAATATAACACCAATACTCTCAAAGAATTCCAAAATATAGAATCAGATGAAATATTACCCAACTCATTTTCTGAGGCTACAATAACCCTCATACCTAAACCTCACAAAGATCCTACAAGGAAAGAGAACTTCAGACCAATCTCACTTATAAACATTGATGCAGAAATACTCAACAAAATCCTTGCAAACCGAATCCAAGAACACATCAAAACGATCATTCATCATGATCAAGTAGGCTTCATCCCTGGAATGCAGGGATGGTTTAACATAAGGAAATTTATCAACATAATCCACCATATAAACAAACTCAAAGATCAAAATCACATGGTCATCTCACTAAACACTGAGAAAGCATTTGACAAAATCCAAAACCTCATTCATTTTAAAAGTCCTGGAAAGAACAGAATCCAAGGTCCATACTTAAACATAATAAAAGCAATATACAGCAAACAAACAGCCAACATCAAACTTAATGGCCGGAAACTTGAAGCAATCCCACTAAAATCAGGGACTCGACAAGGCTGCATACTCTCCCCCTACCTATTCAACATAGTACTGGAAGTCCTGGCTGGAGCAATTAGTCAGCAAAAGGAGATCAAGGGGATACAAATCTGAAAGAAAGAGATAAAAACATCACTCTTTGCCAATGACATGATAGTGTACTTGAGTGACCCCAAAAATTCCACCAGAGAACTCCTACAGCTGATAAACAAGTTCAGCAAAGTGGCTGGATACAAAATTAACTCAAACAAATCAGTAGTTTTCCTATACTCAAAGGACAAACATGTGGAGTAAGAAATTAGGGAAAAGGTACCCTTCACAATATTCACAAAACCTATGAAATACCTTGGTGTTACTCTAATTAAGCAAGTAAAGGACCTGTATTACAAGAACTTCAAACCTCTAAAGAAAGAAATTGAGGAGGATCTCATAAAATGGAAATATCTCCCATGCTCATGGATTGGAACAATCCACATCTTAAAAATGGCCATCATACCAAAAGCAATCTACAGATTCCATGCAATCCCCATCAAAATTCCAACCCAGTTTTTCATGGAATTTGAAAGATCAATGTGCAATTTCATACGGAAGAACAAAAGACCTAGAATAGCGAAATCCATCCTCAACAACAACAACAAAAAAAAAAACATCTGCAGGAATCACTATCCCTGACCTCAAGCTATATTACAAGGCAATTGTGGTGAAAACTACATGGTACTGGTACAGAAATAGGCATGTGGATCAATTGAATAGAATAGAAGATCCAGAAATAAGCCCTCCTGTATATGGTCACCTGATTTTTGACAAAGGAGCAGTAAACATTCAATGGAAAAAAAAACAGCCAATTCAACAAATGGTCCTGGTCCAACTGGCATTCAGCATGCAAAAGAATGAAAACAGAACCTTTCTTATCTCCTTGTACAAAGCTCAAGTGCAAGTGGATCAAAGATCTCCACATTAAACCACATACACTGAAACTATTAGATGAGAAAGTAGGGAAAACCTTAGAACAAATAGGCACAGGAGAAAATTTCCTGAACAAAACACCAATGGCTCAAGCTCTAAGGTCAAAGATTAACAAATGGGATTTAATGAGATTGCAAAGTTTCTGTAATCTAAGGACTTTGTCAAGAAAACAAAACAGCAACCAACAGAATGGGAAAAGATCTTTACCAACACCACATCAGATAGAGGCCTATTGTCCAAGGTATACTAGGAACTCAAAAAGCTAGAGACTAGAGAATCAAATAACCCTATTAAAAAATGGGGTACAGAGCTAAACAAAACATTTTCAGTTGAGGAACACCGAATGGCCGAGAAACATCTGAGGAAGTGCTCAACATCCTTATTCATCAGGGAAATGCAAATCAAAACAACCCTGAGATACCACCTTACACCAGTCAGATTGGCCAAGATCCAAAACTCAGATGACAGCAGATGCTGGTGAGGCTGCGGAGAAAAAGGAACACTTCTCCACTGTTGGTGGGGTTGCAAGCTAATACAACCACTCTGGAAATTAGTCTGGTGATATCTCAGAAAATTGGATATAATACTACCTGAAGACCCAGCTATTCCACTTCTGGGCATATACCCCAGAGACACTTTAATACACAACAAAGATATATGCACCTCAATGTTCATAGCGGCTCTATTTATAATAGCCAGAAGCTGGAAGGAACCCAGATGTCCTTCAGAAGATGAATGGATACAAATATTGTGGTACATATACACAATGGAATACTACTCAACCACCAGAAACAATGACTTAACCAAATTCTTAAGTAAATGGCTGCATCTACAGAATATCATACTGAGTGAGATAACCCAGTCACAAAAGAACAGACATAATATGCAGTCACTGATAGTGGGATGCTAACCCCAGAGGCTTGCAGTCCCCCAGAAACAACTCACAGACTGTATGAAGTCCAAGAAATAAAGAAAAAAAAAACAAAACAAAAAATATTTACAAAACAAAAAAACTTTAACTATTTCAATGTTACACTTTTTTTTACATATACTTTATGCTCATTGTAACTATTAAGTTTTCATGGCATACTATCAAACTTTGAAAAAAATCATGTACTGACTAAAAAATATATTTATATAATTTTTTGTAAAAATTATGTTAAAATCTGACAAAGAAGTACTGACAAAAATGTATAATTTTAAGCAAAAATGTTTAAAATCTGTACATTTATCTTTGTTTTTTAAATTAAAGTTGTTTAAAAAATAAAAAAACAAAATCTTATTTCAGCCCTTTAATCTGAGGCAATATCTGTCTTTGATACTGAGGTATGTTTCTTTTATGCAACAGAATGATGGATTTTGTGTTTGTACCCATTCTGTTAGCCTGTGTTTTTTTATTGTGCTATTGAGTTCATTGATATTATAATATATTAAAGAAGAATTATTGTAATTTAATGTAATTTTGATGTTGAGGGTGAGTGAGTGTGTGTGTGTGTGTGTGTGTGTGTGTGTGAATGCGTGCTCGCACATCCATGCACTCCAACATGCTTCATTCTTTGTTGTTTTCTGGTTTTAAATATTTTTCTCTGTTTCCTTGTATGTAGTTAACCTTCTCTAGTTGGAATTTTCCTTCTATTATCTTTCACAGGGCTGAATTTATGGATACATATTTACATTTTGTTTTGTCAAAGACTATTATTCTTTTTTCCCCATCTATTTGAATTGTAAGTGTTTTTTTGGATATAACAGTCTGGGCTGGCATATGTGGTCTCTTAAGGACTACAAGTTATCTTCCTGGGATCATCTGGCTTTTAGTGTTTTGGGTGAGAAGTTTGGTGTAATTCTAATAGGACTACCATTATATGTTACTTGTGATTTTAATCTTAAAGCTTTTAATATTCTTTCTTCATTCTATATATTTAGCATTTGGATTATTTTCTTGCAGGAGAATTTTGTTTTTGATTCAATCTGTTTATTATTCTGTAAGCTTTTTGTATGTATGTAGGCATATCTTTCTTTATGTTAGGAAAGTCTATAATTTTGTTGAAACTATTTTCTGGGTTTTTGAGCTGGGAATCTTCTTCTCCTATAATTCTTAGGACTGATCTTATCATAGAGTCCCAAATATCTTGGATGTTTTGGGTCAGAACCTTCTTAGATTTACAATTTTCTTTGACTGATGTATCATTTCTTCTACACTGCCTTCAATGATTGAGATTCTCTCTTCCAACTCTTGTATTCTGATGGTGATGCTTGTGTCTGTACTTCCTGTTCTCCTACCTACGTATACCATCTTCAAGATTCTCACAGTTTGTATTTTAGATTCTTTTGTTTTTTGGTTTTGTTTCTATTTCAATTTTTAGGTCTTGAACACATTCTTTCATTAATTTCACTAGTTTTCTTTTCATTTTTTTAAATTTCCTGAAGGAAAATAGTATAATATAGTTGGGCTCTGGTAGCTCATATTGCCCTGGATGTTGCTGATTTTTTCCCTACATTGGCCTTTAGCTATTTAATTTCTTGATTATTATAGGTTTAGATGCTGATTTCTGGGTTTATCTTTGTTGGATGAATGATTTTTTTGGAACATTTTCTGTTTTTTTTTTTTTTTTTTTTTGTTAGTTTGATTTTTTTTTTTTCTTCAGTAACTTCTAGACCAAGTAACCTGGGTTTCTGGTGACTAGTGATGATTCTGGTACAGTAGGTTGTCTCCAATAGAGGTTTGTTTGTTTGTTTCTTTCTTTCTTTTTGAGGCTTGTGCAGCCTTTGGGTTTTTTTAGGTACTAATCTTGCCTCTGGGATCCTTGTACTATCATGGTCTGAAGACACTGGTTCCAGAATGGTTTCTAGGAAAGTGGACCAGAAAAAGAAGTGCAGAGGTGTGCCTTAAGGGGACCTAGCAGGTAACAAGACTGGGATGGGGTTCTACTTGTTTTCAATGTTGGCAGGCCTTGGGAATGCAGGAAGAACTATGGGCTAAAGACTGAAGCTTAATTGCTTTTTTCCCAGTTTTCATGTTCTCTTCAAGATCCTTGGACATATTCTTAATGACTATTTTATAGGCTTCATCCCAAGGGATGTAGGTATATTTAAATATATGCAAATTCATCAACATAATACATTATATAAAAAAGCTCTAAGAAAAAAGATCATTACTTTCAATCCTGAAAAAGCTTTTGACAGTTATGGAAGGACACAAATTTTTTGACAAGAGTTGCTGGTAGTTTAGCAATTTGATTAACATAAACCTTGTCATCTAAATGTCAGGTTTTATTATTTTGATATATATTAGCTGTTTTGTATCATTGAGGTAAAATCAGAGGATGATCAGCATTGTTACAACTATCAATGATTGATGTATCTTTCTCTAGACAATTTTTTCTTATTATTTAAGTATGTGTGTGTATTAGTGCATGTGTGAATGTTTCCTATGTAATGTAACCTAATGACGGTTAGAGAAAAAAACATCTAATATTAGTATTTGCCTTGTTTAATAGAGCCTCTTCTTTTTAAATTTTGTATATAAATGCAAGGCTAACTTCCTGTATATTTTTCAGGTATTCTCCGGCTTCTGCCTACCATATTGTGAATTTGAAAGGCTATATTAACACTTGTGCAGCATGTGAGCCATCTTTTCAGCCCTAAATATTTTTAATATTGGAAAGATAATCATAAGCATGTTAGAAACTTTAGAATTTCACTGTGTATTTTCATGAACATATTCAAGCTCAGAAAAGACATTAGTATCACAATTTAAATTAATCTATAGTGTAGAGAAAACAATAAAAAGGACTGTAATGGTGCCAAAAATTATCAGCTTGGCACACCTCTTTCCCCTTAATACCTTGCCACTGAGGTCTTCCTGAGTCACAGGTAGCTGAGTTGGGATCTCAGGCCTTCATTGTCTGACCCAAAACTCCACCTGCTTTTCTCAGAAGTTCTGTTTTTTTCAGGATATCCAGCCAACACCAGTAAAAAACAGATGTCTAGAGAACAGCATAAGAACAAACTCAACAAGAGCTAGAGCAATATGGCTCCACCAAAGCCCAGATATCCTGTTACAGCAAACCCTGGATATCCTAAGAAAACATAAGACTGAGAAAATGACTGTGAATCCAGTCTTGTAAAGATAATAGAGACCCTGAATGAGGAAATAAATATATTCCATAAAGAAATAAAGAAAAATGCATTCAAACAGGTAGAGGCATTTAAAAAGTAACTAAAGAAATATAAGGCCTTCTAGTTTGCACCTATGCCCAGGAATGGAACCTGTGCTCCAGATCCCCACCTCTCAGCCTACACCAAGAGACAGATTGATACCAAGGAGTTCTGACACATCCAGGATCATAGGGGAGGCAAGAACCTCCACCCAGGCAGAAACATGAGTTTCTTCCAGTTTGCACCTGTGCCTTGAAGTAGAGCCTGGGCTATAGATCCTTACCCAATCAGTCAACACCCAAGACAACTTGACTCCTATTAGTTCTGACACATCCAGGATCACTGGTGAGGCTCCAATTCCCACACCAATACCTGACCTAACTGAGACAAAGAAGACAGGATTTCCCTGTGCACCCAGAGGCACATCTTGCTTCAGGTTTATCCTTGCACCCAAGGGCCAGTGGCTGTACTCCTGCCTCCCCTATCCCACCCATATCCAGAGATAGTTTGACCCCCCGGGAGTTCTTGCAAACCTAGGATCACAGGCTCAAAGGAGGGAGAGGCTCCAGTCAGAGACAGCAAGGCCAGTTAGCATCACATATAACTAGATGGCAAGAAGCAAGTGAAAGAACATAAGCAACAGGAACAAATACTTGGCAACATCAGAACTTAGTTCTCCCACCACAACCAGACCCTGATACACCAACATACCCGATAGCAAAATCTAAATCCCATTTTATGAAGATAGAGGACTTTAAGAAGGTCATAAATAGTGGTTTTCACCTGCATCCAGAGTTGACCCTGTGTTACAGCACAAAACAAACCTCAACATATACAAGAAGAATGAAATAATCCTATGCATTCAATCTGATCACCATGGACTATGACTGGTCTTCAGCAGCAGCAACAATAAAACGACCAATCAAACAAAGATGACACAAAGTTCACATACACATGGAACCTGAACAATGTCCTACTCAATGATAACTGGATCAAGAAAGAAATAATGAAGAAAATGAAAGACTTTTTAGAATATAATGAAAATGAAGGAACAAAATTCCCAAAGTTATTGGACACAATGAAAGTGGTGCTAGGAGGAAAACTTATAGCCCAGGAACAGATGGCTTATTGCAGAATTCTATCAGATATTCATAAAAGACGTAAGTTCAATACTCTTCAAATTATTCCATGAAATAGAAACAGAAAGAACACTACCCAATTCATTCTATGAAGCCACAATTATGCTTATATATAAACCAAGAAAGACCCAATAAAGAAAGAAAACTTCAGACCAATTTTCCTTATGAATGGTGAAGCAAAAATACTCAATAAAATCATCACATCCTGAATCTAAGAACACACAAAACCATCATCCATCATGGATAAGTAGGTTCAACCCAAGGATACAAGGATGGTTCTCTACAGGAAAATCCATCAACATAATCTACTATATAAACAAACTCAAAGAAAAAAACCACATGATTATCTCATTAGATGCTGAAAAAGCATTTGACAAAATTCAACACCCCTTCATGGTAAAAATTTTAGGAAGATCAGTAATTTAAGACCCATACCTAAACATAGTAAAAGCAATATACAGCAAACTAGTAGCCAACATCAAATTAAGTGGAGATTTAGTGGGGATTGTTCAGCAGTCCCACTAAAATAAGGCAGTAGAAAAAGATGCTCACTCTCTCCTGACCTATTCAATATAATAATCAATGTTCTAGCCAGAGCAATTGGACAACAAATGGAGATCAAAGAGATAAAAATTGGAAAAGAAGAAGTCAAAATATCACTATTTGTAGTTGACATAAAAGTATACTTAAGTGACTCCAAAATTTTATCACAAAAATCCTACAGCTGATAAACAACTTCAGCAAAGTGGCTGGATATAAAATTAACTCCAAAAAATCAGTAGTATTTCTTTAATCAAAGGATAAACAGGCTGAGAAAAAAATAGGGAAACAACAACTTTCACAATAATGACAAATAACATAAAATACCTGGGTGTGACTAAAAGCAAGCAAGTGAAAGATCTCTATAACAAGAACTTCAAGACTGATAAAAGAAATTGAAAATCTTAGAACATAAAAAGATCTTTTATGTCCATCAATTGGCATGATTAATATATTAAAAATGACCATCTTTTCAAAAGCAAACTACAGATTCAATGCAATCTCCCTCAAAATTACAACTCAATTCTTCATAGCATTAGAAAGAGATAAAAAAGAATTTTCAACTGAGGAATATCAAATGGCTGAGAAACACCTAAAGAAATGGTTAGCATCCTTAGTCATCACAGAAATGCAAATTAAAACAATCCTGATATTACACCTCAAGCCAGTCAACATGACTAAGATCAAAACTCAGGTGACAGCAGATGTTTGTGTGCCTGTGAAGAACAAGAAACACTGCTCTATTGTTTCTTGCAAGCCTAGTATTTCCACTCAGAAAATCAGTCATGAGCTTCCTCAGTAAACTGGACATAGTACTACATGAAAACCCAGTTATACCCTGGCCATATACCCAAAAGATGTCCCAACATATATCAAGAATACATGCACCACTATGTTCATAGAAGCCTTATGTATAATAGTCATAAGGTGGAAAGAACCCAGATGTCCTTCAAACAGAGAAATAAATACAAAAATGTGGTACATTTGCACGATGGTGTACTACTCAGCTATTAAAAAAAGACTATGAAATTCTTAGGAAAATTATGGAACTAGAAAATATCATCCTGAGTGAGGTAACCCAATCACACACACATAAATTAGAAACCACACATGATATGTACTCAGATATAAGTGGATATTAGTGCAAAATCTCAATGTAAGATAAATTTGCAATCTACATGAAGCTCAAAGAGAAGGAAGATCAAAGTGCAGATGCTTCAGTCCTTCTTAGAAGGGGAAACCAAAATATTCACAAGATAAAATGTGGAGACAAAATTTGAAGCAGAGACCAGAGACTGTCCCACCTAGAGATCCAGTCCACCATATAAAGCCACCAAACACAGACAAAATTGCTGATGCCAAGAAGTGCATGCTGACAAGAGCCTGATATATCTGTCTTCTGAGAGGCCTGCCAGATCATGATAAATACATAGGTGAGTTCTCACAGACAACCATTGAATTGAAAATGGCATCCCTAGTTGAGGAGTTACAGAAAATATTAAAGCATCTAAAGGCATTTGCAAACGCAAATGCACAATTATACCAACCAACCAGAGCTCCCAGGGACTAAACCACTATCTCAAGAATACATATAGATGGATCTGTGGCTCTAGATGCATACATAGTTGAGGATGGCTTTGTTGAGCATTAGTGGGAAGACAAGCCCTTGCTCCTGCCAAGTCTTGATGCCCCAGTGTAGGGGAAATGTTAGGGCAGATAGGTGGGAGGGGATGGGTGGTTTTGGCTCACCATAATAGAAGTAGGGGAAGAGGATGTAATAGGTCTTTATGGAGGGGAAACTGGGAAAGGAAATAACATTTGAAATGTAAATAATATATATTCAAATAAAAAATCAGGGGAAAAATAATGTCATAAGTAACTCTTTTAAAGAAATACAAGAAGCCCTTAAAGAGGAAACACAAAAATACCTTAAAGAAATACAGGAAATCAAAATAATTAAACTGGTAAAGAAACTGAACAAAACTGTCCAGGTTCTAAAAATTACAGTAGAAGTATTTTTAAAAACTTATGGAAGAAAACACCCAAGATGGGAAACAGGGAAAGAGCAGGATTCAAAGATGCAAGAATAACCAACAGAATACAAGAGATAGAAAAGAGAATCTCTGGCAGGAAAGATAACATATAAGACATTGACACAACAAAGAAATAGAAAATCTAAAAGGTAACACCTATAAACATTCAAGAAATCTAGGACAAAAACAAGATCAAACCTAAGAATAATAGGTAGAGAAGAGAATAAAGGTTCCCCATTGAAAGTGGCAATTAATGTCTTCAACAAAATTATAAAAGAAAACTTCCCTAACCTAAAGAAAGGGATGCTTATAAACATCCAGACGCCCACAGAACCCAAATAGATTGAATCAGAAAAGAAATTATTTTTCTCACATAATAATCAAAACACCAAATGCATAAAACAAAGGAAGAATATTAAAATCAGTAAAGGAAAAAGGTCAGGTAATATATAAAGTCAGACCTTTGAGAATTATACTAGACTTTTAAACAGAGACTCTAAAGCCAGAAGATTTAGGGTAGATTTCAAACATACCCTAAGAGAACACAAATGCCAGCACAGGATATTGTACACAGCAAAACTCTCAGTTATGATAGATAGAGAAACCAAGATATTCCATGACAAAATCAAATTTATACAATACCTTTCCACAAATCCAGCCTACAAAGGATAATAGATGTAAAACTTCAAACCAAGGAGGAAAATTTCACCGTAGAAAAAGTGAGAGAGGAATCTTCTTACAACAACCTCTCCCAAAAATACTCACAGAAACATAATTCCACCCATAACGACAAAAATAACAGTAAACAATTACTTTTCCTTAATATTTCTTAACACCAATTGACTCAATTCCCCAATAAAAAAAATCATAGGTTAAAAGACACGATACATAATCAGTACCCAGCATTTTGATGTGTACAGGAAACACATCTCTGCAGCAAAGACAGATACTACCTCAAAATAAAAGGCTGGAAAATTTTTTCTAAAGCAAATGCTCCCAAGAAACATGATGGAGAAGCCACTCTCTTTTTTAATTGGATATTCTCTACAGTTACATTTCAGAAGTTATCCTCTTTCTCTTATTCTATTACCCCTCCCCCTTGCATTGCCTCCATAAAGGTGCTCTCCCAACCACTCTCTCCCACCTCAGCACCTTATTGTTTCCCTACACAAAGAACATGAGCCTTCACTGGACCAAAGGTCTCTCCTCCCATTGATGCCAGAAACTTCTATTCTCTGATGCACATGAACCTGGAGCTGTAAGACTCACCATAAGAACTTATTGGTTTAAGTTTTAGGCCTTGGGAGCTGTGGTAGGTTTGGATAGATGATAATTTTGTTCTTCACGTGGGAGTTAAGACCCTTTCAGCTCCTTCAGTCCTTTCGCTAGTTCCTTCATTGGGGTCCCCATGTTCAGTCTGAAGGTTAGCTGCAAGCATCCTCCTCTGTATCATTATAACTCTGGCAGAGATTCTGAAGAGGCATCCATATCAGGTTCCTGCCAGTAATCACTACTGGGTATCAACAATGGTGCTTGGGTTTAGTGGCTGCATATGTGGTGTATCTTCAGATAAGACCATCTCTGGATAATCTTTTCTCCAATACCTGCTCTTCTATTTGTCCATTTATTTTCTCTCATGAGAATTTTGTTCTCCCTTCTAAGAGGGCTTAGACATTCACATTCTGGCCTTCCTTCTCCTTGAGTTTAGTATGTTCTGTGAATTGTTTTTGGGTATTCTGAGATTTTAGGGCTAGTATCTACTTATATGTGAATACATACCATGAGTGTTCTTTTGTGATGGGGTTACCTCACTGAGGATGATAGCTTCAAGTTCCATTAATTTGCCTAGGAATTTCATGAAGTCATTGTTTTTAATAGCTGAGTAGTACTCCATTGTGTATGTGTACCACAATTTCTGTATCCACTCCTCTGTTGAAGGACATGTGGGTTCATTCCAGCTTCTGGCTATTATAAGCAAGGATGTTCTGAACATGGTGAAGCATCTGTCCTTGTTAGATATTGGAGCTTATTTGGGTATATGCCCAGGAGTGGTCTAGCTGGGTCCTCAGGTAGTACTATGTCCAATTTTCTGAGGAAATGCCAGATTGACTTTCAGAGTGGTTATAGCAGCTTACATTCTCACCAAAGGAGGAGTGATTCTCATTCTCTACATTCTCATCTGCATCTGCTGTCACCTGAGTTTTTTATCTTAGCCATTCTGATCAGTGTGAAGTAGACTCTTAGGGTTGTTTTGAGTTGCATTTCCCTGATAACTAAGGATCCTGAGCATTTCTTTAGGTGTTTCTCATTCATTCAATATTCCTTAGTAACGAATTCTTTCTTTATCTCTGTACCCCATTTTTGTAATATGATTGTTTGATTCTCTAGAGTCTAACTTTTTGAGTTATTTTTATATATTGGATATTAGCTCTCAATCAGATGTAGGCTTAGTAAAAATCTTTTTCCAATCTGTTCATTGACATTTTGTCCTTTACAGTGTTCTTTACCTTACAGAAGCTTTGCAATTTCATGAGGTCCCATTTGATGATTTGTGATCTTATAGCATAAGCCATCAGTGTTCTGTTCAGGAAATTTTCCCCTGTGCCTATGTGTTCTAAGCTCTTCCCTACTTTCAGCTCTTTTAGCTTCAGTGGGCCTGGTTCTATGTGGGGGTCTAGGATCCTCTTAGACATGAGATTTTTACAAGGAGATAAGAAAGGATCTATTTGTATTCTTTTGCATGCTGACTGCCAGTTGATCAATCACCATTTGCTGAAGATGCTGTCCTGTTTCCACTGAATGCTTTTAGCTCCTTAGGTATGTGGGTTTATTTCTGGGTCTTCAGTTCTATTCCATTGATCTTTCTGTCTGTCTTTGTACCAATACTATACAGTGTTTATCACAATTGTTCTGTAATACAGCTAAGGTCCAGGATGGAAAGTCTCCCCAGAAGTTTTTATTATTATTACTATTGAGAATATTTTCTGCTATCCTGGGTTTTTTGTCATTCTGAATAAACTTGCATATTGCTGCTTCTAACTCTATGAAGATTTGAGTTGGAATTTTGATGGAGATTGCATGGAATCTGTAATTTGCCGTAGGCAAAATGAAAATTTTTACTATGTTAATCCTTCCAATCCGTGAACATAGGATATCTTTCTACCTTCTGAAATCTTCTTAAATTTCTTTAGAGACTTGAAATTCTTTTCATACAGATCCTTCATTTGCTTGGTTAGGACCATTCCAAGGTATTTTACATTCTTTGTGACTGTGAATGGTCTCAATTCTCTATTTCTTTCTTTGCCTGTTTATCCTTTGAGTAGAGGAAGACTACTAATTGTTTTGAGTTCATTTTATATCAAGGCACTTTGCTGAAGTTGATTATCAACTGTAAAAGTTCCCTGATGAAATTTTTGGGGTCACTTAAGTATAGTATCATATCATCTGCAAAAAGTCATATTGTGACTTCTACCTTTTCAGTTTGTATCCCTTTGTCTTTTTTGCTGATCGTTGTTAGCTAGTATTTCCAGTACTATATGAAAAGGTAGGAGGAGAGTGTGTAGCCTTGTTTAGCCCCTGATTTTATTGGAATTGCTTCAAGTTTCTAATTTTTTTAAGTTTGATGGTGGCTACTGATTTCCTGTATATTGCTTTTACAATGTTTAGGTATGGGCCTTGAATTCCTGATCTTCTAAGACTTTTAACATGAAGGGCTGTTGAGTTTTGTCAAATGCTTTCTCAGCATCTAAAAAGATGATCATGTTGATTTTTTCTTTGAGATTTTTGACATAGTGGATCACATTGATGGGTTTTCATATATTGAACCATTCTTGCCTCCCTGGTATGAAGCCTACTTGTTCTTGATGAATGATCATTTTGATGTGTTCTTGAATTCAGTTTACAAGACTTTTATTGAGTATTCTTGCATCAACGTTTATGAGGGATATTGTTCTAAAGTTCTCTTTCTTTGTAGGGTCTTTATGTGGTTTAGGAATAAGTGTAATTGCCACTTCAAAGAATGAGTTGGGTAGTGTTTCCTCTGTTTCTATTTTGGAGAATATTTGTATTAGGTCTTCTATGAAGATCTGATAGAATTGTGCAGTAAACTCATCTGCTCCTGGAATTTTGATGATTCAGAGGTTTTTGATGAGTGTTTCTATATTTTTAGAGGTTATAGGGCTGTTTATATAATTTTTCTGATCCTGATTTAACTTTGGTACCTGGTACCAGTCTAGAAACTTGTCTATTTCCTCTAGTTTTTAAGTTTTGTTGAGTATAGTCATTTGCATTTGTAGTAGGATCAGATGATTTTTTTGAATTTCTTCAGTTTTTGTTGTTATTCCATTTCTGATTTTGTTAATTTGGATATTCTCACTCCTGCCCTCCTTCTCCCCTCTCTCTTTCTTTCTCTTTCTCTCTGCCCTCTAGTTATTTTGGATAGGGGTTTATTGACCTTTTTGATTTTCTCAAAAAAAGCTCATGGTTTTATTGATTCTTTGTACAGTTCTTTTTGCTTCAATTTGGTTGATTTCAGCTCTGAGTTTGATTATTACCTGCCATTTACTCCTCTTGGGTGTATCTGCTTCTTTGTGTTCTAGAGCTTTCAGGTGTGCTGTCAAGCTGTTAGTGTATGCTCTCTCCAGTATCTTTTTGGAGGCACTCAGAGTTATGAGTTTTCATAGCACTGTTTTCATTGCTTCCCATAAATTTGGGTAAATTGTGCTTTCATTTTGCTTAAATTCTAAAAATTCTTAAATGTTTTTCTTTATTTCTTTATTGACTAAGCTATCATTGAATAGAGCATCGTTTAGCTTTCATGTACATGTTGGCTTTTTGCTGTTTTTGTTGTTAATGAAGACCAGTCTTAGTCCTTGGTGATCTAATGGGTGCATGGGATTATTTCAATGTTCTTGGATCTGATGAGGCCTGTTTTGTGACCAAATTTATGGTCAGTTTTGGAGAATGTGCCATGAGGTTATAGAAGAAGGTATAGTCTTTTGTTTTAGGAATGATTATTCTATAGATGTCTATTAAATCCATTTGCTTCATAACTTCTGTTAGTTTCACTCTGTCTCTGTTCAGTTTCTGCATCCATGATTTGTCCATTAATGAGAATGGGGTGTTGAAGTCTCCCACTATTATTGTGTGTGGTGTAACATATGCTCTGAGATTTAGTAGAATTTCTTTTATGAATGTAGTTGCTCTTGTATTTGGAGCATAGATGTTCGGGATTGAGAGTTCCTCTTGATTAATTTTTCATTTGATGAGTAAAAAGCGTCCTTCCTTATCTTTTTGGTGACTTTTGGTTGGAAATCTATTTTATTTGATATTAGGATGGCTACTCTATCTGTTTTCTTGGGACCATTTTCTTGTTTTTCTTAGGGTATAATTTCCCTCCTTTTGTTGAAGTTTTCTATCTATTTTTCTTTGAAGGGCTGGATTTGTGGACAGATATGTGTAAATTAATTTTTTCCTGGAATATCTTGGTTTCTTCATCTAGGGCAACTGAGAGTTTTTCTGGATATAGTAACCTGGGTTGGCATTTCTGATTTTTTTAGGTCTTGTATTCTGTTGGTGATGCTTGTATCTATGACTCCTGAGTTCTTTCCTAGATTTTCTATCTCCAGGTTTGTCTCCCTTTGTGTTTTTTTTTCATTGTTTCTATGTTTGTTTTTAGATCCTGAATGGTTTTGTTTGATTACTTCATCTGTTTGTGTTTTTCTGAGTTTTTCTAATGGCTTATATTTATTTATCTGTGTTCTCCTGTATTTCTTTAAAGTAGTTATTCATGTACTTCTCAAGGCCCTCTATCATCAACACGAGGCATGATTTTAATTCCAAATCTTTGTGTGTGTGTGTGTGTGTGTGTGTGTGTGTGTGTGTGTGTGTGTGGTGGGAGAACTGAGTTCTGATGTTGCCAGTTTGTCTTGGTTTCTGTTGCTTAAATTCTTGTGCTTGCCTCTTGCCATCTTCTTATCTTTGATGTTAGTGGATCTTGTTGTCTTTGAATGGAGTTTGTCTCTCCTGTTTGTCTGTGGGCTATGGGTTCTGGAGGAATATTGGCCCTGGGTATTTAGTTTCTATGGTCAGGCTGTGAGTTCTGATGGCAATGGGATGACTCTAGCTCTGGGTGTAGACTGATGCCTAAAGTTTACAGACCCAAGCTGTTGTATGATGTAAACACCTTGAGAGTTCCTGTTGGTCTCTCCCAAGATATTCATAGTAGAGAGGGTGTGAGCTCACCGCTGGCCTCAGAAAAGATGATGCTCCTGTGTCTTGCCTGGATACTCAGCTCTCTGCCGGCAGGATGCGATTTCTGATGCCTGTGTGCCAGCTTTGCCTGTGGCTCTGGACTTTTCTAGATTTTCTATCTCTAGGATTGTCTCACTTCATGATTTTCTTATTGTTTCTATTTACGTTTTTATATCCTTGATAGTTTTGTTCAGCTCCTTGACCTGGTTTGTGCTTCCTCTTTAAAGGCTTGTACTTCCTTGCCAGTGTTGTCCTATTTTTTTTTTTCATCACAATTTGAAAGCCAACATTTATTATGCATCTTCATAGGAAATCCAGGGAACAAATTTTCAAACATCTCAGTGATGCTTTTTCAATAAATATTTACCCTCTTAATGAGGAGTGTGGAGACAACCCATAAAATCATAGAATATGATATAAGTAATTGGCTACAGTCATTGAATCATCAGATCTGTTTCTAATCATAGAACAACACATTTGCATGAGGCATTTGAATCATAGCATGACCCTGGTGTGAGCTCCATGAGTGTAAAAGGCTGTTATGTGCCAAAGGCTTGTTTGTGTAACAAAACATATTTTCACATTTCTCACAGGAATGTACTCTCTGTTAGTGGCAATGACTCCATAATAATTCTGAGCAGCAGGAATCCAGGACACAAGGGTGTAGCTAATATCTCAACAAAATGATAACTGCTAGAACCTCTGTTGATGTTCAATTTCTTTTTAGAATCTAAGAAAGGGGAGCTGTCAGGAGCAGTTATGTCTCAACAACAAATGGCTACATACTATCAAATGTCACATACTGGATTTCTGATGTTTTTGAAAACAATCTATCTATGTAAAGGATATCTAAACTGGTGATCGTTGAAAACTTTCAGCCATTTCTTCTTTGTTTAACTTTATTTTAAAAGACAAAGATAAAAAAATTTAAATATTTTTGCATAAATGTATACAAATACAATTGTGTCAGTGCTTGGCTTTTTTTTTTCTTTTTCCTTTTAATTTTTGTTTCTTTTACAATGAGCAAAAAGTACATGTAAAACAGGGTGTAACCCGGAATTTGTCAATGTGTTCTTGGTGTGTAAGGATTGAGCATGACATTTTTTTATTTGTTTTCTTTTCTTTTCTTTTCTTTTCTTTTCTTTTCTTTTTTTCTTGAACATAACACACTCTGAGTTGTTTCTGGGGCAATGCTAGCCTCTGGGGTTAACATCCCACTATCAGTGACTGCATATTATGCCTGTTCTTTGTGACTGGGTTATCTCACTCAGGATGATATTATCTAGATGCAGCCATTTTTAAAGAATTTGGTTAAGTCATTGTTTCTGGTGGCTGAGTAGTATTCCATTGTGTAAATGTACCACAATTTTTGTATCCATTCATCTACTGAAGGACATCTGGGTTCTTTCAAGCTTCTGGCTATTATAAATAGAGCTGCTATGAACATTGTGGTGCATGTATCTTTGTTGTATATTAAAGTGTCTCTGAAGTATATGCCAAAAAGTGGAATAGCTGGGTCTTCAGGTAGTACTATGTAAAAGTTCCTGAGGTATCGTCAGACTGATTTCCAGAGTGGCTGTATCAGTTTACAACCCCACTAATGGTGGAAAAGTATTCCTCTTTCTCTGCAACCTCACCAGCATCTGCTGTCATCTGAGTTTTGGATCTTGGCCAATCCCACTAGTGTGAGGTGGATTCACAGGGTTGTTTTGATTTGCATTTCCCCCATGGCTAAGGATGTCAAGCACTTCCTAAGATGTTTCTCAGCCATTCGATATTCCTCAGCTGAGAACGTTTTGTTTAACTCTGTACCCCTTTTTTAATAGGGTTGTTTGATTCTCTGGTGTCTAGCTTCTTGGGTTCATTGTATACCTTGGATATTAGGCCTCTATCTGATGTGGAGTTGGTAAAGATCTTTTCACATTCTGTTGGCTGCCGTTTTGTTTTCTTGACAATGTCATAAGCCTTACAGAAACATTGAAATCTATTTAAGTCCCATTTGTTAATCTTTGACCTTAAGACTTGAGCCATTGGTGTTTTGTTCAGAAAATTTTCTCCTGTGCCTATGTGTTCTAAGGTTTTCCCTACTTTCTCATCTAATAGATTCAGTGTATCTGGTTTAATGTGGAGATCTTTGATTCATTTACACTTGAACTTTGTACAAGGAGAAAAGAAAGGGTCTATTTTCATTCTTTTGCATGCTGAGTGCCAGTTGGACCAGCACCATTTGTTGAATAGGCTGTCCTTTTTCCATTGAAAGTTTACTGCTCCTTTGTTAAAAATCAGGTGACCATATACATGAGGGCTCATTTCTAGATCTTCTATTATATTCCATTGATCCAAGTGCCTATTTCTGTACCAGTACCATGCAGTTTTCAACACAATTGCCTTGTAATATAGCTTGAGGTCAGGCATAGTGAGTCCCGCAGATGATTTCTTGTTGTTGAGGATGGATTTCGCTATTCTAGGTCTTTTGTTATTTTATATGATATTGCACATTGATCTTTCCAACTCAATGAAGAACTGGGTTGGAATTTTGATGGGGATTGCATTGAATCTGTAGATTGCTTTTGGTAGGATGGCCATTTTTAAATTTTTGATCCTTCTGATCCATGAGCATTGGAGATCTTTCCATTTTATGAGATCTTCCTCGATTTCCTTCTTTAGATGTTTGAAATTCTTGTCATACAGGTCCTTCACTTGCTAACTTAGAGTCACACTAAGGTATTTCATAGTTTTTGTGAATATTGTGAAAAGTATCTTTCACCTAATTTCTTTCTCCATATGTTTATCATTTGATTATAGGACGGCTACTGATTTGTTTGAGTTAATTTTGTATCCAGCCACTTTGCTGAATTTGTTTATCAGCTGTAGGAGTTTTCTGGTGGAATTTTTGGGGTCACTTAAGTACACTATTATGTCCTCTGCAAAGAGTGATGTTTTTAAGTCTCCCTTTCCAATTTGTATCCCTTTGATCTTCTTTTGCTGTCTAATTGCTCCAGCCAGGACTTCCAGTACTATGTTGAATAAGAAGGGCGAGAGTGGACAGCCTTGTCACGTCCCTGATTTTAGTGGGATTGCTTCAAGTTTCCCACCATTAAGTTTGATGGTGGTTGTTGGTTTGTTGTTTATTGTGTTTATTACATTAAGGTATGGATTTTCGATTCCTGTTTTTTCCAGGACTTTTAATATGAAGGGGTGTTGAATTTGTCAAATGCTTTCTTAGCATCTAGTGAGATGACCATGTGATTTTGTTCTTTGAGTTTGCTTATATGGTGGATTACATTGATGGATTTCCTTATATTAAACCAACCCTGCATCACAGGGATGAAACCTACTTGGTCATGGTTAATGATCGTTTTGATGTGTTCCTGGATTTGGTTTGCAAGGATTTTGTTGAGTATTTCTGCATCAATGTTCTTAAGTGAGATTGGTCTGAAGTTCTTTTTCCTTGTAGGGTCTTTGTGTGGTTTAGGAATGAGGGTTATTGTAGCCTCAAAAAAATGAGTTAGGTAGTATTCCATCTGATTCTATCTTGTGGAATAGTTTGGAGAGTATTGGTGTTATGTCCGCAATAAATGTCTGATAAAATTCTGCACTGAACCCGACTGGATCTGGGCTTTTTTTGGTTGGGAGGCTTTTGATGACTTCTTCTATTTCTTTAGGTGTTATGGGATTATTTATATGGTTTACTTGGTCCTGGTTTAACTTTAGGATCTTGTATCTGTGTAGGAATTCATTCATTTCCTCCAGATTTTCAAACTTTGTGGAGTGTAAGTTTTTGTCGTAGGATCTGATGATTTCTTGAATTTCCTCAGTTACAGTTGTTATGTCTCCACTTTCCTTTCTGATTTTGTTAATTTGTATACTCTCTCTTTGTCATCTAGTTAGTCTGGCTAGTGGTTTATCAATCTTGTTGATTTTCTTAAAGAACCAGCTCTTGGTTTTGTTGATTTTTTCAATGATTTTTTTTGTTTCTATTTGGTCTATTTCTGCCCTAATTTTGATTATCTCTTGCCGTCTACTCTTCTTGGGTGTATCTGCTTCTTTTTGTTCTAGGACTTTTAGCTGTGCTGTCAGGTTGCTTATGTAAGCTCTCTCCAGTTACTTTTTGGAAGCACTTAGGGCTATGAGTCTTCCTCTCAGTACTGCTTTCATTGCATCCCATAGTTTTGGGTATTTTGTGTTTTTGTTTTCATTGAATTCTTGAAAATTCTTAATTTATTTCTTTATTTCTGCTTTTACCCTGCTATCGTTTATCAGAGTGTTGTTTTGTTTCCATGGGTATGTGGGCTTTTTGTTGTCTTTTTTGTTGTTAAAAACCAGCCATAGACCATGGTGATCTGAAAGGATGCATGGGAGTATTTTAATCTTCTTGTATTGATTGAGGCTTGTTCTGTGTCCAATTATGTGGTCAATTTTTGAGACGGTGCCATAGGGTGCTGAGAAGGTGTATTCTTTTACTTTAAGATGTTATGTTTGTAGATATCTATTAATTCCAGTTGGTTCAAAGTCTCTGCTAGTTTTACAGTGTCCTTGTTCAGTTTCTGTTTCCATGATCCATCCATTAGTGAGAGTGGGGTTTTAAAGTCTCCCACTATTATTGTGTGGGGTGAAATGTATTTTTTGAGCTTTAGTAGGGTTTTGTTTTTTTATGAATGTGTGTGCTTTTTTATTTGGAGCATATATGTTAAGGATTGAGAGTTCCTTATGACAGATTTCCCCAGTAATGAGTAAAAACTGTCCTTACTTATCTTTTTTGATAACTTTTGGTTGGAAATTTACTTTATTCCATATTAGAATAGCCACTCCAGCTTGCTTCTTGGGGCTGTTTTCTTGGAAGTTTTTTTCCCCACCATTTTACTCTGAGATAGTGTCTGTCTTTGTCTCTGAGATGAGTTTCATGTATGCAGCAAAATGCTGTATTTTGTTTATGTATCCAGTCTGATAGCCTATGTCTCTTTATTGGGGAGTTTAGTTTCTGTTTCCTGCTGTTATTGCCTTTGTAGGTTGAGTTGTGTCTGTATCTTTTTCTTCTTTTGGATTTTTGCTTAGGAGTTTTCTTTTTTTAACTAGGATGTTGTTCCCCTCATTGTAGTGGGTTTTCCACTTATAATTCGTTGTAGTGCTGAGTTTGTGGACAGATATTGTGTAAATTTTGATTTGTCTTGAAATATCTTCATCTCTCCATCTATTGTGATTGATAGTTTTGCTGGGTATAGCAGCTTGGGCTGGCACTTGTGCTCTCTTAGGATGTGCATGATGTTTGTCTAGGTTCTTTCAGCTTTCATAGTCTCTGTTGAGAAATCGGGTGTGATTATGATTGGTCTGCCTTTATATGTTACCTGATTTTTTTCCCTTACTGCTTTTAGTATTCTTTCTTTGCTTTGTGCACTTGGTGTTTTGAATATTATGTGTCAGGAGGTATTTCTTTTCTGGTCCAACCTATTTGGAGTTCTGAAGGCTTCTTTCATGCTCATGGTCATCTCATTCTTGAGGGTAGGCAAGTTTTCTTCTATGATTTTGTTGAAGATATTTACTGTGCCTCTTAGTTGATACTCTGCTCCCCCTTCTATTCCTATTATCCTTAGGTTTAGCCTTCTCATTGTGTCCTGGATCTCCTGGACATTTTGGGTTAGGAGCTTTTTTTTTTTTTTTTTTTTTTTTTTTTTTTTTTTTTTGCATTTTCTCTGGCTGTTTTGTTTATGTTTACAATGTTGTCTTCTGCCCCAGAGATTCTCTCTTCCATCTCTTGTAGTCTATTGGAAATGCTTGCACCTGTGACTTCTAATTTCTTTTTTAGGTGTTCTACCTCTAGGGTTATCTCTTTTAGTGTTTTCTTTATTGTGTCAATTTCCATTTGAAATTCCTTCTTCCATTCCTTCATCTCTTTGGGTCGGTTTTCCTCTAGTTCTTTGAGTTCTTTGAGTGTTTTTCTTGTTTCCTCTTTAAAAGCTTCCGATTCTTTTTGTTTTTCTTCCCGTTCTTTTTTAAGTATCTTTATCAGCGTCTTGAGGTATGATTTTAGGTCTGCGTTTTCTTTTTCTGGAGTGTTTGGCATTCTAATGTTTGTTTTTATGGGAGAGCTGGGTTCTGGTGTTGCCAGGTTGTCTTGGTTTTCTTGGGATATACTCTTTTGCTTTCCTCTTGCCATGTTGTTGTCAGTGATATGTTCTTGCCTTTCCCTTGTATCTGGTCTGTGTCCCTGGATCTCTCCTGGTCCAGGTGGCAGATGGGCAGAGCCCTGTTTCCAAATTTAGCTGGTAGAAACAGAGGTTTCAATGTTGTGTTTCTGGTCCCTGGATCAGGCAGGGCATGGGCATGCTTTCTGTGCACTTTCTGCAGAGAGCTCTCTGCTCCCTGGCTGCCCAGATCTCCTTCTTACCAGTCTTTAAACCTTTTGAAACTGCTGGTCTGGGTGGCAAATGGGTCTAGCCCTGTTCTGCGCCCCAAATCACCAAGTGGGAACAGAGGTCCTAGTGCTGGGTTCCTCGTCCCTGGGTCAGTCAGAGCAGGGGCGCACTTTCTGTGCCCACTCTGCAGAGATCTCTTCTCCCTGGCTGCCCAGATCTCTTTCTCACCAGTTTTTAAACCTTTGGGAACTGCTGGTTTGGGTGGCAGATGTGCCAAGTGTCCTATTTTTTTAAGGAAATTGTTAATGACTTTCTTAAAGTCCTCTAGCATTATAATGAGTAGTGATTTTAAATCTGAATCTTGTTTTTTCCTTTGTGTTGGTGTATTCAAGACTTGCTCTGGTAGGGAAACTGTGTTCTGATGATGCCAAGTATCTGAGTTTTCTGTTGCTTGGTTTCTTGGCCTTGCCTCTTGCCATCTTTTTCTTTCTCTAGTGTTAGCTGGTCTTGTTTATTCTGACAGTGGTTTGAACCTCCTGTTCTCTCAGGTGTTTCATCTCTTCTGGGGGAGCAGTTCTCTCCCAGCTGTTTTTTGTATAGAGAGCTGTTGCACAGGGTCAGCTCTGGGTGCAGGAGTAAGCCATAAGAATCCTGTCCCAGACTGCTCCTCTCTTCCCTTGTCCTGAGGGCTTTGGACAGGTTCATTTTGGGTCAGGAATTTAAGCACAGGTGGTGGTCTCACCTGTGTTTTCAGATGTGTAAATACTTCTGTGAGATAGGTTTTCTCCTAATGGGGTCTGGGTACAGAGTGCTGTAAAAACTTGAAGAAGTAAAAACTTGAAGGCAAGGATAGGGAATTCTTAAAGGAGACTGTAGGAAAATGAGAAAATTAATGTAAAACCTTTTAGCTGTTAAAAAATGTACAAATAAAAATAGTTTGAGTCTATTTCTCCCAGACTGTGTGAACTAAACATCTTGGTCCATGTCTTCCGCTGATTACATACATTCTATGTCAAGTTCTGAACCATACCATTGACTAGACTCAGGCATAAAAGTTTTGTGGCTGGGTTGGTGTCCCAGACCCACCACTGGAAAACTTTACAGAAGATGGATGTTTTAGACTCTGTATTCTAAGAGTTCTCAGTAGAATCACTCCAGTTGATTCCAAATCCTTGACACTGTGCTAGTTTTTCATCTCATCCATGAAATGTCCCCAATTCTAGTTGTCTGTCAACATATTCCATTCCTCCAACTTTCCCCTGCCTGATCCCTCCTGTTTCCCTCTTCACACATCCACAATCCACATATAAAATCTATATTTCTCTTATACACGCATCCATCCATGAACTCATTTGCCTCATTAAATACCTTTTCTGTATCTATGTGTTGTAGCATAGTTATCTTTTCTTATCAGATAGCATCTAAGTACATACCATATTTGTCTTTCTGAATCTGGGTTACATCACTCAACACGATATTTTCTAGATCCATCCATTTGTCTGCAAATTTAATGAAATCATTGTTTTTTAACATGGAGCATTTTGAACAATTCCATTGTGTATGTACCACATATTCTTAATCAATTCTTAGATTGAGGAACATCTAGGTTGTCTTTAGTTTTGTGCTATTATGAATAAAGTTGCTATAAATATAGTTGTGCAAGTGTCCTTGTGGTAAGATGGAGAGTTTTGGGTATATGTTCAGGAGTGGTATAGTTGAGTTTTAAGATATATTTATTCCCAATTTTCTGAGGAGCAACCATATTCATTTCTTTAGTGGGTATATAAGGTTTTTACTCCCATTAACAATGGAAGAGTATCCCCCTTGCTCCACATCCTCATGGGTAAGAGCTGTTACTTAAGGCTTTTTGTTTGTTTGTTTGTTTTGCTTTTGTTCTTTTGTAAACATAGCCATTCAGAAAGATGTAAGGAATATCAAAGAAGCTTTGATTTGCATTTCTCTGATGGGTAAGAATTTTGAGCATTTTAAAATTGTTTCTCAACATTTGGCATTCTCTACTGAGAATTCTGTTTAGATCTGTCTGCCAATTTTTAAATGGATTATTTAGTTTGTTGATGACCAGTTTCTTATGGTTTTTAAGAAATATATATTGGATATCAGCCTTCTGTTGGATGTAGAATTGATAAAGATGTTTTCCCATTCAGTTTTCTGCTTTTTTTTTTTTTTTTTTTGTTCTTTTGATGATGTTTTTTGCCTTACAGGAGATTTTCAGTTTCATGAAGTCCTATTAATAATTGTTGATCTCATTGCCTGAGCTGTTGATGTGCTATTCAGAAAGCTGACTTCTATAAGAATACATTCATGATTATTTCTCACTTTCTGTTCTCTAAGCAGCCTTTATTATGTTTAGGTATGTCCTTTAATATTGCTAATCTTTCCAGGAAGTATATTATGAAGGTCTGTTGTATTTTGTTAAAGGCATGTAATGAGACTGTAGGCATGTGTGTGTGTGTGTGTGTGTGTGTGTGTGTGTGTGTGTGTGTAATTCTTTAATCTTTATAATAGTCCAGGTATTATCTTTCTTTCACTCTACCCTCCAACTGTTCCTCATCCCATTTATCCTCCCATGTCTCCAAGAGGGTGACTCCACACTCATCCTACCCAACTAGACCTCCCCACTTCCTGTCTCTCAATGGATAGCTGCCTCTTCTCTCACTGAGGCCAGACCGGGCAATCTTCTCCTTTATATGTGTCAGAGGCCTCATATCAGCTGCTCTATGTTGCCTGGTGTGTGATTCAATGTCCAGGAGATCCTTGGGTACAGCTCAGCTGAAATTTCTGGTCTTCCTATGGGGTCACCCTCCTCCTCAGCTTCGTCTAGCCCATACAAGTTAAACCACAAGGGGACTCTGGCTTCCAACCATTGGTTTGATGCAAGACGCTTTCAGCTGCCCATGGGGCTTCTCAGAGAGCTTCCATGTTAGGCTCCTGTATGCAAGCACAGCACCACATCAGCAGCAGTGTCAGGCTTTGGAACCTTCCCTTGAGCTGGTCAATTTGGGCTTATACCTGAACCTCCTTTCTCTCCGTCTCTTCTCCATTTTTTGTCCCTGCAGTTCTTTAAGCCAAGAATAATTGTGGGTCAAGATTTTTTGTTTGCGTATGATAATTTCATCCCACCCTTCACTTGATATCCTGTCTTTCTACTGGAGATGGACTCTGGAAATCAGTCTGGCGATTCCTCAGAAAATTGGATATAGTACTACCTGAAGATTCAGCTATTCCACTTCTGGGCATATACCACAGAGACACTCCAATATACAACAAAGACGCATGTACAAAAATGTTCATGGTGGCTTTATTTATAATAGCCAGAAGCTGGAAAGAACCCAGATGTTCTTCAGTAGTATATGAATACATTTATGTCAGTGCTTGTTTTTTTTAAAGGTTTGATACTATGCATTAAGATCTTACTCGTTACAATAAGCACAAAGTACATGTAAAACAGGATGTAACCTGGAATTAGCTTTAGTCAAAGTTTTTTTGGTCTGTAAGGATTAAGCATAATGTTTTTTTTTCTTTTTTTTTTTCTTTTCTTGAACTTCATATAGTCTGTGAGTTGTTTCTGGGGTGTTCAGAACTTACGAGGGTTAGTATCCAATTATCAGTGACTGCATGTTATGTCTGTTCTTTTGCGACTGGATTAACTCACTCAGGATGATATTCTCTTGATGCATCCATTTTCTTAAGAATTTCATAAAGTCGTTGTTTCTGATAGCTGAGTAGTACTCCATTGTGTAAATATAACCACAACTTTTGTATCCATTCATCTACTGAAGGACATCTAGGTTCTTTCCAGTTTCTGGTTATTATAAATAGGGATGCTATGAACATTGTGGTGCATGTGTCTTTGTTGTATGTTGGAGCATATCTGGTGTATATGCCCAGAAGTGGAATAATTGGGTCTTCAGTTAGTATTATGTCCAATTTTCTGAAGAATCGCCAGACTGATTTCCAGAGTGGTTATAACAGTTTACAACCCCACCAACAGTGGAGAAGTGTTCCTCTTTTAACACATCCTCGCCAGCATCTGCTGTCATCTGAATTTTTGATATTGGCCAATCTGACTGGTGTGAGGTGGAATTTCAGTGTTGCTTTGATTTGCATTTCAATGATGGCTAATAATGTTGAGCACTTCCTTAGATGCTTCTCAACCATTTGATATTCCTCACTTGAGAAGATTTTGTTTAGCTCTGTGCCCCATTTTTAATAGGGTTGTTTTGTTCTCTGGTCTCTAGCTTCTTGAGTTCTTTGTATACCTTAGATACTAGGCCTCTATCTGATGTGGGGTTGGTAACGATCTTTTCCCACTCTGTTGGCTGCCATTTTGTTTCCTAGACAGTTTTCTTAGCATTACAGAAACTTTGCAATCTCATTAAGTCTCATTTGTCAATCTTTGAACTTAGAGCACAGGCATTGGAGTTCTGTTCAGAAAATTTTTTTCTATGCTTATGTGTTCTAAGTTTTTTCCTACTTTCTAATCTAGTAGTTTCAGAGTACCTGGTTTAATGTGGAGATCTTTGATCTACTTGCACTTGAGCTTTGTACAAGTACATAATCAAGGGTGTATTTGACCAGAAACAGTGGAAATGCAGCGACACAGCCCTGGTGAGAAGGCATTCCGAGTAGCCCAGAGGCAGTAAGATCTTCGCTGAGCATGCAAAATGCGCCCCCCTTCTTGGTTTAGGGAACCAGGAACCCAGAATTGAGCTGTCTGTTCCCAGCTTTTGGGTGTAGAACAGGTGTTATGACCATTTGCCACCAGAAACAGTGGAGATCCAGGGACACAGGCCTGGTGAGAAAATTTTCCAAGTAGTCGGGGAGCAGAGAGATCTCTTCTGAATGTGCAGAGAGTGCTCCTCCCCCTGCTTGGTTCAGGGAACCAGGAACCCAGCATTGGGCTGTATGTTCCCAGTCAGTGGCCTTTGGTTGCCGAACAGGGACTCAGGCCATCTTCCACCTGGAACAGCAGAGATCCAGGGACAAATACCTGATGAGAAGGCCTTTGGAGTAGCCAGGTAACAAAGAAATCTCTGCAGAGCATGCAGAAAGTGTGCTCCCCCTGCTCGATTCAGGGAACCAGGCACCCAGCATTGGGCTGTCTGTTCCCAGCTAGTGGCCTTTGGCTGCAGAACAGGCACTCAGGACATCTGCCACCAAGAACACGTGGAGATCCAGGGACACAGTCCAGGTACAAGGGAAAGGCAAGAACCAATCACTGACACCAAGACCACAAGATTGATAAACACTTAGCCAAACTAACTAGAGGGCAAAGAGAGAGTCTCCAAATTAATAAAATCAAAAAGAAAAGTGGAGAAATAACGACTGAAACTGAGGAAATTCAAGAAATCATCAGATTCTACTACAAAAGCCTATACTCAACAAAGATGGAAAATCTAGAAGAAATGGATGAATTCCAGACAGATACCAGATACTCAACATAAATGAGGACCAGGCAAACCATCTAAATAATGCCATAACACCTAAAGAAATAAAAGCAGTTATCAAAAGTCTCCCAACCAATAACAAGGCCAGGTCAGATGCGAATACTCTCCAAATATTCCACAAAATAGAATCAGATGGAATATTACCTAACTTGTTTTTTAAGGCTACAATAATCCTTATTCCTAAACCACAAAATGACCCTACTAGGAAAGAGAACTTCAGAAAAATCTCACTTACGAACATTGATGCAAAAATACTCAGCAAAATATTTGCAAACCAATCCAAGAACACATCAAAATGATCATTCACCATGCTCAAATAGGCTTCATCCCTGGGATGCAGGGATGGTTTAATATAAGGAAATCCATTAATGTAATCCACCATATAAAAAACTCAAAGAAAAAAACCACATGATCATCTCACTAGATGCTGAGAAAGCAGTTGACAAAATCCAACACCACTTCATGTTAAAAGTCTTGGAAAGAACAGGAATACAAGGCCCATACCTAAACATAATAAAAGCAATATACAGCAAACCAACAGCCAACATCTAACTTAATGGTGGGAAACTTGAAGCAATCCTACTAAAGTCAGGGACTGGACAAGGATGCCCAATCTCCCCCTACCTATTCAACATAGTACTGGAAGTCCTGGCTGGAGCAATTAGACAGCAAAAGGAAATCAAAGGGATAAAATTGAAAGGAAGAAGTAAAAACATCACTCTTTGCAGATGACATGATAGTGTATGTAAGTGACTCCATAATTTCTACCAGAGAACTCCTACAGCTGATAAACAAGTTCAGAAAAGTGGCTGGTTATAAAATTAATTCAAACAAATCAGTAGCCTTCCTCTACTCAAAGGACAAACATGTGGAGAAAGAAATTAGGGAAAAGATACCCTTCACAATATTCACAAACAATATGAAATACCTTGGTGTGACTCTAACTAAGCAAGTGAAGGACCTGTATGACAAGAACTTCAAACCTCTAAAGAAGGAAATCGAGGAAGATATCAGAAAATGGAAAGATCTCTCATGCTCATGGATGAGAAGGATCAACATTGTCAAAATGGCCATCTTACCAAGAGCAATCTACAGATTCAATGCAATCCCCATTAAAATACCAACCCAATTCTTTGTAGAATTGGAAACAGCAATGTGCAATTTCATCTGGAATAACAAAAGACCTAGAATAGTGAAATCCTTCCTCAACAGCAATAAAACATCTGTGGCAATCACTATCCCTGACTTCAAGCTATATTACAAGGCAATTGTGCTTAAAACTTCATGGTACTGGTACAGAAATAGGCACGTGGATCAATGGAATAGAATAGAAGATCTAGAAATGAGCCTTCACATATATGGTCACCTGATTTTTGACAAAGGAACTGTATACATTCAATTGAAAAAGGACAGCCTATTCAACAAATGGTGTTGGTCCAACTGGTACTTAGCATGCAGAAGAATGAAAATAGACCCTTTTTTATCTCCTTGTACAAAGCTCAAGTACAAATGGATCAAAGATCTCCACATTAAGCCAGGCACACGGAAACTATTAAAAGAGAAAGTAGTGAAGACCTGAGAACACATAGGCACTATTCTCTGCCTACTTGACTACTCTGAAAGCCTTCTCACCAGGCCTGTGTCCCTGAATCTCCACTGTTCCTGGTGGCGAATGGCACCTGTTCTGCACCCAAGGGCCGCAGGCTGAAAACAGACAGCCCAATGCAGTGTTCCTGGTTCCCTGAACCAGCAGTGGAGGGGGCACACTTTTCATGCACTCAGCAGAGATCTCTCTGCTCCCGGGCTACTAGGAATGCCTTCTCACCAGGCTTTTGTCCCTGAATCTCTGCTGTTCTTGGTGTCAGATTGTGCCTCCTCTGCACCCAAGGGCCACCGACTGGAAACATGTAGCCCAATGTGGGGTTCCTGGTTCGCTGAACCAAACGGGGGGCACACTTTCCACATGCTCGGCAGAGATCTCTCTGCTCCCTGGTTTTCGGAACGCCTTCTCTCCAGGCCTGTGTCCCTGGATCTCCCTCTGACCAGGCCTGTGTCTCTGGATCTCACCTGTTATTTCTTTTGTTGTTGAAGTGGTGGTCATTAATCCATGGTAGTCTGATAAAATACAGGTATTGTTTCAGATTTTGTTTTTTAGTTATTTTTAATATTTTTATTACAGTCCAGACATTATACTCCTCCCAGTCCTCATCCCACCCCCTATCTCCAAGAGGATGTCCCTATACCCCACTCCACCAGACCTTCTGAACCTCAGGGACAGAAGACAACACTGAAAACATAGAAAAAACAGTCAGAGAAGATGCAAAAGCAAAAAAAGCTCCTAACCCAAAATATTCAGAATATCCAGGGCACAATGAGAAGATCAAATATAAGGAAAATAGGAGTAGAAGAGGCCAAAGAATATCAACTAAGAGGCACAGTAAATATCTTCAACAAAATTGTAGAAGAAAACGTTCCTACCCTTAGGAATGAGATGACCATGAGCATAAAAGAAGCCTACAGAACTCCAAATAGAGTGGACCAGAAAGAAAATACCTCACAACACATAATAGTCAAAGCACAAAGTGCCCAAAGCTAAGAAACAATACTAAAAGCAGTAAAGGAAAAAGGTCATGTAACATATAAAGGCAGACCAATCAGAATCATACCCAATTTCTCACCAGAGACTACGAAAGCCAGTAGATCCTGGACAGACATCATGCAGACCCTAAGAGAACAAAAGTGTCAGCCCAAGCTGCTATACCCAGCAAAACTCTCAATCACCATAGATGGAGAGTCCAAGATAATCCAGGACAAAATAAAATTTACACAATATCTGACCACAAACCTAGCAACACAATATAAGGAGGGAAACTACATCCTCATAAATACAAGAAAATACCTAGCCAAAAAAAAAAAACCAAAAGAAGAAAGACACACAGGCACAATTCTACCTCTAAAAGCAAAATAGCAGGAAAGAGCAACCACTATTCCTTAAGATCTGTTAACGTAAATGGACTCAATTCCCCAGTAAAAAGACAGAGGCTATCAGATTAGATACATAAACAAAGCCTAGCATTTTGCTGAATACAAGAAACTCATCTCAGAGACAAAGACAGACACTATCTCAGAGTAAAAGGTTGGGAAAAAAAAACTTCCAAGCAAACAGCTCCAAGAAGCAAGCTGGAGTGGCCATTCTAATATCAAAGAAAGTAGATTTTCAACCAAAAGTTATCAAAAAAGAGAAGGAAGGACACTTTTTACTCATTACAGGGGAAATCTGTCAGGAGGAACTCTCAATCCTTAAAATATATACTCCAAATACAAGAGAACCCATATTTATAAAAGAAACCCTACTAAAGCTCAAAAAATGTATTAGTCTCCACACAATATTAGAGGGAGACCTCAACATCCTACTCTCATCAATGGACAGATCATGGAAACAGAAACTAAACAAGGACGCAGTGAAACTAGCAGAGCTTATGAACCAATTGTAATTAATAGACATTTATAGAACATTTCATCCTAAAATAAAAGAATATACCTTCTTCAAGCACATCAAGGCACCTTCTCCAAAACTGACCATATAATCGGTCATAAAACAAACCTCAATAGATATAAGAAGATTAAAATACTCCTTTGTATCACATTAGATCACCATGGTCTAAGGCTGGTCTTTAAAAACAACAAAGACAAAAAAAAAAGCCCATATATGCAAGTAAACTAAACAATGCTCTATTTAACGATAGCATGGTCAAAGAAGAAATAAAGAAAGAAATTAAGGATTTTCTAGAATTTAATGAAAACAAAAACACAACGTACACAAATTTATGGGATGCAATGAAAAAAGCACTGAGAGGAAAACTCATAGCTCTGAGGGCTTCCAAAAAGAAACTAGAGAGAGCATACACTAGCAACTTGACAGCGAAGTTGAAAGTTCTAAAACAAAAGTAAGCAGATACACCCAAAAGGAGTAGAAGGCAAGAAATAATCTAACTCAGAGCATACATTGACCAAATAGAAACATAAAGAACCATTGAAAGAATCAACAAATCCAAGAACTTGTTCTTTGAGAAAAAAAATTTTTTTTTTTTTTTGGTTTATATGGTTTTAATCCATGTCAAATGTAGTTTACAAAGGGAAAGGACAAGTACCTTTGTATAGAATATACAGACACAGCATCACACCACAGGGCCCACAGGAGGGGCAGGGAGCCAGCACTTCCCTTGGGAGCAGTAGTCTACTCCCCCAGGGGTTGTTTTCAACAGCAGGCTGGGCAGCCAGGCACCCTCAGCCAGCCAGCCCAACTGTCCCATTCCACCCTACCCCCAGCTCCTCATGAAGAGCCCCATGAGCTAAGACTAAGGAGGGGGTCAGATCCCTTGGGGCACATGCCCCATGTCCGGGAGAAGAAGTCTACACCACTGAACACTGAGCACATGGGAAAGGGAAGGGATGCCCCGTGAGAGCCAGGCACCCTAAGAGGTGGTTGGGCCGAGCTCCCAGCCAGTCCTGAAGGGGGCGCTGCTTCCAGAAGTCATAAAAGAAAATCATACAACCGAAGGGGAGGTGGTAGAGGGCAAAGTGTCCCATTTATACACAACATTGTAAACATACACAGTCTATATTACATGTGCTTCAGTCTGGTGTTTGCGTGTCTGTCAGTCTATGGGATGGATCTCGGGAGCCTTGCCCTGTTGTCCTTCCCAAACCACTTTCCTGCCAACCGTGGAAACAGAGCCCAAAGAGACATGGTCCCCAAGTTCAGAAGGAACAAGCGGGCAGGGTTGTTCCACTCTGGCTCGAGTCCTCTCTGTGTGTTTGGGTGTGTATATGCATGTATGTACACGGGGAACCTGTGTGCAAGTATGTACAAGGGGAGGGAGGTCACTGTCACAGAGGCTGGGGCAGGGGGTTGCTCTTGCAAGGCCCGCCTGGACAGCTAGCTCATAGGTAGATCCTCCGCAGGTCTCCAGGCGCTGTGATGGTGTTGCACTGAGGGCAGAGCTTCTTGGCACCCAGAGTCCGCAGCCAACACTCTTCACAGTGCACATGCCAACACTGGATTGACGTCAGAGGCATCGAGTAGGAGTCCATGCAGATGAGACATTTGTATCGGTCCCCCCGAGATAGCTGCCGTTCAAGCTCCCTGACCCGAGCCTTTAGAGCCTCAAAGGTAGTAACAGCTGAGTCTTCGGTGATTTTCTCAATGTCGCTGTTCTTGCTGCATGGCCTCCTGCTTGCTGCTTTCACCATTGCTGGTGGATGGCATCTCATCGCTGGCCCATTTAGAGAACTCGGGTGTGATGCGGGTGCTCGGGGGGCCACCATTTAGGACTGCACCCCTGAGTGCCTCTCTCTCCTTGGCTTCACCAGGCTCTTCTCCTGTGCACGGGATGACACCAGCCTCTGTGTATTGTGGTTTCCCATACTCCAGAGTGTCATCTCCATCCACATCCAGGTCCGCATCACTGTATGGGTTCTCTTTGCCACTGCACATAACGAAGCCTGAGCCTCGGAAGCCACCTTCCAGGAGTGAGGTGGCCCGTATCCGCTTCTGCCCACACCACTCATACTCCTCAAAGCGGTTGCTGTTCTCATGCTCGATGTCCACGGCATCATCCTCAGCCATGCAGGAACCTTCCCTCTGCCCTTCATCTTGCTTCCTCCATTTCATTTTCCCAATCCGAGCATTCAGTCGGGTTTGCCGGTTGGCTTGCACTCGTAGGAAGGTTTCCTCCCTCCCGCCGGCCCCCCTGCCCCGCCGGCCGCTCCGGGCCCTCGGCATAGCCGCCCGGGCTGCTCTAACGGGAGCCCGCGGCCTCAGCGCGGTGCCGCCCAGGCCCCAGCCTCCGGCGCTCTGGGCCCCGCAGCAGCCCGGCCGGCAAGGGAGGCGATGCGGGCGGATTCCCCCCCCCCCCCCCCCCCCCCCCCCCCCCCCCCCCCCGCTGCCCGGTGGCGGCACCTCAGCTTCCAGCAGCGGCGGCAGCCATGTTGGCCCTGATCACGTGTTCTTTGAGAAAATTAACAAGATTGATAAACCCTTAGCCAGACTAACTAGAGGGCAAGAGAGAATATCCAATTTGTCAAAATCAGAAAGGAAAGTGGAGACATAACAACTGAAACTGAAGAAATTGAAGAAATCATCCGATCCTACTACTAAAGCCTATACTCAACAAAGCTGGAAAATCTGGAAGAATTGGATGAATTTCTAGACAGATACCAGATACTAAAGTGAAGCCAGGACCAGGTAAACCATCTAAATAATCTGATAACAGCTAAAGAAATAGAAGCAGTCATCAAAAGCCTCTCAAAAAAAAGCCCAGGTCCAGATGGGTTCAGTGCAGAATTCTATTTATTTATTAATGACCAGTACCAAGACCCTCCAAACTATTCCACAAAATAAAGTCATATGGAACACTACCTAACTCTTTGTTTGAGGCCACAATAACCCTTGTTCCTAAACCACAGAAAGACCCTACAACAAAAGAGAACTTCTGACTAATCTCACTTATGAACATTGATGCAAAAATACTCAACAAAATCCTTGCAAACCAAATCTAAGAACACATCCAAATGATCATTTACCATAATCAAGTAGGCTTCATCCCTGGGATGCAGGGATGATTTAATATACAAAAATCCATCAAAGTAATCTACCATATAAAAATTTTAAAAAGGTCATTTCACTAGATGCTGAGAAAGCATTTGACAAAATTCAATATACCTTCATGTTAAAAGTCTTAGAAAGAACAGGAATCCAAGGCCCATACCTAAACATAATAAAAGCAATATACAGCAAAACAATAGTCAACATCAAACTTAATGATGAGAAACTTTAAGCAATCCCACTAAAATCAGGGAAGGGACAAGGGTGCTCATTCTCCCCCTACATATTTAACATAGTACTGGATGTCCTGGCTGGAGCAATTAGACAGCAAAGGAAATAAAAGGGATACAAACAGCACTGTTTGCAGATGACATGATCGTGTAAGTAAGTGACACCAAAAATTCCACCAGCGAACTTCTACAGCTGTTCAACAAGTTCAGAAAAGTGGCTGGATATAAAATTAACTCAAACAAATCAGTAGCCTTCCTCTACTCAAAGGACAAACATGTGGAGAAAGAAATTAGGGAAAATATACCCTTCACAATAGTCACAAACAATATGAAATATCTTGGTGTGACTGACTAAGCAAGTGAAGGACCTGTATGACAAGAACTTCAAATCTCTGAAGAAGAAAATCGAGGAAGATATCCAAAAATGGATAGATCTCCCATACTCATGAATTGGATGAATCAACAGTGTAAAAATGGCCATCTTACCAAAAGCAATCTACAGATTCAATGCAATCCCCATCAAAATTTCAACCCAATTCTTCATAGAATTGGAAAGAGCATTATGCAATTTCATCTGTAAAAACAAAAGACTTAGAATAGTGAAATCTTTCCTCAACAACAAGAAAACATCTGCGACAGTCACCATCCCTGACCTCAAGCTATATTACATGACAATTTTCTTAAAAACTGCACTGTACAAGGAGATTAAGAACAGATCTATTTTCATCTCTTGCATGCACAGTGCCATATGTTCCTACACCATTTGTGAAGAGGTTGTCCTTTTTCCATTGAATGTTTTCAGCTCCTTTGTCGAAAATCAAGTGGCTATATGTGTAAGGGTTCATTTCTCGATCTTCTATTCTGATCCAATCATCTACCTGCCTATTTCTGTACCAGTACTATGTGGTTTTAAACACAATTGCCGTGTAATATAGCTTTATGTCAGGGATGGTGATTCCCACAGATGTTTTTTTTTTTTTTTTTTTTTTTTTTTTTTTTTTTTTTTTGTTGAAAATAGATTTTCATATTCTAAGTTTTTGTTCTTCAAGATGAATTTGCAAATTTCTCTTTCCAACTCTAAGAAGAATTGAGTTTATTTTGATTTGCATTGCATTGGATCTGTAGATTGCTTTTGGTAAGATGGCCATTTTTACAGCTTTCATCCTTCCAATCCATGAGTATGGGATATCTTTCCATTTTCTGAGATCTTCTTCAATTTCCTTTTTCAAAGATTAGAAGTTCTTGTTATAGAGATCTTCACTTGCCTACTTACAGTCACACCAACCTATGTCCTATTGTTTGTGACTATTGTGAAGGGTATCTTTTCCCTAATTTCTTTCTCCACGTTTGTCCTTTGAGTAGAAAAAGGCTATCGATTTGTTTGAGGTAATTTTATATCTAGCCATTTTGCTGAAGTTGTTTATTAGTTTTAAGAATTCTCTGGTGGAATTTTTGGGGTCACTTAAGTATTCTGTCATGGCACCAGCAAATAGTGATCTTTTGACTTCTTCCTTTCCAATTTGTATTTCTTTGATTTCCCTTTGCTGACTAATTGTTCTGGCAAGGAGTTCCAGTACTATATTTCTTAGGTACGAGGAGAGTGGGCAGCCTTGTCTAGTCTCTGATATTAGTGGGATTGCTTCAAGTTTCTCACTGTTTAGTTTGATCATGGCTACTATTTTGCTGTATATTGGTTTTACTATGTTTAGGTATGGGCCTTGGATTCCTGCTTTTTCCAAGATTTTAACATGAAAAGGTGCTTAATTTTGTCAAATTGTTTCTCAGCATCTAGTGAGATTACCATGAAATTTTTTTCTTTGAGTTTGTTTATATGGTTGATTACGTTATTGGATTTCCATGTATTGAACCATCCCTGCATTAAAGGGATGAAGCCTACTTGATCATGGTGAATGATCATTTTTATGTATTCCTGGATTTAGTTTGCAAGAATTTTATTGAGTAATTTTGCATTAAAGTTCATAAGGGAGAATATTTGACAGTCTCTTTCCTTATCAGTATATGTGTGGTTTAGGAATGAGATTTATTGTGGCTTCGAAGAATGAGGGGTGTAATGTTTCATCTGACTCTATTTTGTGGAATTATTTGGAAAGTATTGGTATTAGGTAGTCAATGAATGTCTGATAGAATTCTGCACTGGACCCATCTGGTCCTGGGCTTATTTGTTTGGGATACTTTTGATGACTGCTTGTATTTCTTTAGGTGTTATTGTATTGTTTATATGGTTTATCTGATCTTGATTTAACTTTGATATCTGGTATCTGTCTAGAAAATTTTCCATTTCCTCCAGATTTTTTAGTTTTATTGAGTATAGTCTTTTATAGTAGGATCTGATGATTTTTTAATTTCCTCAGTTTCTGTTGCTATGTCTCCCCTTTCATTTCTTTCTTTCTTTTTGTAAATTTGGATATTCTCTCTGTGTCCTCTAGTTAGTCTGGCTAAGGGTTTACTGATTTTGTTGATTTTCTTAAAAAGCTAGCTCCTGATTTTGTTGATTCTTTCTATGGTTGTTTTTGCTTCTATTTGGGTGATTTCTGCTCTTAATTTGATCATTTCCTGCAGTTTACTTCTCCTGCATATATCTGCTTTTTTTTTTTTTTTTTTTTTTTTTGGTTCATAACCTCTGCTAGTTTTACTGCATCTGTGCTCAGTTTCTGCTTCCATGATCTGTCTATTAATGAGAGTGGGATGTTGGAGTCTCCTACTATTATTGTGTGTGGTGTGATATATATTGTGAGCTTTAGAAAGGTTTCTTTTATGGGTGCTTTTGTATTTGGGGCATAGATGTTTAGGATTGAGAATTCATCCTGACAGATTTTTCCTATAATGAGTAAAAAGTGTCCTTCCTTATATTTTTGATAACTTTTCGTTGAAAATATGTTTTATTCAATATTAGAATAGCTACTTCAGCTTGTTTCTTGGGGCCATTTGCTTGGAAGTTTTTTTTTTTCCCAGCATTTACTCTGAGGTAGTGTCTGTTTTTGTCTCTAAGATGAGGTTTCCTATATGCTGTAAAATGCTGGGTCCTGTTTATGTATCTAATCTGATAGTATATGTCTCTTTATTGGGGAATTGAATCCATTTATGTTAACAGATTTTAAGGAATAGTGATTGTTGTTTCCTGTTATTTTTGTTGTTAGAGGTTGAATTACATTTGTGTATCTTTCTTCTTTTGGTTTACTTGCTTAGCTATTTTCTTGCCTTTTCTAGGGGGTAGTTTCCCTCCTTGTGTTGGATTTTCCATCTATTATCCTCTGAAGGGCTAGATTTGTGGTGAGATATTATGCAAATTTAATTTTCTTCTGGAATATCTTGGTTTCTCTGTGTATGGTAATTGAGAGTTTTGCTGAATATAGTAACCTGGGCTTGCATTTTTGTTTTCTTACACTCTGTATGATGTCTGTCCAGGATCTCCTAGCTTTCATTGACAAAACTCTGAAAGCCAAGAGAACTTGAGAACTGGAAGGAGCTCAAAGAGCTACTGGATTCAAAGAATTCTCTGCCATACTTGTAACTTGTTTAATAGAACATATATTGTAGGGAACTTCAGACGTGCATCAGATATAAATTGTTATTTGGGTTTTCTGGTAATCCCAATAAACTCACTAGTTTACTAAAATATTTTCTGGTAGAATAGTATATCATCTACATGAAATGAATAGACAGGAATTTATTTATATCTCTCTCGGGAGAAGTCACACCGCAGAGTAATTCTATTCTTAATATTGACTTGTCAGTGCAGTGGTCTAATGACTGCAAGTAGTTGTGTGGCATTTTACAGATAAGGGTGAGTTACGAAATCTTAGGCCTCATCTGATTTGACCCTTTAATATGTGTGTGTATGTGTGCGTATGTGTGTTTTTTCCTTTTTATTTGTTTTTTCTTAATTTTTTCTTTTATTGGATTTTTAAATTTGCATTACAATTGTTATACCCTTTCCCAGTTTCCACTCCAGAAACCCCCATATGATACCCCCTCGCCTTGCTTGTATAAGACTGCTCCCTCAAGTACCCAACCACTCACTCCCTCCCTCCTGCCTCCCTGCCCTGGCATTCCCTTATACTGGGACATCTATTCTTCACAGGACCAATGGCCTCTCCTCCCAGTGATGACCAAAAATGCCGTCTCTGCTACATATGCTGCTGGAGCCATGGGTCCCTCCAGGTGTACTCTTTGGATAGTGGTTTAGTTCCTGGGATCTCTGGGGAGGGGTCTTGTTGGTTGATATCATTATTACTTTGGTTTGAAACCCTTTCAGCTTCTTAAGTGCTTTAACTCCTCCACTGAAGACCCCATTCTCAGTCCAATGGTTGGCTATGAGCATCTGTCTCTGTGTTTTTCTGGCTCTGGCAAAGCCTATCATGAGACAACTATATTAGGTTCCTGTCAGCATCTACTTTGTGGCATTTCCAATAGTGTCTGTGTTTGGTGACTGTATATGAACTGGATCCACAGGTGGAAATGTCTCTGGTTTGCCTTTTCTTCAAGCTCTGCTCCACATTCTGTCTCCACATTTCTTCTGTATTTTGTTCTACCTTCCAAGAAGGACTGAAGCATTCACACTCTTGTCTTCCTTCTTTTTGCATTTTGCATGGTCTATGAAGTGTTTCTTTGGTATTCTGAGTTATAATGTTAACAGTCCACTAATACAAGCATCCACAAGCATCTGCATCCAGCTGCTCTTAAAACTGCTTTTATGGTTCAGCACAATTCAGAATGTCTACCCCATGACTTTTAATATAAAATGTGTTTCCCAAACTTTTTAATGTTTGAAGGTTTTGGTGTTATTTGGGCTGATGGCATACACTGAGTTCAGGCACTTGTCTTTCAGTCTTTCATGGGAAAACTAAAAATTCTTCTTCATTTGAAGAGATAAAGGGCCATGTTCCTCTTCTTAGGATGCTTTCTTTGGTGGGAGGTAGTTCAGGGATTTTGTGGTCTTGATGACAATCTCAGAAGGAAATGGATTATTCTCAGGTCCATCTTTATTTTTTTGTACTATTGCTTTTATTTTGTTGATTTGAAACAAATCTCACTAAATAGCCCAAACAGGCCTTGAAGTTTCAACCTCCTGCCTCCCAGGTTCTTAATGAAGAGTAAAAACAACTTTATATTTAGTTTTTTTAATTTTTTTAAATTTCTTTGAACAGCTTTATTTTAAAAAAAAAGATAAATGTACAAATTTTAAGAATGTTTGCATAAAAGTATACGAATACATTTTTGTCAATGTTTGGCTTTTTTTTCAAAGGTTTGATAGTGTGCATTAAGGTCTTAGTAGTTAAAGTGAGCATAAAGTACATTTGAAACAGGATGTAACCCGGAATTAGTCAACGTTTTCTTGGTGTGTAAGGACTGAGCATAATGATTTTTTTCTTTTCTTTCTTTTCTTTCTTTTTTTTTCTTAAGCTTCACACAGACTGAGAGTTGTTTCTGGAGTGTTCAGTGCTTTCTGTGGTTAGTATCCCATTATCAGTGACTGCATATTATGTCTGTTCTTTTGTGACTGGGTTATCTCACTCAGGATGATATTCTCTAGATGCATCCATTTTCTTAAGAATTTCGTTGTCATTGTTTCTGATAGCTGAGTAGTACTCCATTGTGTAAATGTACCACAATTTTTGTATCCATTCATCTACTGAAGGACATCTGGGTTCTTTCCAGCTTCGGGCTATTATAAATAGGGCTGCTATGAACATTGTGATGCATGTGTCTTTGCTGTATGTTGGATCTTCTCTGGAGTATATGCCCAGAGCATCAGATGTTCTTACAGCTGCTTAGAGCTCCACTGTGTTGTGTTCTCCAGGTTAAGTGGATGGACAGGAGAAAATGCCTTCCTGCAGTCTTTATTGCCTTCCTCACATCTTTAGTGCAGTGTGTGTTTGTGTGTGTGTGTGTGTGTGTGTGTGTGTGTATGTGTGTCCAGCAGCCCAAGCCTAGTGCCTAGATATTAGGCATCATTGTGGCTTTACTGTGCCTCCTAACCCTAGCTAGGGGCTCACAAGGTGCTGTGCCCTTGCTACTTAGTGAACCCATTACAGTTTCCCATGAGAGTGAGAGCACAGGGAATTCTGGAACTCTATCGCCCAGGGTGGGGCTGAACTAGGGGGCAAGGAAGTGGTCTCCTGCCGTCTCTGAAGCTCTCCCTCAGCCTCAGGTCTTTCCCCACTTGACCAGCCAGCCTTGTGCTTCTGGAGATAAACTCCATTCAGGTCTTCTGAGAAGCCAGCCTATATTTTCAAGGGGGTTTGTTAGGATTTGAGCACTCCCACCCTCATACCGTGTCATTTTTAATCATGTCTGAGTGTACACCTCAGCAGCAATGAACACTCTTTCCCTTCTAGCTGCTGGGCTTCAGGCTGCTAATGAAGAGTGATCCAGTTTGTTTCTTCCCCAGGCCATGGGGGCACATTCATTGAGAACTCCACCCCAGTGAGCATTTCTGTTCTAACCACCCATTCTGTTGCTAACTGTGAATTTCCTACTGAGGGAATTTGTCTTCCCTCAACCAAAGTCCAACAGGAAGCTCTCATCGTGACCATCAAAGTGGGTTGGCTCTGGTTTTAGAAAGTGCTCATCTAATCTTAGTCTATATGGGTCAGTGGAAACTGCTGGACCCATGTCAAACACCACTGAGGATAGCAAGCATGGGAGGCAGTTTGGATCCTATTTAGTTTGGGTTACATAAGACCCTCTATTGCTGTAGTGTAACTGGCAGTCTTCACCTGCATACCCCTTTTTAACAAATGACTTAGAACCTCAGAACCCACCCCCAACCTCAACCTGAATCAGGCTACATGCACTCACATCTCCAAATAATCCATTCCCCATGCTTTGGGTGCGGCTGCAGTAAGACACATTCTGCCATTCAAGTGAACTTTTAGGAAGAATTACATATTTACCACATGAGATGACGCACAAGTGGGCACAGACAGGATTAAATCAGATGCACTAGGAGAACTAGGAAGGTATAGAGGTAGGATTGGGTATGAATAGGAGAAGAAACGAACATCTGACCTAATCTAGCAGTCAGAATAGACAGATACCCAAGAACACATCAAAACAATTATTCATCATGACCAAGTAGGCTTCATCCCTGTGATGCAGGGATGGTTTAATATAAGGAAATCCATCAATGTAATCCACCATATAAACAAACTCAAAGAAAAAAATCACATGGTCATCTCACTAGATGCTGAGAAAGCATTTGACAAAATTCAACACCTCTTCATGTTAAAAGTCCTGGAAAGAACAGGAATCCAAGGTCAATACTTAAACATAATAAAGGCTATATACAGCAAACCAACAGCCAACATCAAACTTAATGGTGAGAAATTTGAAGCAATCCCGCTAAATTCAGGGACCTGACAAGGCTGCCCACTCTCCCTTTACCTATTCAACATAGAACTGGAAGTCCTGGCTGGAGCAATTAGACAGCAAAAGGAGATCAAGGGGATACAAATTGGAAAGGAAGAGATAAAAACATCACTCTTTGCCGATGACATGATAGTATACTTAAGTGACTGCAAAAATTCCACCAGAAAACTCCTACAGCTGATAAACAATTTCAGCAAAGTGGCTGGATACAAAATTAACTCAAACAAATCAGTAGCCTTCCTATACTCAAAGGACAAACATGTGGAGAAAGAAATTAGGGAAAAGGTACCCTTCACAATAGTCACAAAAACTCTGAAATACCTTGGTGTGACTCTAACTAAGCAAGTGAAGGACCTGTATGACAAGAACTTCAAACCTCTAAAGACGGAAATTGAGGATGATCTCAGTAAATGGAAAAATCTCCCATGCTCATGGATTAGAAAGATCAACATTTTAAAAATGGCAATCCTACCAAAAGCAATCTACTGATTCAATGCAATCCCCATCAAAATTCCAACCAATTTCTTCATGGAATTAGAAAGATCAATGTGCAATTTCATCTGGAATAACAAAAGACCTAGAATAGCGAAATCCATCCTCAACAACAAGAAACATCTGCGGGAATCACTATCCCTGACCTCAATCTATATTACAAGGCAATTGTGCTGAAACCTGCATGGTACTGGTACAGAAATAGGCATGTGGATCAATGGAATAGTATAGACGATCCAGAAATGAGCCCTCATGTATATGGTCACCTGATTTTTGACAAAGGAGCAGTAAACATTCAATGGAAAAAGGAAAGCCTATTCAACAAATGGTGCTGGTCTAACTGGCACTCAGCATGCAAAAGAATGAAAATAGACCCTTTCTTATCTCCTTGTACAAAGCTCAAGTGTTTGTGGATTAAAGACCTCCACATTAAACCAGATACACTGAAACTATTAAATGAGAAAGTAGATGAGAAAGCAGTTTCATCTTTAAAATTTAGGATCTGAACCACAAGAATAATTCACAGAATGTGTAGAGATTTTTCCTGGATCTAGCTAGTCTTTCTGGACTTCCATGTTGGAGTTTCCTGTTATAATGTTTTTATCTCTTCTTTTACACTTTTCTCTTTGTCTTTGGTATAGAGCTTGTATTATATATTTATCAGTTGTTGAGCACTCATTCTATGGTCAGATATTTTTCACAATTTGACTAGTTGTGAATCACTATAGTAGCCTCTACTGTAGTTCTTTAAGCTTGTATTTGAGCTAAAATATAAATCTTTTTAATTTTATAAAAGGTTACATACTTAGAATACAATTGAATATCCTTGGCTATTATGGAACTATAATTTAAATTAATTTGAGACTACATCTTACCCTGGCCATTATGGCTAAAATCAGTAAAATAACTGACAAAAATACTAGTAAGGAGGTGGGGAAGGGGGAACTAATGAGTGAAGTTACTATAGAAGTCTGGGTGAGGAATTCTCCAAAAAGTTAGAAGTAGATCTACCTTTTATCTCAGGTCTTTGACATATGATCAAAGGACTTGATATTCTAGTCAACACATTTTTTAGGTTAAAAGTATTTTATTTATATGTTTTACTGTTTTTTCCTACATATTGTGTTAGTATTTGAACAGTTGATGTTATCAGGTTTCCATGTGATTTTTAGTCTTGGCACATTTGAAATTTCTGTAACATAACTTCCAGAACACAGTTTGAAATTTTTCTATACACTGATTCATACTTAGTTATGGTATAACATAGAGATCTTTTTTTCATAATGAAAAATTGCTAGTCTTCTTGCTTGTGTGATTTATTGCTTTTCTCTTTCTTTATAGGATATTCTCTGTATTTATATTTCAAACGTTATTCCCCTTCCCCCCCAACTTCCATCATCCTTCTCCTTTGCCTTGCTTCCATGAAGGTGCTCCCTCTCCCAACCACACTCTCTAGCTAGTGACTTGGCATTCCCCTATTATCTGGAAAATGCACCTTCACAGGACCAAGGGCCTTTTAACACTTTAATGCCAGACAACGCCATCGTCTGCTACATATGCAACTGGAGATATGGGTCTCTTTATGGGTACTCATTGGTTGGTGTTTTAGTCCCTAGGAGCTCCACTGAAGGACATCCAGGTTCCTTATAGCTTCTGGCTGTTATAAATAAGGCTGCTATGAATGTCGTAAAGCATGTGTCCTTGTTATATGTTAGTGTGTCTTTTGGGTATATGCCCAAGAGTGGGACAGCTGAGTCCTCAGGTCCAATTTTCTGAGGAACCTCCGTACGGATTTACAGAGTGGTTGTACCAGCCTGCAATCCTACCAACAATGGAGAAGTATTACTCTTTCTCCACATCCACACAAGAAATTACTGTCACCTGAATTTTTGATGTTAGCCATTCTGACCTGAGTGAGGTGGAATCTCAGGATTGTTTTGATTTGCATGTCCCTGATGAATAGAAATGTTAAACATTTCTTTAGGTGCATCTCATCCATTTGGTATTCATCAGTTGAGAATTCTTTGTTTAGCACTATACTCCATTTTTAATAGGATTATTTGATTCTCCAGAGTCTAACTTCTTGAATTTCTTGAAAATATTGGATATTAGCCCTCTGTCAGATATAGGATTGGTAAAGATCTTTTCTCAGTCTGTTGGTTGCCTTGATTGCCATTCTCTTGACAGTGTCCTGTGCCTTATAGAAACTTTGTAATTTCATGAGGCCCCATTTGGTGATTCTTGATCTTAGAGCATAAGCCATTGATGTTCTGTTAAGGAAAATTTTCCCAGTGCCTATGTGTTCTAAGCTCCTCCCCACTATCTGTTTATTTAGTTTCAGTGTGCCTGGTTTTATGTGGAGGTCTTTGATCCACTTAGAATTGAACTTTGTACAAGGAGATAAGAATGGGTTGTTTTGCATTCTTTTGCATGCTGACAGGCAATTGAACCTGCCTCATTTGTTGAAGAGGTTGTCATTTTTCCCTTGAATGTTTTTAGTTCTACTGTTAAGCATCAAGTGACTATAGTTGTGTGGGTTCATTTCTGGATCTTCAATTCTATTCCATTGATCTACATGACTGTCTCTGTACCAATTCAATGCAGTTTTTATCACAATTGATCTGTAATACAGCTGTGGTCAGGAAGGGTGATTTCCTCCAGATGTTATTTTATTGTTAAGAATAGTTTTTGGTATCCTGGGCTTTTTGTTTGTCCAAATGAATTTGTAAATTGTTCTAACTTTATAAAGAATTGAATAGAAATTTTTATGAGGATTGCATTGATCTGTAAATTGCTTTAGGAAAGATGGCCATTTTTACTATGTTGATCTTTCCATTCCATGAGCAGGGGATATCTTTCTATCTTCTAATATTTCCCATTTCTTTCTTCAGAGACTTGATTGGCAAGAGTCACACAAAGGTATTTTATATTTTTTGTGACTATTGTTAAGGGTGTCCATTTTCTTATTTCTTTCTCAACCTGTTTATTCTTTGAGTAGAGGAAGGCTACTGATTTGTTTGAGTTAATTTTATATCCAGCAATTTTGCTGAAGTTGTATATTGGCTGCATGAGTTTTCTGGTGGAGTTTCTGTGGTCTCTTTAATATATTGTATCATCTTCAAATAGTGATATTTTTGCTTCTTCCTTTCCAATTTGTATTCCTTTGACTTCCTTTCATTGTCTAATTGTTCTGGCTAGGTATTCCAGCACTATATTGAATAGGTAGGGGAAGAGTCAATAGCCTTGTTTAATTCTCTGATTTAAGCAGTAGTGCTTCAAGATTCTCAGTATTTAGTTTGCTGTTGACTACCTTGAATTCCTGATCTTTTTATGACTTTTAACATGAAGTAGTGTTGGATTTTGTTAAATGCTTTCTCAGCATCTAATGAGATAATCACATGTTTTTCTTGCCCTTTGAGTTTGTTTATTTAGTAGATTATGCTGATTGATTTCTGTATATTGAACTATTCCTCCATTCCTGAGATGAAGCCTACTTGGTTATGGTGAGTGGTTGTTTTGATGTATTCTTGGATTTGGTTTGTAAAAATTTTATTGAGTATTTTTTCATCAGTGTTCATGAGGAAAATTGGTCTGGAGTTCTCTTTTTTTGTAGGCTCTTTGTGAGGATTAGATATGAGCATAATTCTGGATTTGAAGAATGAGTTACCTAGTTCTCCTTTTTATATTTTGTAGAATGGTTTGGAGAGTATTGGTATTAGGTCTTCTATGAAAGTCTGGTAGAATTTTGCACTGAACCCATCTTGTCCTTGTTTTTTTTTTCTTTCTTTCTTTTTTTCTTTTCTTTTCTTTACTTTTCTTTTCTTTTTTTTTTTTTTTTTTTTTTTTTTTTTTTTTTTTTTTTTTGGTTAGGAGGATTTTGATGACAACTTTTATTTTTTTATGGGTTATGAGGCTATTTAAATGGTTTATCTGACCTTGGTTTAACTTTGGTACTTGGTATGTGGCTAGAAAATTGTCCATTTCCTCTAGATTTTCCAGTTTTGTTGTATATAGGGTTTTGTAATAGAAACTGATGATTTCTTGAATTTACTCAGTTTCTGTTGTGAGGTCTCCCCTTTCATTTTTGATTTTATTAATTTAGATATCCTGTATTTAGTCTTGCTAAGAGTTTATCAATCTTGCTGATTTTCACAAAGAACCAGCTTCTGGTTTTGTTGATTCTTTGTATAGTTCTTTTGGTTTTTATTTGGTTGATTTCTGCTTTTAGTTTGATTATTTACTGCCTTCTACTCCTCTTGGGTATATCTGCTTTTTTTATTCTAGTGCTTTCAGGTATGCTGTCAGGCTGTTAGTATATACTCTCTCTAGTTTCTTTTTGGAGGCACTCAGAGCTATGTGGTTTCCTCTTAGTACTGCTTTTATTATATCCCATAAATTTGGGTATGTTGTGCCTTCATTTTCATTAAATCCTAAAAAAATCATTAATTTCTTTTTTATCAACATATGCTTGTTCATATGAACATTTCAGCTATGTTCATTGCAGCTGTAATTACACTAGCTAGGAAATGTAAATGACTCATGTGTCCTTCAAAGGACAAGTACACTCAAATATATTACAACTGTCTTCATCAGTGATCTATTGATATAAAGATGCACTATGGTCATTGTAAATCTTTTCTTTTTAATCAATTAATTTATTTATCCAATATCTGTCTACCCCTACTCCCAGTCCCCCTCTCACAGATCCTCCCTCCTTTACCCCTTCCCTTTCTCCTCTGAGAAGGAGGGACCCCTGGGTATCTCTCTCTCTCTCTCTCTCTCTCTCTCTCTCTCTCTCTCTCTCTCTCTTTCTCTCTCTGCCACACACACACACACACACACACACACACACACACACACACACACACACACAAAACCATTGGCATATCAGTTACTGAACTGCCCAACTAGGCACATCCTCTTTCACTAGGCTAGACAAGGAAGCCCAGTTATGGGAATGAGATCCATAGGCAGGCAACAAATTCAGGGACATCCCCCTGTCCCATGCAACCGTCTCGCCAGAAAGAACGACGCGGGACACAAAATAGGATTCTTCTGCGGTAAAGCTTTAATGCTCTCGAGAGGCAGAGCATAAGCTTACATCAAGTAGAAGCGAAGACCCCGAACTATCTAGCCCATCCCCTTATATAGGAATCAGTCCTCGCCTTGGACATGGAGCCCCCTGATTGGTTGAAACTCATCAGGCCATATGACGCCACAAGAGAGGCAGAGCTCAAGGAGTGGAAAGTTACCCAGAGTGTGCGCACATGACTTGTTTACTGCTAACTCCAGCCGGATGTCAGCACCATCTTGTAATGGAGAATGTGCAGGCAGTGTCCTACATCTCCCCCTTTCTTTTATTCTTTAAGCAAAGTAGGACACCCATATTAGGAGGGCGGAGATAGAAGTCAAATCCTCATTAAGGTGTATAAAGACCATGTACAGGAGTAACCGCTAGGCTTTTGTAGCCCGTAGTACTCTTGACCTGTCACTCAGCTGTTTTTCTGAGGGAGGGACACTTGGGCAGGCAACCCTCACGCCAGATGACATATCTCCCAGAGATACCCCGCGACAAGGGGCTCTCAGTGTGATGCTTTTCTCGGCATCCCTCATGGGCTGCTCAAACCAGACACTCTAATCCTGTGCAAGGAACCGAAGTTCTAGGAGTGCAAGAGCTGTCTGGCCAGCGACCTACTGCTTAAGCATAGACAACCAGATATCGGCTGATGCTCCAAGTTCTAGAGCGACAAGCTCTTGGGCAATAACCACCTTGTCTCTCTTTTTGTTTGGGCCTTGAGCTTACAAACCAGCCAGAGAAGCAACACAAGTCCGCAGCAAAGGATTGCTCCAAGGAGTCCCACCCCCACCCAAGTTGATATTGGTGGTGAAAAACTTAGGGAAGACTGTAGCATCATGTTCCTCTGGAATTGGTTTCGGGAATGCGGACAGAATCGCCCATCTCACCTCTCCTCTGACTCTCTGGTTCCAAATCATCAGGAGCAGGGCTGTCATCAGGAGTCTCCACCATTTTTCGAGTGAGCCTCTCGGGACCCAGAAGGGAATATTTTCATCCTGAGGGAAAACACAAACAGCTACCCTGGATCTGATCAACACAAGATCCGGTCCTTTCCATTTATTAGTTATGACATCTTTCCATTTCACCATCTCTCTTGGTTTGTCCATGGGTAGGCAATGCCTTTCAGCCACCGTAAGGCCGTGGTCATCAAGATTTAAAAAATTTAAGGTGAATAGTGCCATGGATGTTGCAGTTCTAGGCACAGGAGGTAGAGCTTGCATAATTTCCCCTTTTTGTTTTATTAGATATGATTTAAGGGTGCAGTGAGCACGTTCCACAATACCTTGTCCTTGTGGATTATATGGCAAACCTGTAAGATGAGTCACAGCCATCTGGCTACAAAATTGTTGAAATTTTTGTGAGGTATAAGCAGGTCCATTATCTGTCTTTAAGAACTTTGGTTTACCCCATGCACTCCAAGCCTCCAAACAATGTTGGATGGTATGTGAGGCCTTCTCTCCAGATAAGGGAGTGGCTGCAATTACACCTGAACAGGTGTCAATGGATACATGTACATATTGCAGCTTACCAAAGGAGGAGACATGGGTAACATCTATTTGCTTAATAGAAGGAAGGGTAAAGGCAAACCTAGGCCTATCTTGAGAATGTAAAGGTATGGAAAAGAAACAATCTTTAATATCTATTATCATTAAAAGCCAATGTTTTGGGAGCGCCGTGAGAACCAGTAGGCCACGTTGTATAGGGCCAAGCAAATGCATTTGTTCATTGATGGCTCTCAAGTCATGCAACAATCGCCATTTTCCTGATTTCTTTTTAATCACAAAAATGGGGGTATTCCAAGGTGAACTAGATGGTTCTACATGACCCAATTGTAGTTGTTCTCTAATTAATTGGGTAACAGCTTCTAATTTTCGGAGGTAAATGGCCATTGAGAAACCCATACCGGATCCTCCGTTTTCTATGGTATGGGCCGTACTGCCTCAATGGCGATTAGGAAAAGCCCAGACCCTGCCTTTCTTTGGGTCCAAGCCTTCTCGCTCATCATCATCTGAAGTCTCAGGGCTATCAATGTTAAGAGCCTCAAGGTCTTCTACAAGGTACAAGCTGACTCTCCTTTTCTTAATATTAGAGGGCATAAGGGAATGAAAATCTGAAGGTTTGTGGGTAAGAACTCTCCCGCTGTGCACCGTACCTGGAGGTCCATTTTCCTTAGGGGGGGAATATCTTTTCCTGCGCGCGCCCATCCTCTTGCTCTGTTCGGCTTCTGATAGTCTATCCTGGACTTCACTCAATGACTCTTGCCCCGCAGTGATAGCAGGCCTACAACTCTCATCTTTTAAACAATTTTGTACCATTGTCCAAATGGCCATGGTCTTGGGCCCGAGGTCTCCAGCAGTTTGCGCATAGTCTAAATCTCTACCTAATTTTTTCCATGAGGCTGGTGAGAGAGACCCAGAGACCCCAAACCAAGGGGCAGCACGCTCTACCTCTTTTACAAAACGCTGTAAGATGCAGGTGGGCAATTCTAGATCTCTCTGCTTAAGAATTGACTGCAGGGCTGTAACAGTCGAGTGTGAAGAGCCCATCACAGCGATGTAATGCCCGTGGCTTATTTACGTCGCGGCACAAAGTGAAACTGAAAGGCGAGTAAGCACAAAACTAACACCAGCCCCAATGGACACAATAGGAAACTAAGAGGAAGAGAATAAAAACTGCACTGACAAAGACCAGAGCCTCTAGGGACCCTTCCCATGGTTGTGGAAGATTTAAACCAAATTTAAAGAAAGATCCAGGATCAGACATACCTTGCCGAACTTATCTCCCCACAGTTCTGGATCCTCCCTGCCCAGAGACAGGGGGTCTTCTGTGGTGCAGACGATGGAGTGGTCGAGTTCCCAGGTTCAGGCACCAGATGCTTGATCATGGAATGGTTCTCAAGTTGGGCCAGTTATTAGCTAGCCATTCCCTCCATTTCTGCTCTATTTTTTTGCCCCTGTATATTTGGTAGGCAGAACACAGTTTAGGTTGAAAATTTTGTGCTTGGTTTTCTGACTCTCCACTGAGAGTCTTGCCTGACTACAGGAAGTGGCAACACCAGGATTCACATCTCTCACTATTAAAAAAATTAACTAAAGCCATCCATATAGATACCCTGAGACATGTCCCTCCATCCCAGGTTGACAGCATGTTCTAGACATGCCCTGCCACCAACACTGGTTTACACGGTCTTTCCCTGGTTTCTCTACTCCTGCTCCCCTTCCTCCCCTCCCCCTTTTGAACTTCTATTACCAAGCACAGGCTCACACTGGCTGGGGCATCTGAGGAAGGGGTGCTTGGAAGCAACAGAAGAAATGTATTCTGTTTGAGATGGCTTTCCAAACAGCTCTCTGCTCTAGACAGCTCTTTCTTGCTAGGAAAAAAATGTAAATGCTGTCTGGATAGGTTTTCTAATTAAAGTCACAAAAGTTGCTATAAAAAATTCTTGGATTTTCTGATCAAAGTCAAAACTTCTGCTAGAAAAATTCTAAAGAAGATGTTTTCCAAGCAGTTCTCTCTGGGTAGCTCTCTCTTGCAGAACAAAGCCCAGTCTTTTATTTACATATTAATTCTGTAATATACTGTGTTCCCATTTGATTATCTCAAAAATAAGCATTTTATGACCTTAGCACCTTGATTTTTGAGAAAACACAGCATAGATATTTTTTAACATTGAAAATTAATTCTGCTTGCCTTTGTAAACACAGACAATAAGATAGCTGGATGAGCTCTCACTCTGAGATCATCATTCTGCCTGGGTCTAAACTCACTCAGTCCTGTACTGCCCTTGACACAAGAATTTACTTGCCTTTGTAAGCACAAACATTAAACTTTGGTGGATGAGATTTTTTCCTGCAATCACCACTCCTCATTTTTTTATCTCCTTTCTTTATATCTTTCTGACAGGCTGGCTCATAGTACAGCTGCCTCTGGGTTTTTAGGTCCATGAAGCCCCTCATATAATTTATTTTGTATCCTTCTATTTTAATTAGTTGAATAATCCTGTTTATAATTTCTGGACTCATGTTCTTAGAATTCTTTCCCACAGCCTTAAGGGCTGTCATGAATGTCACAGCATTAACCATTTTACAAGAACATTAAGCACACCCTCACCTCTCAGGCTCCTCTAATTCTGATTATCATAGAGTCATTAACTTTGGTAGGGAGAACTTCTTTTTAAAGAATAACAAAGTAAAATTATGTACATTATTATACAAGCAAACCTTGCACCTAGCAACTGTCAACACACATGGTAGCTCACGCCCTGATACCTTGTTTCAGGAGGCAGGAACTGTCACACCAACCCTTCTACATGGCCATGCAGTACTCAAAATTTCTCACTCCATCTACCTATGGTTGACTCTTTTATGTCCTATTCTAAGAAAGATTCAACCATCCTCTCTTAGTCTCTCCTTGTTGTTTGGATTCTGGAATCTGTGGATTATAGTATGATTGTCCTGTTCTTTATGACTGATATCCACTTATAAATAAATACATACTATATATTTCCTTTTGGGTCTGGATTACCTCACTCAGGATATTTACTAGTTCCATCCATTTGGAGGCTGCTGGTTTATCTTATTGACAGTGTCTTTTGCCTTACTTTGCATTTCAGGATTTTCCATCTATCCATTTTTAATCTTAGAGCATGAGCCATTGGTGTTCTGCTCAATATATTGTCTCCTGTACCAATGAATTCAAGGGTATTTTCTACTTTCTTTCTATGAGATTTAGTATATCAGGTTTTATGTTCAGGCCCTTAATCTGCTTGGAAATGAGTTTTTGGCAAAATAATAATAATTAATATACTTTCTTTTTTTACATATAGACATATAGTTAGTCCAACACCATATGTTGAAGATGCTTTCATTTTTACATTGTATGGTTTTGGCTTCCTTATCAAAAGTCAAGTGTCCATAGATGTGAGGCTTTATTTTTGTGTCTTGGATTTGATTCCATTCATCAGTGTATCTGTTTCTATACGAGTACCATGCAATTTTTATCACTAGTGCTTTATAGTACAGCTTGGGGTCAGGAGTAGTAATTCATCCAAGAGTTCATTTATTGTTCAGATACGTTTTGGCATTCCTGTTGGTTATTTTTGTTTTGTTTTGTTTTGTTTTTTTATTTTTCCATATGAAGTTGACAACTGTGCTTTCAAGTTGTATAAGAAATGATGTTCGGATTTTGGTGGGGATTTTATTGAATCTGTAGATTGCTATTGGTAAGGTGATCATTTTCACTACGTTAATCTTACTTATTCATGAGCATGGAAGATCTTTCAGTCCTTTGAAATCTTCATGCCATGCAGGCAGAACAGGCACTCAGGCCATCTGCCACCAGGAACAGTGGAGATCCAGGAACACAGGCCTGGTGAGACTGGGCTATGGGTAGCCAGGGCAAAGAGAGGTCTGGGTCGAATGACTGGAAAGAAAGCCCCCCCCCCACATTGGTTCAAGGGAGCAAAAACTCTGCCTTAGGGACTTGGTTTCCAACTGGAGGACCTATGCATGCAAAGGAGGAACTCAAGCCATCTGCCACCTGGAACAGCAGAGATCCAGAGACACTGGCCAGGTACACAGTAGAGACAAGAACCAATCACTGACAACAAGACCATGTATAATGCAAAAAGAAAGCGAAAGAACTTGCCCCAGGGAAACCAAGACAACTTGGCAACACAGGAACCTAGCTCTACCATCACAGCAAAGAGCTGAATACCAAACACTCCAGAAAAAAAAGACTCAGACCCAAATTTATACCTCAAGATGACGATAAAGATCCTTAAAGAAGAACAGAAAAAAAGCATAAAGAAATAGAAGCTTTTAAAAAAGGAAACAAGAAAAACACTCAAAGAAATCAAAGAACTAGAGGAAAACAGAAACAAGAGATGAAGGAATTGAAGGAGGAATTTAAAATGGAAATGGAAACAATTAAGAAAATACTAAAAGAGACAACCCTAGAGGTAGAAAACCTAAAAAAAAAGAAATCAGGAGTCACAGATTTAAGCATCTCCAACAGACTACAAGAGATGGAAGAGAGAATCTCAGGTACCAAAGACAACATTGAAAACATAGACTAAAAGTCAGAGAAGATGCAAAAGTGGAAAAGCTCCTAACCCAAAATGTCCAGGAGATCCAGGACACAATGAGAAGACCAAACCTAAGCATAATAGGAATAGAAAAGGGTGAAGAATATCAAATAAGAGGCACAGTAAACTTCTTCAACAAAATTGTAGAAGAAAACTTCCCTACCCTTAAGAATGAGATGACCACGAGCATAAAAGAAGCCTTCAGAATCCAAACAGGTTGGACCAGAAAAGAAATTCCTCCCGACACATAATAGTAAAAACACCAAGTACCCAAAGCAAAGAAAGAATACTTAAAGCAGTAAGGGAAAAGGCTCATGTAACATATAAAAGCAGACCAATCAGAATCACACCCGACTTCTCAACAGAGATTATGAAATCTAGAAGATCCTGAACAGTCATCATGCAGACCCTAAGAGAACACAAGTGTTAGACCAAGCTGCTATACCCAGCAAAACCCAAAATCACCATAGATGGAGAGACCAAGATATTCCAAGACAAAACTAAATTTACATAATATCGGAACACAAACACATCACTACAATAAATTATAGGTGAAAAATCCAATACAAGGAGGGAAACTACATCCTAGTAAAAACAAGAAAATACCTAAGCAAGAATACCAAAAGAAGAAAGATACACAGGCACAATTTTACCTATAAAAGCAGAAAACAATAACCACTATATCTTAATATCTGTTAACATAAATGGACTAAATTCCCCCAATAAAAAGATATAGGCTATCAGACTGGAAATATTAACAGAATAAAGCATTTTGCTGGAAACAGAACACTCATCTCAGGGACAAAGATAAACACTATCTCAGCGTAAAAGTTTGGGAAAAAAAAAACTTCCAAGCAAATGGCCCCAAGAAGCAAGCTGGAATGGGCATTCTAATATCAAATAAAGGAGATTTTCAACCAAAAGTTATCAAAAAAAATAAGGAAGGGCACTTTTTACTCATTACAGAGAAAATTTGTCAGGAGGAACTCTCAAACCTTAACATATATTCTCCAAATACAAAAGCACTGATATTCATAAAAGAAACCAAACTAAACTCAAAAAATACTTACTACCCCACATAATAACAGTGGGAGACCTCAACACCACACTCTCATCAATGGACACATCATGGAAACAGAAACTGAACAAGAACATAGTGAAACTAGCAGAGGTTATGAACCAACTGAAATTAATAGACATCTACATAACATTCCATCCTAAAACAAAAGAATACACCTTATTCTCAGCACATCAAGGCACCTTCTGCAAAATTGACCATATAATTGGTCACAAAACAAGCCTCAATAGATATAAGAAGATTGAAATACTCCCATGCATCCTATCAGATCACCATGGTCTAAGGCTGGTCTTTAATAACAACAAAGACAACAAATACCCCATATACACACGGAAACTAAACAATGCTCTATTAAGTGATAGAAAGGTCAAGGAAGAAATAAAGAAAGAAATCAAGGGTTTTCTAGAATTTAATGAAAATGAAAACACATACCCAAACCTAGGGGATGCAATGAAAGCAATACTGAGAGGAAAATTCATCTCTCTGACTGCTTCCAAAAAGAAACTGGTGAGAGCATACACTAGCAACCTGAAAGCATAGTTGAAAGCTCTAGAACAAAAGCAAGCAGATACAAGATGGCAAGAAATAATCAAACTCAGAGCAGAAATTGAACAAATAGAAACAAAAAGAATCATTCAAAGAATCAACAAAACCAAGAGCTTGTTCTTTGAGAAAATTAAGAGGATTGATAAACCCTGAGACAGACTAACCAGAGGGCAAAAAGAAAATATCCAAATTAACAAAATCATAAATAAAAGTGGAAACATGATAACTGAAACTGAGGAAATTGAGGAAATCATCAGGTCCTACTACAAATGCCTATACTCAACAAAGCTGAAAATTCTGGAGGAAATGGATGAATTCCTAGACAGATACCAGATATTAAGTTAAACCAGAAACAGGTAAACCATCTAAATAATCCCATAAAGCTTAAAGAAACAGAAGCAGTCATCAAAAGGGTCTCAACCAAAGCAAGCCCAGGTCCAGAAGGATTGAGTGGTTAATTTGATCAGACATATATTGACGACCTAATACCAATACTCTCCAAAATATTCCACAAAATAGAATCAGATGGAACACTACCTAATTCATATTTCAAGGTCACAATATCCTTCGTTCCTAAACCACACAAAGGCCATAAAAGGAAAGAGAACTTCAGACCAATCTCACTTATGAACATTGATGCAAAAATACTGAACAAAATCCTTGCAAACCAAATGCAAGAACACATCAAAACGTTCATTCCCTATGATTAAGAAGGTTTCATTTCTGGGATGCAAGGATGGTTTAATATATGGACATCCATCAACGTAATCCACCATATAAACAAACTCAAAGAAAAAAAAAAAAAAAACACATGGTCATCTCACTAGATGCTCGGAAAGCATTTGACAAAATTCAACACCCGTTCATGTTAAAAGTCTTGGAAAGAACAGGAATCCGTGTCTCATACCTAAACATAATAAAAGCAATATACAGAAAACCAATAGGCAACAGCAAACTTAATGGTGAAAAACTTGAAGCGATCCCACTTGAATCAGGGACTAGACAAGGCTCCGCACTCTCCCTCTACCTATTCAACAAAGTACTGGAAGTCCTGGCTGGAGCAACTAGACAGCAAAAGAAAATCAAAGGGTTACAAATTGGAAAGGAAGAAGTAAAAACTTCACTGTTTGCAGATGACATGATAGTGTATGTAAGTGACCCATCAATTCCACCATAGAAATTCTACAGCTGATAAACAAGTTTAGCAAAGTAGATGGACATAAATTTAATTCAAACAAATCAGCAGCCTTCCTATATTCAAAGGACAAACATGTGGAAAAACAAATTAGGGAAAAATACCCTTCACAATAGTCACAAAAATATGAAATACCTTGCTGTGACTCTAACTAAGGAAGTTAAGGACCTGTATGACAAGAACTTAAAATCTTTGAAGAAGGAAATCGAGGAAGATCTCAGAAAATGGAAAGATTGCCCGTGTTCATGTGTTGGGAGGATCAACAATGTAAAAATGGCCTTATTATCAAAGACAATCTACAGATTCAATGCAATCCCCATCAAAATTCCAACACAATTCTTCATTGAGTTGGAAAGACCAATGTGCAATTTCATCTGGAATAACAAAAGACCTAGAATAGTGAAATCCTTCCTCAACCATGAGAAAATATCTGTGGGAATCACTATCCCTGACTTCAAGCTGTATTACAAGGTAATTGTGCTAAAAACTGTATGGTACTGGTACAGAGATAGGCAGGTGGATCAATGGAATATAATAGAAGATCCAGAAATGAGGCCTCACATATATCATATATGGTCACTTGATTTTTGACAAAGGATCTGTAAATATTCAATGGAAAAAGGACAGCCTTTTCAACAAATGGTGTTGGTCCAACTGGCACTCCTCATGCAGAAGAATGAAAATAGACCTTCTTATCTCCTTGTACAAAGCTCAAGTGCAAGTGAATCAAAAATCTCTACATTATACCAGGTACACTAAAACTATTAGATGAGAAAGTAGGGAAAACCTTAGAACACATAGGCACAGGAGAAAATTTCCTGAACATAACACCAATGGCTCATGCTCTAAGGTCAGATATTGACAAATGGGACTTAATGAGATTGCAAAGTTTCTGTAAGGCTAAGGACACTGTCAAGAAAACAATATAGCAACCAACAGAGTGGAAAAAGATCTTTATCAACCCCAGATCAGATAGAGGCCTAATATCCAAGGAATACAAAGAACTCAAGAAGCCAGGCACCAGAGAACCAAATAACCCTATTAAAAAATGGAATATAGAGCTAAAGAAAAAGTTCTCAATTGAGGAATATCAAATGGCTGATAAACATCTAATGAAGTGCTCGACATCATTAGCCATCAGAGAAATGCAAATCAAAACAACCCTGAGATTCCACCTATCAGAATGGCTAAGATCAAAAATTCAGATGACAGCAGATGCTGGTGAGGATGCAGAGAAAGATGAACACTTCTCCACTCTTGGTGGGGTTATAAATTGGTACAGCCACTCTGGAATCAGTCTGGCAATTCCTCATAAAATTGGACAAAGTACTAGTTGAAGGCTTAGTTATTCCACTTCTGGGGATATACCCCACAGAAGCTCCAACATACAATATATACACATGCACCACAATGTTCTTAGCAGCCTTATTTATAATATTCAGAAGCTGGAAAGAATCCAGATGTCCTTCAATAGATGAATGGATACAAAAATTGTGGTATATTTACACAATGTAGTACTACTCAGGTACCAGAAACAATGACTTTATGAAATTCCCTTTTTTTGTAAAATATGTTTTATTGTTCTTCAAAAGGGTTCAGGGTTTGGTTGTAAATCAGCCTGCACACCTTCCATCAGTCTAACCTCTCTCACAAGTCAAACTGGCTTCAGCTAGCAATACTTCATTAAATCCAAAAGAAAAAAAGTTTTAATTTTGAGAGAGAAAATAAAAGTCCAGTTCTGAGAACAATAAACATTACTCTTCTTTAAGACAAAGTAAGGGCTGCTCTCTGTTCCTTTACACACCCTTCTCCTCCCCCAGAACCAGGAATGACACTGTTTCAGGCAGACACTGATGCTGGTGGGCACCTGCACTCATAGACCCTCATGGGAGCTACTGTGCTCACAAAACAAATACATATAACACACACCAACATTCTGAGCATGTCAAGTGGAAAAGGTTTGGGTGGTATCGATCAAAACTCTTGAGGAGTCAACAGTCAACCTAAACGTAAAAAAATTTTGATCTTGAGTTTTTGTTAAAGAAATCTGTCATGCTCTGAAGTAAGAATTTTTGGATTATATCATCAATTTTTACTTTAAAAATTCTAGAAACAGTGTCAAAAGCATTATTTTTTTTTCATTTTCTGGGATGAGGCAGGAAGGACTACATTTGCATTTAGTTAAAAATCAGAACAATTCCATCAACAGTAAACAGGCAGCTCAGAAAGCTGCCAGCATCTGAGGCATCATCAGTGAGATGTCCTCCATCCTCCTGGCCTGACATGAACAAAACAGGAAGCTTATGGCTCTGCACAATAAAAATCCTGTGGGACAAGATGAAAGGCCTGCATTCAAGGCTTGGGTAGCAGGGTACTGTCAAATACGGAACATTTAGGTGAAGAGGGTACATGGAGATGCCCCTCCGTTTGCTTTGTCTGACCAACTGCCTTCTACAAATAAGGAAACAGCTTTTCTGTATCAACACACTGAGCAGAAAACCCACAAGACTTCCACACGATGCCATGAGTTTTTGCTGCTCACTGGGCTGCCTGCCCTTGCTCCTCTGATGTCACAGCCTGAGGACACATACTCACTAGGCAAAGCTGTTCTGTCAGTGAGTTTTCTTTTTCAATCTCAGAAGAATCTAGGATTAAAAAGGTGATAGGTGGTTACACTGAACTGTACAAATGAAGACTAACCTGGAAAACCACCACCACAGGCATTTGTCAAGAGCAAAATACTATGAATGCTCTGTTGCTCCTTTGACTACTTCTGAAATCAGTCCTAAAATTTTAAGATACCACTTTTCCATGACATCGTTAGACAGCAAAACCACAGCCCACAGTTCTATGCTTGTAGAAACATGCTAACTCTCCTGGACACACCAACAATGGCCTCCAGCCATCTCTGCAATAAAGTTTCTAGAAGGCCCACTTGTTTCACTGTTGGGAAAAAGGATTCTTTCAGTTAAATTACAGGAAAAAGACTCCATTTAGGATGTCATTTCATTTCCTCACCATTTACAAAACCAAAACCTCCTGGCTACCTTTCATGCCCTAATGGTAGATCAGGTCTGCAAGAAAAAGAAACAAAAAACAAAACAACAACAACAAAAAAAAAAAAATCAAACCCTAACATCATCTTCCATTATCAATAGACTAGAAACTGCCTGGACCATAGAATATATGCGCCACTGCTTTTTCTTTGCTTTTTATTTATTCATTTTTTTTGTTTTTTTTTCCTAAAAGTGCCCAAGTGGGCTTAAGGCTGCCAGACACACGCACATCTACAGCAACAAGGGCTTCTTTCTATTCCTTCAACATGTATCAGGAGAAGGGAGAGAGGCAGGAAGAGAGAAGATGGGGAAAATCTACCTCCCCCAAATCCCATCACAAGAAGACCTATGTGCCAAGAATAATGGAAGTGTGTGTGCTTCCCAACAACTGGCTCAACACTGGTTAATATTCTGCTGGTTTTCCTCAGACATCTATTTTGAAAAAGCTTAAAAAACACAGGAGATTTTGAAATAATTCAATCCTGTCAGAAATCAAAACTCTGAAACTAGGAGCAAAATCATCTTTCACTAAATTAATCCCTGTTCCTTTCTTTTTTTCTTTTCTTAAACATTTTATTCGTGTTATAGAGGAATTTCTTTATCATTTGCCTTCTTCTCAATCAGTAGAGTTGAGGAGTACTGAACCCATCACTACTTTGATGACACAGGTAAGAATCCAGATTCACATTTCCAGGTACCAAGAATTCCCTCTAATACCACGATCCAGCCGGCCTTCCTCTACTTCTACTGAACACAGCAGTGCCCATTGGTATCTCTGAAGCTTAATCGCATCTTAGGTCGGTATTTCTCCAAGTAAAGCAGCTGTTTAGAATTGAATGCCCCTCTTCTTTTTTGTCTTATAAACTGAACAGCATCTTCATACTTCATTTTGCAATCAATGCAAGTTCAACGAGCACAGGATCCCTTCCCAATCCTGCAACACAATGCACTGCAACACAGCAGCCTGGCTCTTCAAGAAATTTGGTTTGTAACAGGTTTAGCCAATCATCTACTATCTGATTAGGGGGTGGAGCTCCATCATCAAAGGGCCAATCTAGAACTTGGATTCCTTCTTTTTCAACTGGAGCTTTATCATATGTAGCATCACACTCGAAGCAAAGTTGTCACTCCGTATTTCTTAAGCTCTTCTGTGAACTTGTTGAGAGTCGCCTTGGTGGGGTTGTGAGTTATCAAAAAACGCATGTTCTCATAAGAGATCTTCACAGGGGCTGGACGGTTCATTATGGCAAATAAAAAGTGTGAGTGTGCGTGTGTGAGTGTGGTGGGGAAAATGGGGGAGAGGAGGAAATCAATAAATCGTGAAATGTTCTGCAGCAGAAAACATGAAAAAGACCACTAAAATGCCTATTATCGATCACCATTTTCTCTATTCAACATGCTTATTCCTTAAGAAGCTTCCCTCTTCAACACAGGCAGAAGTATTAAGAATCCACTTGAATTCAAATTCAACTTGAGCCTCAATGTCTGCAGATGGATACCTTCAGCTTCCAAAAAAATCCAACTACATACACAATTTAAGCAGCCTTTAAATTACATTTAGGCACTAGTGAGACAAGTTAAAAGTGTAGGTTCTTTTCCACTTTAGTTTACTTGATGCTTAATTTTACTGGAGTCATTAAAAGAATATACTTGCAATTTAAAAAAAAAAAGCCTACTACTTCTGACGCCAGTCTTGGTGTCCAGAGTCTTCAAGGCAATGTTAATTATAGCATATATAACCCCAAACTCACTTGTCAGCGGAAAGGCTGTGCTGAGCCCGGCAGAAGTCTGCCCTCACGCTCAGAATCGCCATAAATGCGCAATATCATCCTTAGTGAGATAACCCAATCCCAAAGAACAGACATAATATGCAGTCACTGATAATTGGATACTAACCCCAGAAAGCTCTGAACATCCCAGAAACAACTCACAGACTGTGGGAAGTTCAAGAAAAGAAAGGAAAGAAAAAACCATGTTTATTCCTTACACATCAAGAATACTTTGACAATTTCCAGGTCACATCTTGTTTTACATGTACTTTATGCTCGTTGTAACTAGTAAAATTTTAATACACACTATCAAACCTTTAAAAACTCAAATACTGACAAAAATGTATTCGTATACTTTTATGTAAAAATGCTTAAATTTTGCACATTTATCTTTGTTTTTTAAAATAAAGTTGTTCAACTAAAAATACATCTTTATTTTCTTTCTTCAAAGCCTGAAGTTTTTGGAATGTAGGACTTTTACTTGATTGGTCAGAGTTACACCCAGATGTTTTATATTATTCATGGCTATTGTAAAGGGCACAGATTGCCTAATTTCTTCTTGGCCCCTTTATTATTTAAATAAAAAAGGGCTTCTGATTTTTTTTGATTGAATTTTTAATCCAGGCACCATGCTGAAGATGATTATCAGTGGTAGGTGTTTCCTGGCCGAATTTTTGGGATTTCGTATGTTTAGTAACATATAACCAGCAAATAGCAATATTTTGACATCCTCCTTTCCAATCTGTATCTGCTTGATTTTCTATAGTTGTCTTATTGCTCTGTGTAGAACTTCAAATACTATATTAACTGTATTAGTAAGTAGTGGGTATATTTTTCTTGTCCCTGGTTTTAATAGAACTACTTTAAGTTTCTCTCCATTTAGTTTGATGTTGGCTATTGGCTTGCTGTATATGGCTTTGATTATGTTTATGTATGTATTTATGTATGTGCCCCCTTTTGATTTGCATTTTCTTGATGACTAAAGACTTTGAACATTTCTTTAAATGCCTCTTAGACATTTGAAATTCTGTTGTGAATTCTTTAATTAGTTCTATGCCTTATTTTTTTTTCTATTAGGTTTCTTGGTGTTTTGGAGGTTAGTTTCTTGAGTTCTTTTTATATTTTTGATACTTTCCCTCTATCAGATGTGGGGTTAGAAGATTTTTTCCCAATTTTTAGATTGACAGTTTGTTCTATCTACTGTGTCATTTTCAAACTAAGACAGGAAAAGAAATATCATTTGAAATGTAAATAAATAAAATGATTAAAAAATAAAAATGAAAACACCATAATTTATGATTAATAATATAAGTTACTTAAATATATTTATCTAGCCATAGATCCTGTATATGATTGAGATCACATTTAACTAAAAGACATAATAAGTGATACTATTTAACATTGAGAGATTTTTGGAATATTGAAACATTTCTTATCCTTGGGGTGAAGCCTACTTGATCTTGATGAGATATATATTCCTGTATTTGGTTTGTAAGTATTTTATTATATATATTTGTATCAGTACTTATAAGAGAAATAGGTCTGAAGTTTTCTTTATTGAGTCTTTATATGCTTTAGGTATCAGGGTACATTGTTTTCTTTGATTCTGATCAATTTTAGCCCTGATTTTTATTCTCTCCTGCCTTATACTTCTTTTTAGTATGCTTGCTTCTTTTCTTCTAGGGCTTTCAGATGGATTTTTGAACTGCTGATCTGAGAATTTTCAAACTTCTTTATAGAGGCACTGAGTACTAAGAACTTTCCTCTTAGCACTATTGTCATTGCATCCCATAAATTTGAGTATGTTGTACTTTATTTTCACTGGCTTTTAGAAAATCTTGTTTGTTTTTTTTGAATTTCTTCTGTGATCCAGACATCATTGAAAAGAGTTGCTCAATTTTCACAAGTGTGGATCCTTTCCAGTGTTTCTGATGTTTGAAGTTCAGCTTAAGTCTATGGTGTTCTGATAAGATACAAGACATTATTTCAACTTTCTTGTATCAGTTGAGCCTTGTTGTGATGGATTATATGCTCAGTTTTAGAGAAGGATACATGAGGTGTGGAGAAGAATTTATGGTCTTTCCTGTTTGGGTGAAATATTCTATAAAAGTCTGTTAGGTGTATTTGATTCATAATGTTTGTTAGTTCCATTATTTCTCTGTGTAGATTTTGTCTGGATACCCAGTCAGTTGGTGAAAGTGGGATTTTAAGTCCCTTACATTTTTTATTACTTTAATTGTTTTACACTTCAGTAATTATCCAGTCTACAATTCTACAGAATCTCATCCCATTTCTCTTACCCCTGTCTCCAAAAGGATGTGCCCATACCACACCAACAGGCTTCCCAACTCTCTTGTGGCCTTAAGTCTCTCAAGAATTATGTCTCCTGAAAGGCTCTTTCCAATAAAGAGGCAGATGCACCCAGCCATCCTTTGAAATGAGAATAGTGTTACCAATGCAGGAGTTAGAGAAAGGAGTGAAGAAGCTGATGAGGTTTGCAACCTCATAAGAACAAGAGTATCAACCAACCAGACCTGCCAGAGCTCCCAGGGTCTAAACAACTAACTAAAAAGTACACATGGAGGAACCCATGGCTCTAGCCACACAATAGCTGAGGATGGCCTTAAAGGGTTTCAATGTGAAAGATGCCCTTGGTCCCGTAAAGGCTGAATGCACCAATGGAGGGGAATGCCAGGGTGGGCATATAGAAGGAGTGAGTCGGTGGGTGGGGGAGTACCGTCATAGAAGTAGGGGAAGGAGAATGACATGGGAGTATTTTAGAGGGGAATGGTGGTAAAGAGTGTAACTTTTGAAATGTACATACAGAGAATATCCAATAAAATTTAAAAATAAATACGTAGACTAACAGCCTGATATGTAAAGAGGACCCAACATTTTGCTGCCTACAGGAAACACACCTCAGTGAAAAAGACAGGCACTACCTCAGAGTAAAAGGCTAGAAAACAATTTTCCAAGCAAATAGTCATAAGAAACAAGCTAGAGTAGCTATTCTAATATTGAACAATATGGACTTTCAAACAAAAATTATCAAAAGATGAGAAAGGGCACTTCACCTCAAAGGAAACATCCACCAATATTTGTCCATTTGTCCAGTATTTTGTTTTTATTTTTAATTAAATATTTTTATTTACTTTTCAAATGTGAGTAAATACCATGAGTCCACATTTGTGACTGGGAGGAGACCTTCAAGTTCCATGTACTTGCCTAGAAATTTCATGAACTCATTGTTTACTGAATTCAAGAATTTATGAATATAATACTCCATTGTATATGTACCACAATTTATGTATCCATTCCTCTGTTGAAGGACATCTGTATTCTTTCAGTTTCTGGCTATTATAAGGCTGCTATGAACATGGTTGTGCATGTGTCTTTGTTATATGTTGGAGCTTCTTTTGGATATATGCCCAGGAGTAGTATAGCTCAGTCTTCAGTTAGTACTATGTCAAATATTCTGAGGAACCAACAGAGTGTTTGCACCATTCTACAAACCCACCAACAATGGATGAGTGTTCCTCTTTCTCCACATCCTTACCAGCATCTACTGTCACCTGAGATTTTTTATCTTAGCCATTCTAACTGGTGTGAGGTGGAATCTTAGGGTCATTTTTATTTGCATATCTCTGATGACTAGGGATGTTGAAGATTTCTTTACTTGCTTCTCAGACATTTGATATTGTTCAGTTGAGAAGTTTCTGTTTATCTCTGTACCCCATTTTCAAACAGTATTATAGGATTCTCTAAAGTTTAACTTCTGGAGTTCTTTGTATATATTGTATACTAGCCCAATATCAGATGTAGGATTGGTAAATAGTTTTTTCCAAATCTGTTGGTTGCCATTTTGTCATTTTGACAGTGTCCTTTGCCTTAAAGAAGCATTCCAATTTCATGAGGTCCCATTTGTTTATTTTTTGTCTTAGAGCATAAGGCATTGGTGTTCTGTTCAGAAAATTTTGCCCTGTGTCTATGTGTTCAAACCTCTTCCTCAATTTCTGTTCTATTAGTTACAGTGTACCTGGTTTTATGTGGAGGTCTTTGATCCACTCAGACTTGAGCTTTATCCAAGTACGTGAAGAGGGATTGATTTGCATTCTTCTGCATACTGACAGACAGTTGAACTAGCACCATTTGTTAAAGAGGCTATCCTTTTTCCATTGAAGATTTTTATTTTAGCTCCTTTATCAAAGATTAAGTGACCATTCATCTACGTGCCTGTCTCTGTACCAATACCAGGTTTTTTTTTTTTTTTTTTTTTAAATCACAATTGACCTATAATACAGCTTGAGGTCAAGGTAGTTGATTTTCCCTGGGAGTTTTTGTTGATAATGATTTTTGCTATCCTGGGTATTTTTTATTATTCCAAATGAATTTGTAAAAATGATCTTTTTAACTCTGTGAAGAATTGAGTTGAAATTTTGATGGGGATTGCATTCAAGTTATACATTTCTTTAGGAAAGAGGGACATTTTCACTATGTTGATCCTTCCACTCCATGAGCATGGGAGATCTTTCCATTTTCTGAGTTCTTCTTCAATTTTCTTCCTTAGAGTCTTGAAGTTCTTGTCACACAGATCCTTCACTTGCTTGATTAGGGTCACGGCATGGTATTTTATATTCTTTGTGACTATTGTAATGGGTGTTTATCCTCTAATTTTTTTTCTCAGCCAGTTTGTCCTTTGAGTAGAGGAAGCCTACTAATTTGTTTGAGTTAATTTTATATTCAACCACTTTGATGAAGGTATTTATCAGATGTAAAAGTTCTTTGGTAGAATTTTTGGGGTCACTTAACTCTACTATCATATCATCTGAAAGTAGTAATATTATGACTTCTTCCTTTCCAATTTTGTATTCCTTTGACCCATCTTTGCTGTCTTATTGGTCTGGCTAGTATTTCCAGTACTATATTTAATAGGTATGGAGAGAGTGGACAGTCTTGTCTAGTTTCCGATTTTAGTGAGATTGCTTCAAGTTTCTCACCATTTAGTTTGGTGTTGGCTATTGGTTTGCTGTATATTGCTTTTACTATGTTTAAATATGGGGTCTTAAATTTCTGACCTTTCCAAGGCTTTAAACATGAAGCAGTGTTGAATTTTATCAAATTCTTTCTCAGTATCTAGTGAGATGATTATGTGGTTTTTTCCCTTTGAATTTGTTTATATAGTAATGACATTAAGAATTTCTGTATGCTAAACCATTCTCTTATCCCTGGGACAAAGCCTACTTAATCATGGTCAATGATCAATTTGATTGTTCTTGGATTCAAATTGCAAGAATATTATTGAGTAAATTTACATCACTATTAATAAGGAAAACTGGTCTAAAGTTCTCTTTCTTTGTAGGGTCTTTGTGTGGTTTAGGAATGAGCATAATTGTGGCTTCGAAGAATGAGGTTGGTAGTTTTCCCTCAGTTTCTATTTTGTGGAATAGTTTGGAGAGTATTGGTATTAGGTCTTCTATTAAGGTCTGATAGAATTCTGAACTAAACTCATCAGGTCCTGAGCTTTTTTGATACAGGGGTTGTTGATGACTGCTTCTATTTCTTTAGCGGTTATAAGGCTGTTTAGATCATTTACCTGATCTTGATTTAATATTGGTACCTGGTATATGTTGAGAAATGGTCGATTTCATCTAGATTTTCTAGTTTTGTTGAGTATAGGCTTTGTAGTAGGATCTGATTATTTTTTGAATTTCTTCAGTTTCTGTTGTTTTGTCTCCCCTTTCATTTCTAATTTTTGTTAATTTGAATACTCTTTGTGGTCCCTTTAGTTAGTCCCCCTAAGAGTTTATCAACCTTGTTGATTTTCTCAAAGAACCAGCTCTTGGTTTTGTTGATTCTTTGTATAGTTTTTTTGTCTCTATTTGGTTAATTCCAGTTCTCAGTGTGATTATTTCCTATGTCTAATTCTCTTTGTTTTACCTGCTTCTTTTTTGGGGGGGTCCTCAGCACTGACTTTTCCTCTTAGTACTTCTTTGATTGTATCCCATATGTTTTGTGTTCATTTTTGTTAAATTCTAAAGAGTCTATGATTTCTTTCTTTATTTCTTACTTGACCAAGTTATCATTGAGTAGAACATTGTTTAGCTTCCACGTGTATGTGGGCTGTTTGCTGTTTTTGTTATTATTGTAGACAAACCTTAGTCCATAGAGATCTGATAAAATGCATGAGATTTTTTCAATCTTCTTGTATTTGTTGAGGCCTGTTTTGACCGATTATATGTCAATTTTGGAGAAGGTACTGTGAAATGCTCAGAAGGTATATTTTTTGTTGTTGTTTTAGGATGACATATTCTATAGATGTCTGTTAAAACCATTTGGTTCATGACTTCTGTTAGTTTCACTGTATCTCTGTTCAGTTTCTGATTCCATAGATGAGAGTAGGGTGTTTAAGTCTCTCACTATTATTCTGTGTGGTGTAATATATGCTTTGAGCTTTAGGAGAGTTTATTTTTTTCAATTTTATTGGATATTCTCTGTATATATATTTCAAATATTATACCCTTCTCCCCCACTCCCCTCCTTCTTCCCCCTCAACTTGCTTCCATGAAGGTGCTCCCTGTTCCAATTACCTTCTCCACCTCAATGCCTTGGCTTGTTAATGATGTTTTTCTTTTCATGAGGTTGAAAACCTTTCAGTTCTTCCAGTCCTTTCTCCAGCTGTTTCATTGGGGTTCCCATGTTCAGTCTGATGTCTGGCTGCAAGCATCATCTTCTGTATTAGTATGGCTCTGGCAGAGCCTCTGAAGAGACATCAATATCAGGTTCCTGCCAGTAAGAAATTCTTGGGATCAGCAATGGTGTCTGGGTTTAGTAGCTGTATAAGGGATGAATTACCAAGTGAGGCAGTCTGTGGATGACCTTTTCTTCAATCCCTGCTCCTCTTTTGTTCTTCCTTCTGAGTATGCAGCCACATTCTGCTGTTCCTTCTTTTTGAGCTTCACAAATTCTATGGATAGTTTCTTAAGTATTCTGGGGTTTTTTTACGGGTGGGGGGCTAATATCTGCTTATAAGTGAGTACATACCATGAGTGCTCTTTTCTGACTGGTTCACATCACTCTGGATGATAGCTTCATGTTCTATCCATTTGCCTAGGAATTTTATAAACTCATTTTTAATAGCTGATTAATATTTTATTGTGTATATGTACCACAATTTTTGTATCTATTCAATATCCCTAGTCATCAGGAAAATGCAAATCAAAACAACCCTCAGATTACAACTCACACCAGTAATAATGTCTAAGATAAAAATTCAGGTGACACCATATGCTGACGAGGATGTGGAGAAAGTCGAAAACTCCTCCTCTGTTGATAGAATTGTAAAGACCTACAACCATTCTGAAAATCAGTCTGGAGGTTCCTCAGAAAACTGGACATAGTACTCACTGAGCGCCCAGCTATACCACTCCTGCGCATATACCCCTTATTTATGCACTTCTCAAGAATCTCCATCATCATTATGGAGTATGACTTTAAGTCTAAATCTTTTTTTTTTTCTGGTGAGTTGAAATATGCACTCTTTGCAGTGGTGGGAGAACTATCTTCTGATGTTGCCAGGTTGTCTCAGTTTTTGTTTCTTAGAGTCTTGCACTTGCCTCTTGCCATCTTCTTATAGGTGATGCTAGGTGACCTTGTTGTCTCTTACTGGAGCTTATCTCTCTTGTGGGTCTGTGGGCACAAGGTCTCCAGAGGAAGAGTGTTCCCAGGTATTTTTCTCTCTGGGTAGACTGTGATTTCTGACAGCAGTGCCCTATCCTGATACAGTTGGTCCAAGTCTGGCCTTGGGCTGAAGTCTGGGCTTCCAGGCAGCACTGTGACCTGCCCTATGAGTCTATGTCTGGAGAACTGAGTCCATTAATGTTGAGAGATATTACGGACCAATGGTTGTTGTTTCTCGTTATTTTTGTTGTTAGAGATGGAATTGTGTTTGTGTGGCTGTCTTCTTTTGGGTTAGTTGAAAAAAGATTACTTTCTTGCTTTTTCTAGGGTGTGGTTTCCTTCCTTGTGTTAGAGATTTCCATTTATTATTCTTTGTAGGACTGAATTTGTGAAAAGATATTGTGTAAATTTGGTTTCATTGTGGAATATCTTGGTTTCTCTATCTATTTTAATTGAGTTTGCAGGATATAGTGGCCTGGGCTAGCATTTGTGTTATCTTAGGATCTGTATGATATCTGCCCAGGATCTTCTAGCTTTCAGTTTCTGTTGAGAAGTCTGGTATGATTCTCATAGGTCTTCCTTTGTATGTTACTTGACCTTTTTCTATTGCTGCTTTTAATACTTTTTTTTCTTTTTTTGTGCATTTGGTGTTTTGAGTATTATATGACATGAGGAATTTCTTTTCTGGTCTACTCCATTTGTAGTTTTGTAGGCTTCTCTTTCCTAGGTTTTCTATCTCCAGTATTATCTCCCTTTTGTGATTTCTTTATTGTTTTTATTTCCCTTTTTAGATTCTGGATGGTTTTACTCAATTCCTTCACCTGTGTGCTCATGTTTTCCTCTAATTCTCTAAATGAATTTTTGTGGTTTTTGTTTTCATCTTTAAGAACTTCTACCTGTTTACTTGTGTTGCCTTGCATTTCTTTAGGGGAGCTATTTATGACCTTCTTAAAGTCTTCTAACCTCCTTATGAGTTGTAATTTTAAACCATAATCTTGCTTTTTTGGTGTGTTGGGGTATCCATGACTTGCTGTGTTGGGGGAACTGGATTATGATGATGCCATGTGGCCTTGGTTTCTGCTACTCCGGTTTTTTTACTTGCTCATCAACATCTGCTTATCTCTTGTGTTCGCTGGTTTTGCTGATTCTGACAGTGGCTTGTCCCTTCTGTAAGCCTCTGTGTCAGCTCTGTTTGTGACCAGTTCCCTCCCAGTAGGATCTGGGTAGAGGTGGCTATGGCACAGGGTCAGCACAGGGCACAGATAGAAACTGGAAGGATCCTATCCCAGACTGCTCTTCAATTTCTGTGTCCAGAGTACTCTGGCTAGTTCCTCTTGGGACGGGTATTTGAGCAGGGGTGATGGTCTACCCTGTGTTCCCAGATGCATCAGTGTTCCTATGAGACTGACTCTCTCCCAGCAGGGTTTGGATAAAGAGTACTCTGGTACCAGGTCAGGACCTGGTGCAGGTGGAAACCAGAAGCTCATGGATTTTCTTAATCAGATTATTTGAAGCAGAAAGACCTACTATAAATCTGGACCACACATAAACAACATGATATAAACCTTGCCTTTTGCCTAATTGTTATCATTCTTGCCTCAAGTTCATCTATCCAGTTGCTGGATCATTTTTTTCATTGATATTAAAACCAAATTCTTTGGGATAATGACATAGTACAAAGTTCACCAACTTTCCTGAAATTTTGCAGGATTCCAACACCACACTGGGAATATTGGTGGTGGTGGTGGTGGTGGTCGTGGTGGATGTAAGTGTACTTGTGTGTTTATGTGTACTTCAATTTATTCTTGTTTTTGTTGGTGCAGAAGTATTTATTTTCTGTGTTTCTTTGTGTGTAGTTAAAATTCTGGAATTGGAGTTTTCTTTCAAGTGTTTTATGTAGATCTATATTTGTGGTTATATAGTGTTTAAGTTTGGTTTTGTCATGGAATGTCTTATTTTCTTCCCCTATGGTGACTGAGAGTTTTTCAGGTATAGTAGTCTAGGTTAGCATTTGTGGTTGCTAAGAGGCTGAAAGATATCTGTCCAGGACATTCCAGATCAAAAGTCTCTGTTGAGAAGTCAGGTGGAATTCTGATATTGCAACCTTTGTGTGTTACTTGGCCTGTTCACCTAGAAGCTTTTAATATTTTCTTTGTTCTCTAGATTTAGTGTTTTTATTATTCAATCAGTAAGATTTTTCTTTTGTGCTCCAATCTAGTTGCTATTATGTAAGTTTCTTGTATTTTATAGGCTTCTCTTTATTAAGGTTGGGAAAGTTTTCTATTCAGATTTTATTGAAAATATTTTTTTGGAATAGACCAAACAGAAACAAAAAAAACCATTGAAAGAATCAACAAAACCAAGAACTGGTTCTTTGAGAAAATTAACAAGATTGATAAACCCTTAGCCAGACTAACTAGAGGGCAAGGAGAGAGTATTTAAATTAACAAAATCAGAAAGAAAAGGGGAGAAATAATGATTGAAATTGAGGAAATTCAAGAAATCATCAGATCCTACTACAAAAGCCTATACTCAAAAAAGTTAGAAAATATGGAGGAAATGGATGAATTCCTAGACAGATAGCAGATAACAAAGGAAAACCAGGACCAGGTAAACCATCTAAATAATCCCATAACACCTAAAGAAATAGAAGCACTCATCAAAAGCCTCCGAACCAAAAAAAGGCCAGGTCCAGATGGGTTCAGTACAGAGTATTATCACATATTTATTGACGACATAATAACACTTCTCTCCAAACTATTCCACAAATAAAATCCGATGGAACACTATCTAACTCATTTTTGAGGCTACAATAACCCTTATTCCTAAACCACACAAAGACCCTACAAGGAAAGAGAACTTCAGAACAATCTAACTTATGATCATTGATGCAAAAATACTCAGCAAAATCCTTGCAAATCGTATCCAAGAACAAATCAAAAAGATCATTCAACATGATCAAGTAGACTTCAACCCTGGGATGCAGGGATGGTTTGATATAAAGAAATTCATAAATGTAATCCACCATATAAACAAACTCAAAAAAAAAAAAAAACATATGGTTATCTCACTAGATACTGAGAAAGCAGCTGCCAAAATTCAACAACACTTTATGTTAAAAGTTCTGGAAAGAACAGGAATACAAAGTCCATACCTAAACATAATAAAAGCAATATACAGAAAATCAACAGCCAACATCAAACTTAATGGTGGGAAACTTGAAGCAATCCCACTAAAATCAGGGACTCGATAAGGCTGCCCACTCTCCCCCTACCTATTCAACATAGTACTGGAAGTCCTGGCCGGAGCAATTAGACAGCAAAAGGAAATCAAAGGGATACAATTGGAAAGAAAGAAGTAAAAACATCACTATTTGAAGATGACATGATAGTATATTTAAGTTACCCCACAAATTCCACTAAAGATCTCTTACAGTGATAAACAAGTTCAGCAAAGTGGCTGGATATAAAATTAACTCAAACAAATCAGTAGCCATCCTATATTCAAAAGACAAACATATGGAGAAAGAAATTAGTGAAAAGATACCCTTTACAATAGTCACAAAAACTATGAAATACCTTGGTGTGACTATAACTAAGCAAGTGAAGGACCTGTATGACAAGAACTTCAAACCTCTAAAGAAGGAAATCGAGGAATATCTCAGAAAATAGAAAAATCTCCCATGCTCATGGATTGGAAGGATCAACATTTTAAAAATGGCCATCCTACCATTAGCAATCTACATATTCAATGCAATCCCCATCAAAATTCCAGCCCAGTACTTCTTGAGTTGGAAAGAGCAATGTTCAATTTCATCTGGAATAACAAAAGAGCTAGAATAGTGAAATACATCCTCAACAACAAGAAAACATCTGCGGGAATCACTATCTCAGACTTCAAGCTATATTACAAGGCAATTGTGCTGAAAACTGCATGGTACTGGTACAGAAATAGGCACATTGATCAATGGAATAGAATAGCAGATCCAGAAATGAGCCCTCACATATATGTTCACCTGTTTTTTGACAAAGGAGCTGTAAACATTCAATGGAAAAAGGACAGTGTATTCAACAAATGGTGTTGGTCCAACTGGCACTCAGCATGCAAAAGAATGAAAATAGACCCTTTCTTATCTCCTTGTACAAAGCTCAAGTATAAGTGGATCAAAGATCTCCACATTAAACCAGGTACACACACCAAGTGCCCAAAGCAAAAAAGAACACTAAAAGCAGTAAGGGAAAAAGGTCAGGTAACATATAAAGGCAGACCAATTAGAATTACACCCGATTTCTCAACAGAGACTATGAAAGCTAGAAGAGCCTGGACAGACATCATGCAGACCCTAAGAGAACAAGTGTCAGCTCAAGCTGCTATACCCAGCAAAACTATCAATAACCATAGATGGAGAGATGACGATATTACAAGACAAATCAAAATTTACACAATATCTGACCACAAACCCAGCACTACAACAAATTATAGGCGGAAAACCCAATACAATGAGAGGAACTACATCCTAGTAAAAACAAACAAACAAACAAAAAAACTCCTAAGCAAGAAAACCAAAAGAAGAAAGAGACACAGACTCAACTCAACCTACAAAAGGAATAATAGAAGGAAACAAAAAACACTATTCCTTGATATCTATTAACACAAATGGACTCAACTCCCCCAATAAAGAGACATACGCTAACATACAGGATACATAAAAAAAATCTAGCATTTTGCTGCATACAGGAAATTCATCTCAGGGAAAAATATAGACACTATCTCAGAGTAAAAGGTTGGGAAAAAAACTCTCAAGCTTACACCCCCAAGAAGCAAGCTGGAGTGGCTATTCTAATCTCAAATAAAGTAAATTTCCAATCAAAAGTTATCAAAAAAGATAAGGAAGGATACTTCTTATTCATTACATGGGAAATATGTCAGGAGGAACTCTCAATCCTTAAAATATATGCTCCAAATACAAAAGCACCCACGTTCATAAAAGAAACCCTTATAAAGCTCAAAAAATACATTTCTCCCCACACAATAATAGTGGGAGCCTTTAAGACCCCACTCTAACCAAAGGACAGAACATGAAAACAGAAACTGAACAGGGACACTGTAAAACTAGCAAAGACTATGAACCAACTGGAATTAATAGATATCTACAGAACACACCATCCTAAAGTAAAAGAATACACCTTATTCTCAGCACCCCTTGGCACCTTCTTGAAAATTGACCACATAATTGGACACAGAACTAGCCTCAATCGATATAAGAAGATTGAAATACACCCATGCATCCTCTCAGATCACCATGGTCTAAGGCTGGTCTTTAACAACAACAAAGACAACAAAAAGCCCACATACACATGGAAACTAAACAAAGCTCTGTTAAACTATAGCAGGGTCAAAGAAGAAAGAAAGAAAGAAATTAAGGATTTTCTAGAATTCAATGAAAAAAAAAAAAAAAAACACAACATACCCAAACCGATGGGATGCAATGAAAGCAGTACTAAAAGGAAAACTCATAGCTCTGAACACTTCTAAAAAGAAACTGGAGAGAGCATACATCAGCAACTTGACAGGACATATAAAAGCTCTAGAACAAAAGGAAGCAGATACACCCAAGAGGAGTAGATGGCAAGAAATAATCAATCTCAGAGCACAAATTGACCAAATAGAAACAAAAGGAACCATTGAAAGAATCAACAAAACCAAGAGCTGGTTCTTTGAGTAAATCAACAAGATTGATAAACTCCTAGCCAAACTAACTAGAGGGCAAAGAGAGAGTATACAAATTAACAAAATCAGAAAGGAAAGTGGAGACATAACAACTGAAATTAAGATAATTCTAGAAATCATAATATCCTACTACAAAAGCATATATGCAACAAAGCTGGAAAATCTGGACGTAATGGATGAATTTCTTTTTTTTTTTAACAACTTTATTTTACAAAACAAAGGTAAATGTACAGATTTTAAGCATTTTTTGCATAAAATTATACAATATATTTTTGTCAGTACTTTTTTTCAGATTTTAAAATAACTTTTACATGAAACTATATGAATATATTTTTTAGTCAATACTTGATTTTTTTAAAGGTTTGATAGTATGCATTGAAAACTTAATAGTTACAATGAGCATAAAGTACATGTAAAATAAAATGTAACATGGAAATAGTCAAAGTTTTCTTGTTGTGTAAAGATTTTTGTTTTGTTTTGTTTTGTTTTCATTATTTCTTGGACTTCATACAGTCTGTGAGTTGTTTCTGGGGCAGTGCGAGCCTCGGGGGTTAGCATCCCATTATCAGTGACTGCATATTATGTCTGTTCTTTTGTGACTGGGTTATCTCACTCAGAATGATATTCTTTAGATCCAGCCATTTTCTTAAGAATTTGGTCAAGTCATTGTTTCTGGTCGATGACTAGTATTCCATTGTGTAAATGTACCACAATTTGATTTCCAAAAGGAAATCAAAGGGATACAAATCATAAAGGAAGAAGTAAAAACCTCACCTTTTGCAGATGACATGATAGTGTTCTTAAGTGACCCCACAAAATCCACCAGAGGACTCCTACAGCTGATAAACAAGTTCAGCAAAGTGAATGGATACAAAATTAACTCAAACAAATCAGTAGCCTTCCTATACTCAAAGGACAAACAGGTGGAGAAAAAAATTAGGGAAAAGAAACCCTTCACAATAGTCACAAAAACGATGAAATACCTTGGTGTGACTCTAACTAAGCAAGTGAATGACCTGTATAACAAGAACTTCAAACCTCTAAAGAAGGAAATAGAGGAAGATCTCAGAAAATGGAAAGATGTCCCATGCTCATGGATTAGAAGGATCAACATTTAAAAAATGGCCAATCTACCAAAAGCTATCTTCTGATTCAATGTAATTCCCATCAAAATTTTAACCCAGTTCTTCATTGAGTTGGAAAGATCAATGTGCAATTTCATCTGGAAAAACAAAAACCTAGAATAGTGAAATCCATCCTCAACAAAAAGAAAACAACTATGGGAATCACTATCGGGAAACAATGACTTTATGAAATACTTAAGAAAAAGAATGCATCTAGAGAATATGTTGAGTGAGATAACCCAGTCACCAAAAGCAGACATAATATGCAGTCACCGATAATGGGATACTAACCCCAGAAATCTCTGAACACCCCAGAAACAACTCTCAGACTGTGTGAAGTTCAACAACAAAAAACAAATATATTTTAGTTAAAAAAGAAATGTATCATATCCCCCTTTCTTCCCTACAGCCCCTCCTAGGTTCTATCCTATCCCCTCAAATTAATAGCCTTTTTTCCCACATTATTGTTTCATATATACATATGTGTATGTATGTGTACCCACAAATAATTAATTGCAACCTTAAAAATGTATTTGTATACTTTTATGCAAAAATGCTGATAATTTGTACATTTATCATTGTTTTTTTAACATCTTTATTTTATAAAACAAAGATAAATGTACAGATTTCAAGCATTTTTTCGTAAAATTATACAATACATTTTTGGCAGTACTTTTTTTTAGATTTTAAAATAATTTTTACATCAATCTATATGAATAGTCAGTACTTGACCTTTTTAAAGGTTTGACTTGTATGCATTAAAAACCCAATAGTTAAAATGAGCACAAAGTACATACAAAACAAAATGTAACATGAAAATAGTCAAAGTTTTCTTGTTGTGTAAAGATTTTTTTGTTTTGTTTTGTTTTGTTTTCCTTATTTCTTGGACTTCCTATAGTCTGTGAGTTGTTTCTGGGGCAGTGCGAGCCTCTGGGGGTTAGCATCCCAATATCAGTGACTGCATATTATGTCTGTTCTTTTGTGACTGGGTTATCTCACTCAGAATGATATTCTCTAGATGCAGCCATTTTCTTAAGAATTTTGTCAAGCCATTGTTTCTGGTGGCTGAGTAGTATTCAATTGTGTAAATGTACCACAATTTTGTATCCATTCATATCTGCAGGGCATCTGGGTTCTTTCCAGCTTCTGGCTATTATAAATAGAGCTGCTATGAACACTGTGGTGCATATATCTTTGTTGTGCACTAAGGTGTCTCTGGGGTATATTGCCAGAAGTGGAATAGCTTGGTCTTCAGGTAGTATTATGTTCAATTTTCTGAGGTGACGCCAGACTGATTTCCAGAGTAGTTGTATTAGTTTGCAACCCCACCAACAGTGGAGAAGTGTTCCTCTTTCTCCACAACCTCGCCAGCATCTGTTGTCATCTGAGTTTTGGATCTTGGCCAATCTGACTGCTGTGAGGTGGAATCTCAGGGATGTTTTGATTTGCATTTCCCTGATGGCTAAGGATGTTGAGCACTTCCTCAGATATTTCTCGGCCATTCGATATTCCTCAACTGAGAACGTTTTGTTTAGTTCAGTACCCTATTTTTTATAGGGTTATTTGATTCTCTGGTGTCTAGCTTTTTGAGTTCTTTGTATACCTTAGATATTAGGTCTCTATCTGATGTGGAGTTGGTAAATATCTTTTCCCATTCGGTTGGCTGCCATTTTGTTTTCTTGACAATGTCCTTCGCCTTACAGAAACTTTGTAATCCCATTAAGTCTCATTTGTTAATCTTTGACCTTAGAGCTTGAGCCATTGGTGTTTTGTTCAGAAAATTTTCTCCTGTGCCTATATGTTCTAAAGTTTTCCCTATTTTCTCATCAAATAATTTCAGTGTATCTGGTTTAATGTGGAGATCTTTGATCCACTTACACTTGAGCTTTGTACAAGGAAATAAGAAAGGGTCTATTTTCATTCTTTTGCATGCTGAGTGCCAGTTGGACCAGCACCATTTGTTGAATAGGCTGTCTTTTTTCCATTGAATGTTTACGGCACCTTTGTCTAAAATCAGGTGACCATATTCAGGAGGGCTCATTTCTGGATCTTCTATTCTATTCCTTTGATCCACATGCCTATTTCTGTACCAGTACCATGCAGTTTTCAGCATAATTGCCTTGTAATATAGCTTGAGGTCAGGGATAGTGATTCCTGCAGATGTTTACTTGTTGTTGAGGATGGATTTCGCTATTCTGGGTCTTTTGTTTTCCATATGAAATTGCACATTGATCTTTCCAATTCTGTGAAGAACTGGGTTGGAATTTTGATGGGGATTGCATTGAATCTGTTAATTACTTTTGGTAGGATTGCTATTTTTACAATGTTGATCCTTCCAATCCATGAGCATTGGAGATCTTTCCATTTTCAGAGATCTTCCTCTATTTCCTTTATTAGAGGTTTGTAGTTCTTGTCATACAGGTCCTTCACTTGCTTAGTTAGAGTCACACCAAGGTATTTCATAGTTTTTCTGACTATTGTGAATGGTATATTTTATCTAATTTCTTTCTCCACATTGTTTTTTATTTATTTTTTTTTTTTTGAATATAGGAAGGCTACTGATTTGTTTGAATTAATTTTATATCCAGCGACTTTGCTGAACTTGTTTATCAGCTGTAGGAGTTCTCTGGTGGAATTTGTGGGGTCACTTAAGTACAGTATCATGTCATCTGAAAAAAGTGAGGTTTTTACTTCTTCCTTTACGATTTGTATACATTTGATTTCCTTTTGCTGTCTAATTGCTGAGCCAGGATATCCAGTACTATGTTGAATAGGTAGGGGGAGAGTGGGCAGCCTTATCGAGTCCCTGATTTTAGTGGGATTGCTTCACGTTTCTCACTGTTATGTTTGATGTTTGCTGTTGATATTGCTTTTATTATGTTTAGGTATTGATGTTGGATTCCTGTTCTTTCCACAACTTTTAACATAAAGGGGTGTTGAATTTTGTCAAAAGCTTTCTCAGCAACTAGTGAGAAGACCATGTGATTATTTTCTTTGAGTTTGTTTATATGGTGGATTACATTGATGGATTTCCTTATAATTAACCATCCCTGCATCCCAGGGATGAAGTCTACATGGTCATGGTGAATGATTGTTTTGATATGACCTTGGATTCGTTTGGCAAGGATTTTGTTGAGTATTTTTGCATCAATGATAATAAGTGAGATTGGTCTGAAGTTGTCTTTCCTTGTAGGGTCTTTGTGTGGTTTAGGAACGAGGTTTATTGTAGCCTTAAAAAATGAGTTAAGTAGTATTCCATCAGATTCCATCTTGTGGAATAATTTGGAGAGTATTGGTATTATTTTGGCAATAAATGTCTGATTAAATTCTGCACTGAACCCATCTGGATCTGGGCTTTTTTTTTGGTTGGCAGGGTTTTGATGACTGCCTCTATTTCTTTAGGTGTTATGGGATTATTTAGATGCTTTACCTGGTCCTGGTTTAACTTTAGTATCTTGTATCTCTCTAGGAATTCATCCATTTCCTCCAAATTTTCCAAATTTGTGGGGTATAGGGTTTTGCAGTAGGATCGGATGAGTTCTTGAATTAACTCAGTTTCAGTCATTATTTCTCCACTTTCTTTTCTGATTTTGTTAATTTGTATATTCCCTCTTTGCCCTCTAGTTAGTCTGGCTAAGGATTTATCAATCCTGTTAATTCTCTCAAAGAACCAGATCTTGGTTTTGTTGATTCTTTCGATGGTTCGTTTTGTTTCTATTTTGTCAATTTCTGCTCTGTGATTGATTATTTCTTGCTGTCTACTCCTTTTTGGCGTATCTGCTTCCTTTTGTTCTTGGACTTTCAATTGTGCTGTCAGGTGGCTAGTGTATGCTTTCTCCAGGTTTTTTATAGAAACACTCCGAGCTATGAGTTTTCCTCTGAGTACTGCTTTCATTGTATCCCATAGGTTTGGGTATGTCATGTTTTTGTTTTCATTGAATTCTTGAAAATCCTTAATTTCTTTCTTCATTTCTTCTTTGACCCTGCTATCGTTTAATAGAGCATTGTTTAGTTTCCATATATATATGGGGTTTTTTTCTCTTTGTTGTTATTAAAAATCTGCCTTAGCCCATAGTGATCTGAAAGGATGCGTGGGAGTATTTCAATTTTCTTATATGGATTGAGGCTCATTCTGTGTCCAATTATGTGGTCAGTTTTCGAGAAAGTGCTGTGAGGTGCTGAGAAGAAGGTGTATTCTTTTGTTTTAGGATGATATGTTCTGTAGATATCAATTAATTTCAGTTGGTGCATAGTCTCCATTAGTTTTAGAGTGTCCTTGTTCAGTTTCTGATCTGTCCTTGGTGAGAGTGGGGTATTAAAGTCTCCCACTATTATTTTGAGGGTGAGATGTATTTTTTATGCTTTAGTAGGGTTTCTTCTATGAATGTGGGTGCTTTTGTATTTGGAGCATATATATTAACTTTGAGAGTTCCTCCTACCAGATTTCCCCTGTAATGAGTAAAAAGTGTCCATCCTTATATCTTTTGATAACTTTTGGTTGGAAATTTACTTTATTCGATATTAGAATAACCACTCCCGCTTGCCTCTTGGGGATGTTTGCTTGGAATTTTTTTCCAACCTTTTACTCTGAGATAGTATCTGTCTTTGTCTCTAAGTTGTGTTTCCTATATTCAGCATAATGCTGCTTTTTGTTTATGTATCCACTCTGATAGCCTATGTCTTTTTATTGTGGAGTTCAGTCCATTTATGTTAATAGATATCAAAGAATTGTGGCTGATGTTTCCCTTTATTATTGCTTTTGTAGGTTGAATTGTGTCTGTGTCTTTTTCTTCTTTTGGTTCTTTCTTAGGAGTTTTCTTGTTTTTACTAGGACATAATACCCCTCATTGTATTGGATTTTCCACCTATAATTTGTTGTCATGCTGGGTTTGTTGTCAGATATTGTGTAAATTTAGATTTGCTTTGGAATATCTTCATCTCTCCATCTATGGTGATTGATAGTTTTGCTGGGTATAGCAGCTTGAGCTGGCACTTGTGCTCTCTCAGGGTCTGCATGATGTATGTCTAGGCTCTTCTAGCTTTCATAGTCTCTGTTGAGAAATAGGGTGTGATTCTGATTGGTCTGCCTTTATATGTTACATGACCTTTTTCCCTGACTGCTTTTAGTATTCTTTCTTTGCTTTGGGCACTTGGTGTTTTGACTATTATGTGTCGGGAGGAATTTCTCTTCTGGTCCAACGTATTTTGAGTTCTGAAGGCCTCTTTTTTGCTTGTGGTCATCTCATTCTTAAGAGTTGGAAAGTTTTCTTCTACAATTTTGTTGAAGATATTTACTATGCCTCTTAGTTGATATTCTTCTCCTTCTTTTATTCCTATTTTCCTTAGATTTGGCCTTCTCATTGTGTTCTGGATCTCCTGGACATTTTGGGTTTGGACCTTTTTGGCTTTTCATCTTCTCTGACTGTTTTGTCTATATTTTTTACATGTTGTCTTCAGCTCCCGAGATTCCCTCTTTCATCTCTTGTAGCCTGTTGGAAATGCTTCCATCTCTAACTCCTGATTTCTTTTTTTAGATTTCTACTTCTAGGATTGTCTCTTTTAATGTTTTCTTTATTGTGTCCATTTCTGTTTTAGGTTCCTTCTTCCATTCCTTCATACCTTTGTTTCTCTGTTCTTCTTGTTCTTTGAGTGTTTTTTCTTGTTTCTTTTTTAAAAGTTTCTAAGTCTTTATCCTTTTCTTCCTGCTCTTGTTTAAGTATCTCTATCATCATCTTGAGGTAGGATTTCAGGACTGAGTTTTCTTTTTCTGGCGTGTTTTGCATTCCACTGTTTGCTGTGATGGGAATACTGGGTTCTAGTGTTGCCAGGTTGTCTTGGTTTCCCTGGTGTATGCTCTTTTGCTTTTCTCCTGCCATCTGTTGTCAGTGATATGTTCTCGGCTTTCCCTTGTACCTGGCCTGTGTCCCTGGATCTTGGCTGGTCCAGGTGGTGGTCGGTCTGAGCCCTGTTCTTTGCCCCAAAGCTACTGGGTAGGAACAGAGGTCCCAATGCTGGGTTCCTGGTCCCTGGATCAGGCAGGGCAGGAGCGCGCTTTCCTTGCATGCTCAGCAGAGATCTCTCTGCCCCCTGGTTACCCTGTTCCTCTTCTCACCAGGCCTTTATCTCTGGGGCTCCACTGGTCCAGGTCCATCAATCATCTTTATAATGTTGGATTTAATCTCATTTTTTTGTGGTTTTGTTTTGTTAGGCTATGCAGGGCTTGCTGTAGTGAGATAACTTTGTTCTGAAGATGCCATGTTGCCCGGACTCTTGTTGTTAGTATTCTTATGGTAGTCTTTAGTCATCTGCTTGTCTCAAGTTATTTCTGGTGTAGCAGGTATTAAGAAAACAGGAAATTACCTATGCAGCTAGCCTCCAGTGACCAGCCTTGAGTTGGATATTCTTGCTGTAACAGGCCTGGTTATTCCTTGTGCAGAGGGCCTGAATGTGCCTTGTTTATTGGCCCTGATGGAGACCAGCAAATTGGTGGGCAGACAATAGAACTCACAAGGTGGAGATCCTATAGCTATCTAGGGCAGCTGGGTATGCCCCATGAAAAGGTCTTCTCTCTGATACTTCATTACATTCGTCCTCCCCATTCCCCAAAAGTATATCTACACACACACACACACACACACATACACACACACACACACACACACACACACACACACATACATACATACACACACATACATTCCACCAGACCTTTTCACTCTGAGGCCTCATGTTTCTCTTTCATCCTATGTTCCTGTTTCTGGCCCCCTGAACTTAGAACACACATACAAATCTATCTTATTTCCTCTTTCAGTGAAATCTGTGTGTTTTCCTTAATCCTATATTTTAATGCTGTAGAATTTTAAATGTCAGAATGTTCATAATATGATATTGATATTAGCATGATATCTTGGGACATGAACAAGAAAAGAACAAGGGTTGATGCATCTTCTCTTACTAAGGTGAGCCCAGGTAGTCCTCTGTTGTATATGTGTCAGTGTTCTTGAAGAATTTTTTAAAGTGAAAATGAATTTAAAAATATCAAGGCTTGGCATGGTGGTACATTATTTAATCCCAGTGCTCAGAAGGTAGAGGCTGATTGATCTCTGAGTTTGATGCATCTTGGTCTACTAAAGGAGCTTCATCACAGCAAAGCTTAGGCTAGTGAAGCAAACCATAGAAAATAAAATGTTGATAAAAAATTTATCTGAATGATTGGTGGATTTTCCAACCCAACACTCAGCAGAACTTAGAAGCTTCAGCCATGTTGACCTAGGTTAAGAGTCAAGAATACAATTTGGAGCCTTCCTCTGCAACTAAGGAAATGTGTTGAGACTAGGTATATGTTAGGTGTGTCCTTGTAGGAGTCTTAGAGAGGCCATTGTGTAAAGCTGAAGCTTGGATAGCATTGGAGACCCCAAGATATAAAACATTCCAGAGTTGTGAGTTTCATGATAAAGAAAGCTGCTATCAAGAAGCAGAGCCAGACCAAGGAGGAGGAGAAGCACTTGGGAGTTAACAAAGATAATAGTTATAAATCTGAAGAGTGCTTTTACAGAAGACATGGAGATGTAGGATTTGGAGTTTTCCCACTTGATTTAGTCCAGCATTTCCTTGCTATGCTCCTTTTCATCTCTTTTGGAATGGTAATGTACATCCTTTGACACTGTATGTTGTAAGTATGTGATCTGATTTTTATTTTAATTTTAAAGGAGGTCATAGTTAAGACATTGCCATGAGTCTTGTAAGACACTTTGAAAGTGAGAACTGTGGAGGCCATTATAGATTGTGGGTGAGGACTTTAGAAATTGGATTGAATGCAGTTTTGCATTAAGATATAACTACAAGTCTACAGCAACCAAAAGTTTAATGTGGTTTGACTAAATATGGCCCCCTGGTGGTTCATAGAAAGTAGCACTACAAAGAGCTGTGACCTTGTTGGAGTAGATGTGACCTTGTTGAAGGAAGTGTGTCACTGTGGTTAGGTTCAGAAGCTCAATCCAGGACCAGTGGCTTGCTCACTCTTCCTGTTGCCAGCTGATCCAGATGTAGAACTATAAGCTACCCCTCTAGTACTATGTTTTCATGTATGCTGCTACACTCCCTGTCATGATAGCAACAGACTAAGCTCTGAACTGCAAGCCAGCTCCAATAAAAAATTTTCCATATAAGTGCTGCTGTAGTCATGTTGTTTATTCACAGGAAAAAAACTAACTAAGACATTTGGCTATATTAGAGAGTCTTGAACTTTTAAAAATACTTTGGACATAAAATACTGAACTTTGCAGTATTTTTAAGACTGTGGGACTTTTTAAATTGTTAGTTTTTAAACATAGTAAAATAGAATAAGATAAAACAGAAGTTATCACATCAAAGTTGAAAGAGGCAAACAGAAGAAAAAGAGCAACAAGACACAAGAATAAGATACCCACATATTCACACATACAGTATTTCCATAAAAGAACTAAGGTGAAAGTTACATGCATGCACACACATGCACACACTCGCACATACACATACATACATACATACACACACACACATACACACACATACACACACACAAAGAAAACTCGGTGTAGATAATGTAGTACATGTGCCTGCTGTTTTAGTCTGTGTAAGTTCATATGAGCTCTTCTTATTTTATATAGAGAGATATGTTTTCCTGGATTACTCCTTGCACTCTGATTTTCATACTTCCTGTGTTTCCTCTTCCACATGGTTCCCTGAGCTATGATGGGAAAGATTTGATGGACACATCTCAGTTAGAGATGTGTATTCCAATCTCTCTCTCTCTCTCTCTCTCTCTCTCTCTCTCTCTCTCTCTCTCTTTCTCTCTCTCTCTCTTTCCTTTCTTTCCTTCCTCCCCCCTCCAATATCTACCTGTGGGTTTCTGTATTTTTTCTCATCTGTTACATAAGGAAGCTTCTCTGCTGATGGTTAAACAGGGCATTGATCTATGAATATAGAATAATCAATAGTTGTCATTTTATTTTTAAAGTAGTATTGTTTAGTTTTATTCTAGATATATGGACTATATAGTCTCTAATTCCTAGTTACCCAAGCAGTGTTGTGTATGGATTTTAAACATGAACTTGTCTTTAAGTAAATCATACATCACTTCCTTACTCACAGCAAGGTTTGTGCCACCATTACCCTAGCATATTTTGAGGGCAGCAAAGATTATAGATCAAAGATTTTTGAGGCTGAGTTTATATTTCTTTTTTTGCTAGCCTGTATACTACTTTATTGTATCAAAGATACTAGAACATGGAGCATAGGGTAAAGGTTTTATGGAGACAGCAGGTCTACCTCCCCATTATCAAAGAGTTGTGTGGCTGCTGTCTGCAGGAGGACCTTATTGTCAAATGTTGGAGAGCAGCCTATTATCTGGTAACAGCTTGGGTTATTTGAGAATTTTTATGGGATCCTTTTAGCCAACAATTGTATGTGATTCAGTCCCAGTAATGGAAAGTTTTGTTTGGTGACAAAATATAGCCAGCTGAAATACATTTCCCTCATTCTTTGGAGATTTCATTAGGATTGCCTTCATATATTCTAAGAAATTTCTACTGTTCCACTTTTCTACTGTACTTCAAACACACCTTACTTCTAGATCTCTCTGCCTGTATTCTCTCCCTCATCCTGTTGTGTCTTCCCCATTACATCTTCTTGTTCCTGGCCCCATGAACTTAGTATACCCATACAAATCTATCTTATTTCCCCTCTCACTGAAATTTGTGTGTTCCCTTCCATCATTTCTTCTAATGCTGTAAATTATTAAATGTCAAAATGTTTACCATGTGATATTTATATTAACATGAGATCGTAGGAGATGAACAAAAAAAAGAAGGGTAATGGCTTCTTAGTAATGTGCTTTTCTGTCAAGTTAGCAAGGAGTATGTTGTACTAATTAGTTATATCATCTTGTGTCAAGTTACTGATAACATTACTCTCAAAATACCTCCCTAAGTTCTCCCTTAGTCAAGTCTGTGGTACATTTATTTGATGATTGATATGGCAGGCTCAAGTCACTGTCAGTGGTGTCACTGGTTTTCCTGAGATAATAACAAAACAGTCTGAATAAGCCATAAGGAGCAGTCTTCCATGGGGTCTTTAGATTCTGTCTTCATGTCCTTGTTTTGAATTCTTGCCCTGACTTTCCATGGATGATGGATTATACATTGTAAAGATGAAATAAATCCTTTCTCCTTCTAGTCTGAACTTGTACCCTAAGCAGAATGGGTGCTGGTTCCGCACCCATTCCCAAAACACCCAGAAATCTGTCACCCAGATTCTCTAACATGCCTAGGATCACAAGGGAGGAGGACCTAATGTCCAGAATAACTGGGTCCCTCAGGAACCAAGGATGCAGGAACCCAACCCAGTAGTGGCATGGGGTCCCTCTGTTCTGAACTTGTGCCTTGAGAAATACTTGAGCACTTGTTCCATACCCATTCTCACAATACCCAGAGAAAGCTTGTATCCAAGGTGCTCTAACATGCCCAGGTTCACAAGTACCATAACAACACTCCCAGGATCATAGGATCACAGAGGATGTGTGACCCCCAGGAGAATAAACATACCAGGAACACTGGAGTTCTGACACACTCAAGATCAACATCTTTCCCAGCACCCAGAATAACTACACCCCCAGTAACCAGGGAACCAAAACCAGTCAAACAACCAAAACCTTTTTTTTTTTTCTAGTCTGTATCTGTGCCCGGAGCAAACTAAGGGCTCTTCCCATCCCAGTCCTGCAACACCTAGAAATATCTTGACTCCCAGGAGCTTGGTCAAACAAGGATTTAAGTACTTCAAAGGCAACTTGACTCCCAAAATCTCTGACACAACAAGGATCCCAGGATTACGGGATCCCAGAATCACAGGATCATAAAGACAGCTGGACTCTGAGGAGTTCTAACACAACAAAGATAACAAGTAGGTCAGGCTCCAGTCAGAGACAGCTAGAGCTTGTAGCATTAGAGATAACCAGATGGTGAGAGGCAAGGACAAGAACAGAAGAAACAGAAACCAATGCTACTTTACATCATCAGAACCCAGTTCTCCTACTATAGCAAGTCTTGGATACCCCATCACCACACCAATAATAGTGAGATTCAGACTCAAAATCAGATATCATTATGAAGATAGAGGACTTTAGGAAAGATATAAATAACTCCTTTAATGAAATACAGGAGAGCAGAGGAAAACAACTAGAAGCACTTAAAGTGGAAAGACAAAAATTCCTTAAAGAATTATAAGAAAAAACAACCAAAGAGGTGAAGAAATTGATCAAAACAACCCAGTATCTAAAAATGGAGATAGAAACAATAAAGAACTCACAGAAAGACACAACCCTGGAGATGGAATACCTAGGAAAGAGATCAGGAGTCATAGATGCAAGCATCACCAATAGAATACATAAGGTAAAAGAAATAATCTCAGTTGAAGAAGATACCATAGCATACATTGAAACAACAGTCCAAAAAATGCAAAATGCACAAAGATCCTAACCTAAAACATTGAGAAAATACAAGAAATAATGAGAAAACAAAATCTAAGGATAATAATCTATTCCTAACTTAAAGGGCTAGTAAATATCTTCAATAAAATTATAGAAGAAAACTTCCCTAACCTAAAGAGAAAGATGCCCATGAACATACAAGAAGCCTGCAGAACTCCAAATAGACTGGACAAGAAAAGTAATTCCTCCCATCACATAATAAACAAAACACCAAAGGTACAAAGAAAAAGAAAGAATATTAAAAGCAGTAAGGGGGAAAGGTCAAATAATATATAAAGACAGACCTTACAGAATTACACTTGACTTCTTACAAGAGACTCTAAAGGCCATAAGATCCTAGACCGATGTCATAGAAAACATAAGAGCACAAAAATGCCAGCCCAGGCTACTATACACTGTAAAACTCTCAATTAACATAGATGGAGAAACTAAGATATTACATGACACAACAATATCTTTTACACAATATCTTTCCAAAACCCAGCCTTAAAAAGAATAATAGAAAACTCCAATCCAAGAAAAAAGGTACACAACAGAAAAAACTAAAAAGTAATCTTCTTCAAACAAATCCAAAAAAATTCAAACAAATCCAAAAAAAGTTAGCCATGAAACACACTTTCACCTCTAACAGCAAAAATAACAGAAAGCAACAATCAGCTTTCCTTAATTTCTCTTAACATCAATTCTTCAATGGAAGAATGTCTATTCAGTAGCAGACTGAATATGTAAACAGGACTCAGCCATTTGCTGCATATAAGAAACACACCTAAGTGACAAAGACAGGCACTACCTCAAAGTAAAATGCTGGAAAAAAATTCCAAGAAAATGTTCCCAGGAAACCAACTGAAGTACCCATTATAATACTGAATAAAATAGACTTTCAAGAAAAAATTATCAAAAATCCCCAAAAAACTGGAGGACCCTTCATATTCATCAAAGAGAGAAACCTATGAATATAAACCCTAAATTCTGAGCATCTATGCTCTAAATGCAACGGCACCCACATTCATTTAAAAAAAAAAAACACTTTACTAAAGATCAAAGCACACATTGCACTACACATAATAGTCATGGAAGACTTCAACACCCCACTCTCATCAATGGACAGATCATTGAAAAGAAACTAAAGAGAGACAGAGTGAAAGTAAGAGAAGTTATGAACCAAATGGACAACAGACATCTACAGAACATTTCATTCTAAAACAAAAGAAGACACTTTCTTCTCATTACCTCATGGTGCTTTGTTCAAAATTAACTATATAATCAGTCCCAAAACAAGCCTAGAGCCTCCATCTCTGCCCAGAGCGACAAGAAGATCAGGCATATTGCCATCAGAACTTGAGGCCTGCCTGCAGAGAACTGAGCACCCAAGGGCCACACAGGAATGTTCTCCCCATTGAGCCCACAGGTGAGCCCAAGCTCTCTCTCCACTGATTGTCTGAGGAGGACCACAGCGAACTTTCATGATGAAGGTATCGCAGTGCAGTCTTGGATCAGACTGTTATGGCCTCCATCTCAGCCCAGAGCCATAGAAAGATCAGGCATACTGCCATCAGGAGTCACTGCCTACCAGCAGAGAACCTGTCCACAGAGAACTGAGTGTACAGAGAAGACTCAGAAGCGCTCTCCCTATGGAGGACATGGGAATCCCTCTGCAGCCAGAGCTAGTGCTGGCCCATTGCCATTGGAACTCACATACTTTCCATAGAGAGCTGAACACCTATTAGGACTGATGGCTTGCCCACAGGTTTCCAGGTTTCTGGAAGAGCTGAAGGAGAACCCCCACTCTTGACCACAGTACACATCCCTCCCCACTGTCTTTCTTTGGAGATGCAACTTGCAACTCTCAGGGTTCATGGGGCAGTGCTGCCTGGAAACAGACACTTCTGGGCCAAGGTCTGAGCCAGCCCTGTTGTATGAGAACTAGGGACTGCCTTTGGAACTCATCGCCTACCCTGAGAGCCTAATACACAGGAACAATCTCCCTCTGGAGACCATGGGCCCACAGACCCAAGAAGACACAAGCTCCAATAAGAGACAACAAGATCACCTTGCATCCCCAATAACATGATGACAAGAGGGAAGCATAAGAATCTAAGAAACAAAAACCAAGACAACCTGGCAATATCAGAACACAGTTCTCCCAACATGGCAAATAGTGGATATCCCAATTCACCAAAAAAGCAAGATTTAGACATAAAATCATACTTCATGATGATGATTGAGAACTCTCAAGAAGCACATGAATAACACACTTAAAGAAGTACAAGAAAGCCAGAAGACTGCATGCAAAGAAGTTGCAGCCCTTAAAGAGGAAACACAAAAATCACTTAAAAAACTAAAGGAAAGCACAAATAAATAGGTGAAGAAACTGACAGAAATAGAAACAATGAAGAAATCATAAAAGGAGACAACCCTGAAGTTGTGTGAAACCTAGGAAAGACATCACTAACATTATACAAGAGATGGAAGAAAGAATCTTATGAACAGAAGATACCATAGAAATCATTGACACAACAGTCAGAGGAAATGCAAAAATTACAAAAATTCTAACCCCAAATATTTAGGAAATCCAAATCACAATGAGATGACAAAACCTAGGAATAATAGGTGTAGAAGAGAGCAAAGACTCCAACTAAAGGGCCAAGTAAATATCTTCAACAAAATTATGGGGGAAAAAACTTCCCTTACCTAAGAATAGAGATGACCAGGAAGATAAAAGAAGCCTAGTGAAACCCAAATAGATTGGACCAGAAGAGAAATTCTTCCAGACACATAATAGTCAAAACAACAAATGCTCAAAGCAAAGAAAAAATACTAAAAGCACTAAGGGAAAAAGGACAAGTAATATATAAAGGCAGATTGATCAGAATTACATCAGACATTTACAGAGACTATAAAAGCTACAATATACTGGACTGATGTCATACAGGCCCTAAGAGAACTAAAATATCAGCCCAGGTTACTATACCCAGCAAAACTCTCAATTACCATAGATGGAGATTTACCATAAATCAAATTTACACATTATCTATCCACAAATTCAGCACTACAAAGAATAATAGATGGAAAACTCCATCACAAAAAGGGAAACTTCACCCTCGGAATATTAAGAAACTAATCTTTTGCAACAAACACCAAAGAAGAAAAACACACAAACATAATTCTACCTCTAGCAAGAAAAATAGCAGAAAACATCACTATTCCTCAATATCTCTTAACATCAATGGACTCATTTCCCATTAAAAGACATAAACTATCAGACTGGATACATAAACAGCATCCAGCATTTTGCTGCATACAGGAAACTCATCTCAGCAACAAAGACAGGAACTACCTCAGAGTAAAAGGTTGGGAAAAAGCTTTCCATGAAAATGATTCCAAGAAACAAGCTATAGTAGCTATCCTGATATTGAATAAAATTTTTCACCCAAAGGTCATCAAAAGAGACAATGAAGGACACTTGTACTCACCAATGAAAAAATATATCAAGAGGAACTCTCAGTCCTGAACATCTATGCTCCAAATAGAATATCAACCACATTCATAAAAGAAACTCTACTAAAGCCCAATGCATACATTGCACAACACAATAATAGTGGGGGACTTCAACACTCCATTCTCATCAATTGACAGATCATGGAAGCAGAAACTGAATAGAGACACAGTGAAATTAACAGAAGTTATGAACCAAATGGATTTAATACACATCTATAGAATATTTCATCCTAAAACAAAAGAATATACTTTCTTCTCAGCATCTCACAGCACCTACTGCACAATTGACCATATAGTCGGTCACAAAACAGACCTCAAAAGATACAATAACATTAAAATAATTCCATGCATCCCATCAGATCAACATGGACTAAGACTGGTCTTCAATAACAACAAACACACACACACACACACACACACACACACACACACACAAAACCCACATACACATGGAAGCTTAACAATACTCTACTCAACGGTAGCTTGGTCAAGAAAGAAATAAAGAAAAAAATAAAAGACTTTTTAGATTTTAATGAAACTTAATGCACAACATACCCAAACTTATTGAATGCAATGAAAGCAGTGCTAATAGGAAAACTAATAGCTCTGAGCGCTGACAAAAAGATACTGGGGATAGCATTCACTAACAGCTTAACAGCACACCTGAAAGCTCTAGAACACAAAGAAGCAGATACACCCAAGAGGAGTAGACAGCAGGAAATAATCAAACTCAGAGCTGAAATAAACCAAATATTTAAAAAAAGAACTATACAAAGAATCAACAATACCAAGGGCTGGTTTCAAATTAATAAAATCAGAAATGAAAGGGAAAACATTGTAGATTGTCCTGAAGCTGTTTGTATTTTAATGTTAATTCCACTTCCCCAAGAAGGGCTGCCTAGTTACATACTCTTGAGGTGACTTCAACCCAACCTTCTCATTTTAATTAATAAAATAAAGGAAATCCAGTGACTGGGTGGGGTGAGGGAAGTAGAGAGGGCTGAGAGGTCTGAAGAGGTCAGAGGACATAGAGTAAAGGTTGTGGCAAGATGGAGGTTCCCAAGGACCAGCTAGACCCAGGTGATATTGATTGACATTAAATAGCTCTGAACAATAAAGATTTTATAGGTCTAATATCTCATATAGAAAGTCAGTTTGTATCTTTGTCTATTTGATGCAGTCTTGTTGTATAGATGATTTGTGGGTTGAGAGTTGAATATATAAACCTCTATGAAAGGCTATTAGGGTTCACAGTCATATTTATGTGAGATTTTAGGGCACAGAAACACCCCAGAACAGAGGCAGAGAACAGGAGGTAGAAAACTGCCAGAGAAGAAAGTTGCATAAGCAAGTTGGGCTGTGGTGGTGGCTCAGACCAGGCACCAGAGGTGTGTCTAGCTGTGTATCAGGATCAGGCCTGAGAAGTGAGAACTCAGGGATGATAGAGAGAGAAACCCTTTATGTTTTTTAATATTTACTGCAAGAAGACATAACAACAAAAACTGAGGAAATTCAAGAAATCATCAGATCCTACTACAAAAGCCTATTCTCAACAAAACTGGAAAATCTAGTAACATGGACAATTTTCTAGACATATACCAGGTACCAAAGTTAAATAAGGATCGTAAAAATTATCTAAACAGTCCTATAACCCCTAAAAAAAAAAAAAAGAAGCAGAATTCAAAAGCTTTCCACCCCCCCCCCCCCCTTAAAAAGCAGCTCAGGACCAGATGGGTTTAGGGCAGAATGCTATCAGATCTTCAGAGAAGACAAAATACCAATATTCTCCATACTATTCCACAAAACATAATAGAGGGAATTCTTCCCAAATCATTCTATGAAGCTGTAATTTCTAAACCACACAAAGACCCTAGAAAGAAAGAGAAATTCAGATCAATTTGCCTCATGAACATTGATGCAAAAATACTCAATAAAATCCTTGGAAACCAAATCCAAGAACACATCAAAACAATCATTCAACATGACCAAGTAGGCTTCATCCCAGGGATGCAAAGATAGTTTAATATATGAAAATCCATCAACGCCATCCTATATAAACAAACTTTAAAAGAAAGCCAAATGAACAACAACAACAACAACAACAAAAAACTAGAAGATCATTTCTTTAGATGCTCAGAAAGCATTTGACAAAATTCAACACCCGTTCATGTTAAAAGTCTTGAAAAGATCAAGACTTCAAGGCTCATACTTAAACACAGTAAAAGCAATATACAGCAAACCAGTAGCAAACATCAAACTAAATGGTGAAAAACTTCAAGGAATCCCACTAAAAGAATGGACTAGATAAGGCTGCTCACTCTCTTTTTACCTATTTAATATAGTACTGGAAATACTAGTCAGAATAATTAGACAGCAAAAAAAAAAAAAAATCAAAGAAATACAAATTGGAAAGGAAGAAGTCAAAATATCACTATTTGCAGATGATATGATAGTATACTTATGAGACCACAAAAATTCCACCAGAGAACTTTTATAGCTGATAAACAACTACAGTAAAATGGCTGGATATAAAATTAACTCAAACAGATCAGTAGCCTTCCTCTACTTTAAAGACAAACAGGTTTAAAAAGAAATTAGAGAATTGACCCTCTTCACAATAGTTACCAATAATATAAAATACCTTGGTGTGACCTTAACCAGGCAAGTGAAGAGTCTGTATGACAAAAACTACCAGTTGCTGAAGAAAAAAAAATTGAAGAAGACCTCAGAAGATGGAACGATCTCCCATGTTCATGGATTATAAAGATCATCATACTAAAAATGGACATTTTGCCTAAAGCAATCTACAGATTCAATGCAATCCCCATTAAAATTCCAACTCAGAGTTAGAAAGAGTTAATTCTTCATAGTTAGAAAGATCAATTTGCAAATTTATTTGGAATAATAATAAAACCAAGATATCAAAAACTATTCTCAACAATCAAAAACGTCTGGGGGAATCACCATCCCTGACCTCAAGCTGTATTACAGATCAATCTTGATAAAACAAACAAACAAACAAACAAAAACTGTATAGTATTGGTACGGAGACAGTCAGGTAGAGCAAGGGACTAGAATAGAAGACTCAGATATGAATGTACATTCCTATGGAAATTTGATCTTTGCCAAAGGAGCTAAAAACATTCAATAGAAAAAGGACAGCCTATTAAACAAATGGTGTTGGTTCAACTGGCAGTCAGCATGCAAAAGAATGAAAATTGATAGTTTCTTATCTCCTTGTACAAATTTCAAGTCCAAGTGGATCAAAGATCTCCACATAAAACCAGGTACACTAAAACCAATAGAACAGAAAGTGGGGAAGAGCTTAGAACACATAGGCACAGAGGAAATTTTCTTGAATAGAACACCAGTGGCATATGCTCTAAGATCAAGAATCAACAAATGGGACATCTTGAAATTGCAAAGCTTCTGTAAGGCAAAGGACACTGTCAAAAGGACAAAACAGCAACCACCAGATTGGGAAAAATCTTTACCAATTCTACATCTGATAGAGGGATAGTATCTAATTTATACAAAGAACTCAAGAAGTTAGACTTTAGAGAATCAAATAACCCTATTAAAAATGGCATACAGAACTGAACAAAGAATTCTCAACTGAGGATTATTGAATGGCCGAAAAGCACCTAAATAAATATTCAACATCAGGAAAATGCAAATCAAAACCTCTCTGAGAATCTACCTCACACCAGTCAGAATGGTTAAGATCAAAAATTCAGGTAATACCAGATACTGTCGAAGATGTGGAGAAAGAGAAACACTCCTCCATTGTTGGTGGCATTGCAAGCTGATACAACCACTCTCGAAATCATTCTGGCGGTTCCTCAGAAAATTCGACATAGTACTACCTGAGGACCTAGCTGTACCACTCCTGGGCATATACCAAAAAGAATCTCCAACCTCAACATGGACATATACACAACCATGTTCATAACAGTCTTATTTATAATAGCCAGAAGCTGGAAAGAACTCAGATATACTTCAATAGAGAAATGGATACAAAAATTGTGGTACATATACACAATGAAGTATTACTCGGCCATCAAAAACAATGACTCCAGGAAATTCCTTGGCAAATGGATAGAACTAGAAAATATCATTCTAAGTGAGGTAACCCAGTCACAAAAGAACACACATGGTATGCACATACTGATAAGTGGATACTATCCCCAAAACTTGGAATGCTCGAGGAACCACAGAACTTTTGAAGGTCATATTGAAGGAACAACAGAATGTGGATGCTTCAGGGAGAACAAAATATTCACCGGAGGAAATACAAGGACAAAGGGAGAAGCAGGGGTTGAAAAAAGATCATTCAGAGACTGCCTCACCTGGGCACCCACTCCATATGCAGCCACCAAACTCAAGCACTATTGCTGATGGCAAGAAGTGCTTACTGGGAGATATAGATGGCTTTGCCACAGTCATACTGATACAGTTGAGGATTCTTGCAGCTAATCTTCAGAATGTACATGGCAACCCAAATTAAGGAGCTAGAGAAAGGACTGAAGGAGCTGAAAGGGTTTGCCACCCCATGGGATGAACATCATTATCAACCAATCAATCTTTCCAGAGCTTCCAAGAACTAAAGTACCAACCAATGAGTACACATGGAGAGACCCATGGATACAGTTGCATATGTAACAGATGACAGCATTGTCTGGCATCAATGGGAGAAAAGTCCTCTAGTCCAGTGAAGGCTGGTTTTCCCATTGTAGGGGAAAACCAAGGTGCTGAGTTGGAGAGGGTAGTGAGAGAGGGAGCACCATTATGGAAGCAGGGGGAGGTGGCAGGAGGTATGAAGGTGGGGGGAAGCAAATAACATTTGAAATGTAAATACAGAGAATATCCAATAAAAAAGTTTAAATTCTCAAGATATTTGTATATATTGAATATGAGCAGTCTATAGTATGTAGGGTTGGTATAGATTTTTTCCTAATCTATAAGTTGCAGTTTTGTATTGTTTACAGTGTCCTTTGTCATATATAATCTTCTCAATCTATTTGTGTATAGTGGATCATTTTTAGTAGTATGCAAAAATATCTCAATTTTTATTTTTAAGGATAATTGTCATTACAGAAAGAAATGATTTTATACAAATCAAAAACATTAGTACTCAATAATCAAAAACTTGAACTAAAGGATAATTAAAAACTTATGTTTGGCACTGGAAGAAGGATGTCTATTAGTCTTCTTAAACAACTGCTTTAAAGTAAAAAATGCTAAGTTCTAATAGGGCTGCAGTGTGCTGGCCAATAACTTGTAGGCAAACATCTGTTTCAAACATTCAATGGTATTCAAAGCTCCATCTATGACACTGTAGTTCTTTAGAAGCTTTTTTGGTAACACAGTTTATTCATGCAGGCACTGTTTGCAAGAGCACAAAGGAATGCCAAGAGGCCACTGGCATGATTTGACACAAACCATTCCCATTTCAAGAAAGCTAATGGCAAAATAGTAACAGCATCAGCATCATGAGGAGGAGGTCTGCAGTTTCTAATGTTGGATTCTTTTAAATCTCTAAGAATATGGATAAACAAAAACAAAAGAAAAGCCACATAGTGACCATTTCACCCATTTACTTACATAGTAGAAGGAAAGAAGAGAACAAAAAAACAGGTTGTCATTAAACACTATGATACACAATTATTAATTTTATAAAAAAGCCAAAAGCCTATTGTTCGGAGAAAACTGGATAGAACTGGAGAACATTACAGTAAGCACAGTAAAGCAGAAGCGAAAAAAATAAGCAAAATCATTTTCTGTCATTCACAGAATCTAGCTAGCATCAACCTTTAAAGTAGGAAGGGAACACTCTGGGAGAGGAAAGGGAACCATGAGGAGGTAGAGTAAAGAATAACAGGAGTGCATAGGATAGAGCACATCACACAGATACATCATGTGTACTAAAAAAAATGAAACTCAAATGCAGGCCTGGTTGAGACTGTGCTGCAAGTAGCCAGGGCACAGAGAGGTCTGGGCTGAGCCCGAGGAGGGCTTAGCCCCCTGACTGGTTCAGGGGAACAGGAACTCTGCCACAGGGACTCGGATTCCACTCAGAGGGCTCATTCGAGCAGACCAAACTCTCAAGACATTTGCCACCAGGAACACCGGAGAGTGAAGGACACAGGCCAGGTACACTGGAGAGATGGAAACCAATCACTAACAACAAGATCATGTATAATCACAGACAACAAGATGGCAAGAGGAAAGTGAAAGAACCTATCCAATGGAAACAAAGACAACCTGGTCACATCAGAATCCAGTTTTCCCATTACAGCAAACAGCAGAATGCCAAAAAATTTCAGAAAAAGAAGACTCAGACATGAAATCATACCTCAAGATGATGATGAAGATCCTTAAAAAAGAACAGAAGGAAAAGAATAAAGAGTTAGAAGGTTTTATTTTAAAGAGAAAACACTAAAAACATTAAAAAATATCAAAGAACTAGAGGAAAGGAGAACAAAAGTGATGAAGGAATTGAAGAAGGAATTTAAAATGGAAATGGAAAGAATAAAGAAAACATTGAAGAGGACAACCCTGGGGGTAGCAAACCTAAAAAAAAAATCAGCAGTCACAGATGCAAGCATTTCCAAAAGACTACAAGAGATGGAAGAGAGAATCTCGGGGAGTGAAGACAACAGTGAAAACATAGACAAAATAGTCAGAGAAGATGCAAAAGCAAAAAGCTCCTAACCCAAAATGTGCAGGACACAATGAGAAGACCAAACCTAAGGATAATAGGAATAGAAGAGAGTGAAGAATATCAACTAAGAGGCACAGTAAATATCTTCAACAAAATCATAGAACAAAACTTCCCTACCCTTAAGAATGAAATGACCATGAGCATAAAAGAAGCCTACAGAACTCCAAATAGAGTGAACCAGAAAAGAAATATCTCCTGACACTTAATAGTCAAAACACCAAGTGTCCAAGCAAAGAAAGAATACTAAAAGCAGTAAGGGAAAATGGTCATGTAACATATAAAAGCAGACCAATCAGAATCACACCTGACATCTCAACAGAGACTATGAAAGCTAGAAGATCCTGACCAGACATCATGCAGACCCTAAGAGACCACAAGTGACAGCCCAAGCTAGTATAGCTAGCAAAACTCTCAATCACCATAGATGGAGAGACCAAGATATTCCAGGACAAAATTAAATTTACGCAGTATCTGACCACAAACCCAGCACTACAACAAATTATAGGTGGAAAACCCAATACAAGGAGGGAAACTACAACCAAGTAAAAGCAAGAAAATACATAAGCAAGAAAATCAAAAGAAGAAAGACACACAGGCACAATTCTACCTCTAAAAGCAAAAGTAGCAGAAAAGAGCAACCACTATTCCTTAATCTACTAACTTAAAAGGACTCAATTCCCCAATAAAGAGACATAGGCTATCAGACTGGATACATAAACAGAATCCAGCATTTTGCTCCATACAGGAAACTCATCTCAGAGAAAAATACAGACCCTATCTCAGAATAAAAGGTTGGGAAAAAAAAAAACCTTCCTTGCAAACGACCCCAAGAAACAAGCTGGAGTAGCCATTCTAATATCAAACAAAGTAGATTTTCAACCAAAAGTTATCAAAAAAGATAAAGAAGTACGCTTTTACTCACCACAGGGAAAATTTGTCAGGGGGAACCCTCAATCCTTAACATATATGCTCCAAATACAAGAGCACCCATATACATAAAAGAAACTCTACTAAACCTCAAAAGGCACATTGCATCCCACACAAAAATAGTAGGAGACCTCATCAACCCACTCACATCAATGGGCAGATCATGGAAACAGAAACTCAACAAGGATGAAGTGAAACTAGCAGAGGTTATAAACCAATTGCAATTAATAGACATCTACAGAACATGTCATCCTAAAACAAAAGAATACATGTTCTTTCCAGCACCTCACAGCACCTTCTACAAAACTGACGATATAATCGGTCACAAAATGAGCCTCAATAGATATAAGAAGATTGAAATACTTCCATGCATCCTTTCAGATCACCATGGTCTAAGGCTGGTCTTTAATAACAACAAATACAATAAAAAGCCCATATACACATGAAAACTAAACAATGCTCTATTAAATGATATCATGGTCAAAGAAGAAACAAAAAAAGAAATTAAGGATTTTCTAGAATTTAATGAAAATGAAAACACAACATACCCAAAACTATGGGATGCAATGAAAGCAGCACTGAGAGGAAATCTTGTAGCTCTGATTGCTTCCAAAAAGAAACTGGAGAGAGCAAACACTAGCAACGTGACAACACAGTTGAAAGTTTTAGAACAAAAGGAATCAGATACACCCAATAATAGTAGATGGCAATAAATAATCAAATTGAGAGCATAAATAAACCAAATAGAAACTAAAAGAACCATTCAAAGAATCAAAAAAACCAAGAGCTGGTTCTTTGAGAAAATTAACAAGATTGATGTACCCTTAGCCAGACTAACTATAGGGCAAAGAGAGAGCTCCCAAATTAACGAAATCAGAAAGGAAAGTGGAGACATAACAACTGAAACTGAGGAAATTCGAGAAATCATCAGATCCTACTACCAAAGCCTATACTCAACAAAGCTGGAAAATCTGGAGGAAATGGATGAATTCCTAGACAGATACCAGTTACTCAAGTTAAACTAGGACCAGGTAAAGCATCTAAATAATCCCATAACACCTAAAGAAATAGAAGCAGTCATTGAAAGCCAGCCAACCAAAACAAGGCCCTGGTCCAAATGGTTTCAGTGCAGAATTCTATCAGCCACTTATTGACAGCCTAATACCAATACTCTCCAAACTATTCCACAAAACAGAGTCAAATGGAACACTACCTAACTCATTTTTCAAGGCCAATATAACCCTCGTTCCTAAACCACACAAAGACCCTACAAGGAAAGAGATATTCAGACCAATCTCTCTTATGAACATTGATGTAAAAATACTCAACCAAATACTTACAAACTGAATCCAAGAACACATTAAAACAATCATTCAACATAATCAAGTAGGCTTCATCCCTCGGATGCAGGTTTGGTTTAATATAGAGATATCCATCAACATAGTCCACCATATAAAAAAACTCATAGAATAAAACCACATGGTTTGTCTCACTAGAAGCTGAGAAAGCAATTGACAAAATTAAACACCACTTCAGGTTAAAAGTCTTGGAAAGAACAGGAATCCAATGCCCATACCTAATCATAATAAAAGCAATATAGTAAATCAATAGCCAACATTAAAATTAATGGTGAGAAGCTTGAAGCAATCCCACTAAAATCATGGACTAGACAAGACTGCCCACTCTCACTCTACCTATTCAACATAGTGCTGTACGTTCTGGCAGGAGAAATTAAGGAAATCAAAGGGATACAAATTGGAAAGGAAGAAGTAAAAACATCACTGTTTGCAGATGACATGATAGTGTATGTAAGTGACCCCAAAAATTCCACCAGAGAACTTCTACAGCTGATAAACAAGTTCAGCAAGGTGAGTGGATATATAATTAACTCAAACAATTTTGTAGCCTTCCTCTACTCAAAGGACAAACAAGAGGAGAAGGAAATTAGGGAAAAGATACCCTTCACAATAGTCACAAATAATATGATATAGTTTGGTGTAACCATAACTAAGTAAGTAAACGAACTATATGACCAGAACTTCAAATCTCTGAAGAAGTAAATAGAGGAAGATCTCAGAAAATGGAATGATCCCCCATGCTCATGGATTGGAAAGATCAACATTATAAAAATGCCCATTGTACCAAAAGCAATCTACAGATTCAATGTAATCCCCATCAGAAGCCCAACCCAATTCTTCATAGTGCTGGAAAGAGCAATGTACAATTTCATCTGGAATAACAAAAGACCTAGAACAGTGAAATCAATCCTGAATAAGAAAACATTTGTGGGAATCACCATCCCAAACATCAAGCTATATTACAAGGCAATTATGTTAAAAAAAAAAAAAAAAAAAAAAAAAACTTCATGGTACTGGTACAGAGATAGGCACATGGATAAATGGAATAGAATAGAAGATCCATAAATGATCCCTCATATATACTGTCACTTGTTTTGACAAAGGAGTTATAAACATTCAACAAAAAAAGGACAGCCTCTTCAATAAATGGTGTTGGTCCAATTGTCACTCAACATGCAGAACAATGAGAATAGACACTTTTTTATCTCCTTGTACAATGCTCAAGTGCATGTGGATCAACTATCTCCACATTAAACCAGGCACACTGAAACTATTAGAAGAGATAGTTGGGAAAACCTTAGAACACATAGGCACAGGAAAAAAATTTCTGAATAGAACACCAATGGCTCATGCTCTAAGGTCAAATATCGACAAATGGGACTTAATGAGATTGCAAAGTTTATGTAAGGCTAAGGACACTGTTAAGAAAATAAAAAAGCAGCCAACAGATTGGAAAAAGATCTTTACCAACTCCACATTTGATAGTGGCCTAATATCCAAGATATACAAAGAACTCAAAAAGTTAGACACTAGAGAATCAAACAACCCTATTAAAAATGGGGTACAGAGCTAAACAAAATTTCTCAATTGAGGAGTATCAAGTGGCTGAGAAACATCTAAGGAAGTGCTCTACATCCTTAGTTATCAGGGAAATGCAAATCAAAACAACCCTTAGATTCTACCTCACACCAGTCAGAATGGCTAAGATCAAAAATTCAGATGACAGCAGATGCTGGCAAGGATGCTGAGAAAGAGGAACACTTCTCCACTGTTGGTGGGGTTGTAAACTGGTACAAACATTCTGGATATCAGACTGGCGGTCCTCAGAAAATTGGACATAGTACTACCTGAAGACCCAGTTATTCTACTTCTGGGCATATACCTCAGAGACACTCCAACATAGAACAAAGACATATGCACCATAATGTTCATAGCAGCCCTATTTATAATAGCCAAAAGCTGGAAAGAACCCAGATGTTCCTTAGTAGATGAATGGATACAGTATTGTGGTATATTTACACAATGGAGTACTACTCAGCTATCAGAAACAATGACTTTTTGAAATTCTTAAGAAAATTGATGCATCTAGAGAATATCATCCTGAGTGAGATAACCCAGTCACAAAAGAAGAGACATAATACGCAGTCACTGATAATTGAATTCTAACCCCAGAAAACTCTGAAAACACCAGAAACAACTCACAGACTATATGAAGTTCAAGAAAAATGAAGGTCAAAAAAAAAGTTGTAAAGTCATTATGCTTAATCGTTATACATGAAGAAAAGTTCGACTATTTCTAGGTTACATCTTGTTTTATATGTCATTTATGCTCATTGTAACTAATAAGATTTTAATACAGACTATCAAACCTTTAAGAAAATCAAGTACTGACAAAAATGTATTCATATACTTTTATGCAAAAATGCTTTTAAATCCTGTACACATATCTTTGTTTTTTAAAATAAAGTTGTTCAATTAAAAAAAGAAAACAACTCTCATTACTTTGTATAATATATACTAATAAAATGACAAACTATGAACTTGAATGTATTTTATTATGTCAGATATAGAGTCAATGCTGATATAAATGGTTAGCAAACTACAAAAGATTAAAAACATGAAATATACTCAATCCTAGAACTTGAAAACTCATTCCTTCTTTCTTTAATGATTTTGTATACAGCAATTCCTAAAAGCAAGAGTAATCATTGGCATGCCAGTGAATCATGAAAACATAGTCCTTTTTTTTTCTTTAAGTGATGCTATGAATATTAAATTCTTACCAAACTATTTTTTCAGTCCTTTCTGTTCCATGTCATATACATTTATTTTTTTATGTTTAAAGGAAATGAGGATAGCTAGTCTCAAGAGTTTTACCCCAGTGTCATGAGACTCCTGAAGTCTGCATGCTTAAGAGAACAGTATCTAAGTGCTCCTTTGTAATTCATCCTCCTCTCAGGTCTTTCACCTCTGTTTCACTTTTTCTTTTGTTTATTTGTTTTTAGATACTCTCTGTATTTACATTTGAAATGTAATCCCCTTCCCCCATCCTGCTCCCATCCCCCTCCACCTGTCTTCATGGAGGTGCCCTCCGTCCTAATCACCCTCTCTTCCCCAATGCCTAGGCATTCCCCTACATTGGGAAAACGTGCCCTCCCTGGACCAAGGGCTTCTTCTTCCATTTGGACAGGTTATAAAAGTTAGAGTAGTCTTCTGCTGCAGCAGCTCAAACGCTGCTCCAGCTCTGGGGCTGAAAGGTTTGGCAGCAGAGAACTCCAGGAAATCTCCGCCTACAACCCTAACCAATTTTCTAGTTATGCGTGTTTCCTAGGCAACCGACTTCAGCTTTCTCGCGGGAGCCGCAGTTTCCGGGCGTGACGTCACAACCGAAGATACACAAGCTGGCGAAGGTACTATCCCAACGACTTTGACTTGGGAACTCTGTGTTCCTAGGTCGTTAGTTTCGGAGCTCACTCCCCAGAGCCCTTTGTATCTCTTGGCTGTCATGGCTGGCGGGACCCGCGCAAGGAGCAGGGCAAACAAGGCGAGGCCGGTGAGTACCGCTGGCGCTGAAGGACCAGCTGACTGTGCATCTTTGAGTGAGCAGCCAAGGCTCTAGGATCTTCATTGGTCAAGAGAACCTCCTGTGGAAAATCGTGTACTCTAATCTATGGCCAAGGCAAAAAGAATAAGCTTATTTTTACTTTAAAGAAACGAAGAATGCCTGAAGTGAAGATATGCCAATTACTCCGATCAGTGCATATTGCATAATGTATTGAAATATCACACTGCTCTAGAAACATACAATTACTGTGCCACTAGAAATATATTTACAATACAATAGGATGTGAATAAAATATAAATGCCAATTCATAAGTTGACAAAGGATGTTAGTGAACATTTCTCCTCAGAAATTACATAAATAGTAAAAAATGAAAACAAACTCTTACTCATAAGAAAATGCCAATCAGTACCATACATGGAGACCTGCATATTCACTAGGATGGCTGTGATTTTAACATATTGCATAACAGCCAGCATGGGGAAGAATTTGAACAGCTACATGCTTTGGCTGAGATCATAAATTATATATCTTCTATTGGAAACAGGTTAGCAGTTTTGCAAAAACTAAATAAAAAATTTACTATTTGACCCCCTCTCAGTTCCAGAGGAGTGAAAGCAAGGGTTTGGCTTTGTTTTTTGGTTGATTTGCTTGTTTTTCTTTCCAGTTATCTTTACTTTTTAGGCTATAATATAATTACATTTTTCCCTTCACTTTTTTTCTCCAAATCCTCCCATAAACCCTTCCCTATTCTTCAAATTCATGGACCTCTTTTCAACGAATTGTATGTGTGTATGTGTGTGTGTGTATACATAAAATCCACAGAATGTTATTTCTATGTATGTTTTTGAGGCAAGGTTTTATTCAGTTTAGGCTGGTCTTGAACCTTCTATTCCCTTAAAAATACATCAAATTGTTGATCCTCCTTCTCCATGTCCCTGAGCTGTGATTTCAAGCATATACCACCATGCCTGGTTGCTTCACAAACAAAACTTCTCACAAGTTTGTCCATAGCAGCCCTTCCAATGGCCCAAAGTGAAACAATCCAAATGTCCATCAACAGGTGAAATGCATTAAGAAACTGTACTGTATAAGAAGAAATGATGCATTGGCACATGCTACAATGACTTGAATTCAGAAGCATAATGATAAAAGAATTAGAGAAACACAACACATGACACCAGTGTGAGTGTGTGCATTGTTAGGTATAGCTTATTCCACTGAAGCAGAATGGAGAGTTATTACTAGGAGCTTAGAAGAGAGGTAAAAGGTATATGCCCATTGGTAAATGTTGTGGATAAATAAAAATGTGTAGTCAACAAAAATTATGTGTTGATTGTTTGCTCTGGAGAACTCCCATTAATGCAAGTAAGCTAAGGTCATTGATTGAAATCACTTTTTTTTTTCAGTGTAGATGTTTAAGCCTTGGCAGGTATTTTTTTCATGTTTAAAAATGGTTTGTTTTTAAATAGCTTTAGAGAGCCAGGAAAAACTAAGCAGAAACTGGAAACTTTCACCAAACTCCTCACCTCCAACCCTTTTCCTCCTTATTGTTAGCATTGTGTATTCATTCCCTTGGGTTACTTGTTACAATTGATAAGCCAACAATGATACATTATTATTCAAAATGTTTACTCTTAATGTTATATATGCTATGTTTTTGGACCAATCTGTGAATACATTTATAGTTATAAACATAGGTAATGTATGTATTTACTATTACAAAATCAAATTATTGTTTCATTGCTGTAAAAATCTTTTATGCACTACTTATTCATTCTTCCATTCCATTGAGCATGGCAACCACAGTACTTTGCCTCCATAATTTTGCTTTCATTTGGAATACCATATAGTTGGAATTATGGAGCACACAGGCTTTCAGATAGCCTTTAGCTAATAATATCTACCTAATTCTCCCATAATTTTTTTTCTAATTGAATGTGTCATTTTAAAAATTCCATCATATGGCTATGTCGTATATTTTTTAGTCATTTGCCTATTGTAAAACATCTTGGTTGCTTCAGAGTTTTTACAGTTACAAGTAAAGGTGTTATGAAGGTGTGTATTCAAGTTTTTGTGTGGTATTGTGTGACATTATTCCTGGCAAGGCATGAGCAACTTGCCTCAGCTAGGGAACTAATAACAAAAAACAAAGGACAGCCATCAATAAAGTCCAAATGAGTGAGTTTCATTGGGGTTATTTAGAGGATCGTGTGTGAATGATTATTTACAAGAGGAAAATGATTCAAAGGCAGAAGCATTAATAAAAGCTCACACCAACATAAGTGGCAGCTTGTGAGAGCAGGAAAGCTGGAGCACACTGCATAGGCTGCTGTCTGCCTAACAAGTTCCAGGGAGTTCCTTTGGTTTGAACCTCTTTCAGGTAGTTTGGCTGCTCTCTGCTACCCTCAGGCAGTTAGGTTACTCTCTGCTGCTTCCATGATGCTTTACTGGTGTAAATCTTTTCTAGACAACCCCATTTGCCTGAGAGTGGTTTTTAGGAGTCTTTACTGCTTTTAGGGAAGGAAGCACTAGTAAAGCTGGTTAGTTTCAGAGACTTCCTGAAACTCTTTGAGTTTACTTTCTGAGCTTAAGAGCAGCCCTGAAGGATAAAATGTTTCACCCTCCCCCCCCCAGAATATACTGTCGTTTAACCTTCTCCTAAACACTGTGTCTTAAATACACTCTTTAACCTTCCTTTCCACAACCTGTGTCTTAAAATTTTTCCCTCCAAGATTGAGTCTTTTAATCTCAGAAGAAACTGATAGGAAGAATGTGGACACAAGTTTCCAATTTATGTAAATACCCAGAAGAACTCTTCCTGAGTGGCAGGTTTAAGTATGTAAAACAAATGAACAAATAAACAAAAACAAGAAAAATTCATTTCAAACTTTTATTTCAGAGTGACTGTAAATTTTCTAGGCTCACTATGTCTAGTACTTCTCAGTACTTTTACTGTCATTTATGTTAGTCTTTCTACTATGACCATTGTAAGAGGTAGGAAGTAGTAGATAATTTTGTTTTAATGTTTTAATCATCCAGATGCAATGATATAAATGCTTTTGTTCCATCATAATTCTCATCTGGAAAACTAAGGCCCAATGTGATGCTATTAAGAAACAGAGGCTATAGAACATAATCAGACTGTGAGCTCTCTGCCCTCATGAAAGACTTATTCTTCCAACTCACCTCCATCTGAGAGCAGAACACCAAAGGTCCACGTTAGAGATAGAGAGCAGCCCTTATCAGATTTTATTCTCTCCACGTTGAACTTCTTAATTTCTAGAATTATAAGAGATTTGTGTTTTGTAAATTATCTAGTCTAAACTGTAACTGACTCAGAAATAGTCTAAAGCATGGTCTATATATCTTCTTTAATGATGAGATAATTAGTATCAAACATTCATAATTTGTGATCTTATAAGAGAGATTCATAATTCGTGACCTTATAAGAGAGATTTCAGACACATAGCCAGTCCTCTTATTCTGGTTGAGGTTATAATGGAAAAAAAAAAAAACAAAAAAAAAAAAACAAAAAACAGTAACAACAATAAAAACCTGAAGTCTGTTTACCAGGGATTGGCCTAACAAGATGTCAAGTTATGCTTGTTCTAGAATTCCAGGTTTCTAGCACTGTAGGAAATGAATTTCTGTAATTAATTATATCAATGTGTATGTACTAAATCTAAGACCAGTCATAAGCACTGCTCCAAGCTAGCAGCTATTTTAGTCCTTATTAAATGATATTTCAGTGTAATGTACCAAATGAGAAATTTGTTGCCCTCATAATCTAACTAGGTATAACAGGAGTTGTAAGAGCTCTTTCTTGGATCTATGGAGGAATCTAGTAAATTATTTATTCAGCAAAGCTCAAGAAATCTAGAAATTTCATCAAGCTAGAAAGCTTCAGGATTTTTCTTGCATATTTTCCCCATTATATGGCATTAAAATGTCTCACCAAAATATCTAGAGTGGTCATTTCTTCTTGCCTACTAGATCCATCCAGGATAAACAATAATGGGCCATTGTGATATCTTTTCTGTCATCTCTAGAATTTTGCCTGGTGAGTTGGTTCACATAGCTCAACAGATAAACATAGCCGTCACCAAGCTTTAGAATCCTAGTTCAACCCTTGGGACTCACACCGTAGAAGGAGAGAACTGGCTGTCAAAAGTTTCCTGTTGACCTCCACATATGCACTGCTGAGGCATGCACATATCTTCACCTCCCACACATAGGTAGAAAACTGGATGGATAGATGGATGGATGGATGGATGGATGGATGGATGGATAGATGGATGGATGGGTGGGTGGGTAAGTGGATTGGTGGATGGATGAATTAGATGGATGGACAGATGTAATTTTTAAATGTTTAAATAAATCTAAATTGTTTAAATTAGTTAAAACTAGATTGTAACATAGGGCTGACAAACAGTGAAAATATATTGCTGTTTTTATCTGAAAAAAAATTTTTTTTCTGGTGAGCATTATGGACAGGAATGAGGAAAATGACAGTTTTTAGAAATGTCTTTCAGTTTACAGAGCAAGGCTCAGTAAATGCTTTGAAGTCTAGTGTGTGTTAAATCTGTTTTGTACTATGTCCCAAAATACTTGAAGTATACTAACTTTGCAAAAAAAAACCCAAAAAACTAAGGGTTCTTTTTGTTTTTTGTTTTGTTTTGGTTTTTTTTTTTTTTTTTTTTTGCCTTTGAATTTTGGAGATTCATGGACAGTGTGCAAGAATTGTCTGCTGTGTACTTTGTGGTAGATAGAAATATAATAGTAGAGGCATATTTAGGAGAAAGAGATAGCTTCATCTGACAAAAATCTAGAGAGCAAATAAGTAGTATTATTTTTTTTACATTCATAAAATTCTCTGTCTCTAAAATGAACTGAAGCAATTGTGGGTATTTAAGAATTCTTACTATATGTTGTTTAGCAGAAACATCAGTAGTATGATTCACTGAGTCTAAAAGACTGAAACCAAGACATCCTTGTTGAAGAACAAGAGAATTACAGCTGAACTTGCAAAGATAAATTTTCTCTCTTGTAACCCCCCTTCTTTTTCCAATTTGGACCCTAAATGAATTGGGTGGTGCTGTTCTCCTAAGTTAGAATGTTACTGTTTATTTAATCTTCAAATTTAAATGTTCATTTCTCCCTGAAATAACCTCAGAGACACGCCCAGAAATGTTCTGCCATCTATCTGGAAATCCCTTTACATGATCAAGCTGGCACCTAAATGTTGCCAAAGGATCATACCAATCTTTCTAGCATGATCATTGTTTTGCCTCATTGTCCTTATAGTTTTAAATGTGTGTTTATATAATCCAAGCTGGTAATTAATATCACATATAAACTGTTACATCTTTTGATATGGTTTTGATGTAGTTTGTTCTGCAAAGGCTTATCTGCAGAAAATCTGATCATTTCCATGTTTAGGTTCAATAAGTTATTAATCCTTCAGTGGTAGAGAGCTGAGTGAAAATTGAATAGGTCATCAGGAATTATTAATACCTTTCAGAAATGCATAGATTAGAAATCCTCAGAACTTCTATAAATCAGCTGGAGTCTGAAACTAAGCATCAGGTACATGATTGAAGGGGAAGAGCTGAGATCTTGAAAGGTACAGGAGTATAAAAGTTAAATAGTATATGTTGACACACTAGAAATGTTCATCTGTACTTTTATGATAGAAATAATGAACCAGTGGTATTGAGAACAAAGCAAAATGCTAAATAATGCGAATCTATCAGAGGAAATATATTCTTGCCACATTGCACAGGCACACAATCTGACACTGAAAATGTTATTTAAAGTAGAACATTAGTAGTCTGTGCAGCAGTAAGACCCCAGAGAAAGCCACTTTACACATTTATACTTCAAAGCTTATTCACCACTGCTCTTAATTACATTAAGAGAAGTATTACTGTTAAAACTTTGATCTGAGTGTAGCACAAGCTTTTACTTTTTTGTGTGTCTCCAAGCACCAAATATCTCTTTTCTTTACTGCTTGAGTGACTATGCTGAATATCAGTGTAGGGCCAGGAAATGTCTTATGACTTGGAAACAATCTCAGGAACACAGATCTATATAATGTGGGGTACTGGCTTCATTTCATAGGAAAGCAGGTGATAACACAGGTATTTGGTATTTGCAGCTCAGCCAAAGTTTCACCCATGTGGGACCAGCTGTTCATGAATGCAAGTAGATGACTAGAATGGCCAAAGAAATTTGGATAGTTCATCACCCATATCTCGTCCCAGATTGTCTTCTTGTTTACTTACTTTTCACACTCTAAGGTACCTTCAGCTACTTTTTTTGTGGAAACAGTTTTTACTTGGACATTCCTTGTACACATGCAAACACTAGCAGAATAACTCTGCCATTAGAGGACAAATGACTAGTGGTGTTTAGATTCAGCTGTTGGGAGCAGTTTGAGAGATCTTTGAGATTACTTTATTAATGCACTTCTATATGAACAGCATTAGCATTTGTTCATCCCACTATTAGTCCTAATAGTGCATATACATCCATGGGAAAGGCAGAAAACAGCCTGCAAATAGACCTTTGTAAACTAACATGTTTGGACTTCACAGAAGAGAAGAAATTATTTAACACTCATTTGACCCACACAGATGGAAAAAGGACATCTCCAACTTTTTATTCAGGAAAAAAGAAATGTCACTGGTCTTTTTTATTTGTCTGTCTTGCTTGGAAATTATTAAACTGTTTCTTTCCTCTTTGCTATCATTTCTTATACCTTCATTTATCCGAGCTTGCTTCTTCGCTCTCTTTTTTTCTTTTCTGACCCACTTCATTTTACTTATTAACATCATATATTCCCTAAATAAAAAAAAACTTTTAGTTTATTTTATAATTTTCCTAGCTTTGTTATTTTAATTTTTTACTGGGTTAATAACTTTTGGTTTCATTTTGTGTTTTGTTTATTATATTGTGGTATCTGATTAAAATATTTCTATAGTATGCTTTTTTTCTTCATTGGGTGGTGGGGACTGAGACTTCAAGAGAAAAATATTGTCACCGAGAAGACCCCCATATAAAGTGAAGGAAGAGAGGTATTCATGTTAACAAATGTATAAATAGTATGGAAACATCAAAAACAAACAAACAAAAAAGAAAGAAAGAAAAAGAAAAGCAGTTTGACTCTTCCAAAATTTATATTTTATGTTAATTTAAAATTCCTCTATAACCGAATAAAAATTTATTGTTTTAGTCGGGGCTTCTATTCCTGCACAAAACATCATGACCAAAAGCAAGTTGGAAAGGGTTTATTCAGCTTACGCTTCCATATTGCTGTTCATCACCAAAGGAAGCCAGGTCTAAAACTGAAGCAGGTCAGGAAGCAGGAGCTGATGCAGAGCCATAGAGGGATATTGCTTACTGACTTGCTTCTCCTAGCTTGCTCAGCTTTCCTATAGAACCCAGGTCTACCAGCCCAGAGATGGCACCACCTACAATGGGCTGGGCCATCCCGCCTTGATCACTAGTTGAGAAAATGCCTTACAGCTGGATATCATGAAGGCATTTTCTCAACTGAGGCTCCTTTCTCTGTGATAACTCCAGCTTGTGTCAAGTTGACACAAAACTAGCCAGTACAGGTATTAGTATGTCTGAATTTTGGGCAAAGAATTCAAAAGTTCAATTTGAAATTGATCAATGTCCTCAAGCAGGATTCAAGCAAACAAGTGCATACAACAAAAGATGTCTATACAGACTTTGCATGAAAAAATTCATTAGAGATCAAGACTGAAAAACAAGAGAAAAGACTACTCAGACATTTTAAAATTGAAAGGTGAATAAATTATTCATCATTAATGTACTAAATCAGGATAAGTATCAATTAGAGATAAAGGAGGTGAATTATTTTATTCTGATAACCACAAAGAAAATTATGAGCACAAAATTTTCAACAAATCTGGAACACATAAAGAGACCAGACATAAGAATCCTTGGTATGGAACAAAAAACTAAAAATAAAAAAAAAAAAAAAAAAAAAACTTAAGACCAAGAGAAATCTATTCAATGAACCTGTAGAAGAAAATTCACCAAGTCTAGAGAGCTATATGAACACCTTAATACATAAAACAACTATATCACCAACTAGAGATGACTAGAAAATAACCTGTCCAAATCAAACTGTAGTTAAAAATACCATAAGAACTGAGCTAAGAAAGTATATTAAAATCTCTAAGACAGAGATAGAGATATCTAGTTACCAACAAATGCAAACTCATCAGACCCATCAGCAAAACTTTCAAAAGTCACAATATATGGAAAAAGTTATTTCCGTCCACTACTAACTAACAGCCAAGATTGTTATATCCAGTAAAATCGGCTTTTAAAACTAAGTGAGATAACAAACTATTTCCAAACTATAAGCATTAAAGACGTTCCCACTAAATCAACAATGCAGAAAATACTGAAAAGAATTCTATGAATGGATTAGGGTAGGGAGCTTGGATTAAAAGATCACAAGAAAAATTCTTGAAATTAGTAGAACTAAGAATTAGGATATAATCATACTTAGTCAACTCAGCAAACAAGCCAAGATCTTAGGTGAATAGGAAGGAAAGAATAGAACAGAGTACTTGAATCAATAAGCAAAATGTACAAACAATATTTTTTTAAATCGTGAATTAACAATAATTCTTGCACGGACTAGACGCCCAGCCGCTCTGCCACTTGAAACAGCAGAATGCCTGGGGCACAGATCTGGGAAGACTATGGAATGAGCACCCAGGACACAGACAGTGCTTGGAGGTGGTGCTTATGGCAAAAGTTCCTTTCCAACCCATGGTAATAGAGATTCCAAATCAGCCCAGAAAGGCTGTGCTCCCAGACCAGACGCCCAGGCACTCTGCCACCTCGACCAGCAGGTACAGACCTAGTGGTGTTGTGCAGTGAGTACCCAGAGCACAGAGAGTTCTTGGAGGTGGTGCTAAGGACTGTGTAAGAGAGAATCATTATCTGCCTGGGGAAGGCGGTTCTGGAATATCAGCTTCACAGGTGCTTTTACACCTGGAGCAGAGGTGAAGCTGATGCAAAGGCCCAGGGAGGGCACACTGTGAGTTCTCAGTGAGCAGAGAGTGCTGTACTCACTGGAAAAGGGTTCATTTTGACTTGGAGAAAGAGCCACATCCCCACCACTAGTATTCAGGACCAGTGGGCAAATGGCCTAGCTGCCAGAGCAGCCTCATAAGAGCTCCCAGACCTGAGTCCACAATGACAACTAAGTACCTGCCACCAGAACTCACTGCTCTCCCACAAAACAACGAACACTCAGAAGCAATTTTCTTCCTGAGCCCACGGGCCCTCAGATCCATGGGGGAGACAGGTGGTAGTCACTGACAACAAGACCACACATAACCACAGACAACAAGATGGCAAAGAGGAAAGTGAAAGAACTTAAGCAATGGAAACCACAATAACCTGGCAACACCAGAACCCAGCTCTCCCACCAGAGCAAGTAGTGGATTGCCAAACACTCCAGATAAAACAAGACTCACACTTGAAATCATACTTCATGATGATGAAGGAGATCTTGGAGAGGAGCATGAATAACTCCCTTAAACAATTACAGAGAACACACAGAAAAAAATAGAAGCTTTTGAAGAGGAAACACAAAATTACTCAAAGAAATACAGTAAAACACAACGAAAGAGATGAAGAAATTGAAAATGGAAATAGAAACAATAAAGAAAATACAAAAAGAGACAATCCTGGAGATGGAAAACCTAAAAAAGAAATCAGGAGTTACAGATGCAGGCATCTTCAACAGACTACAAGAGATGGAAGACAGAATCTTAGGGGCCAGAGACAACATTGAACACGTAGACAAAACATTTAGAGAAGATGCAAAAACCAAAACGCTCCTAACCCAAAATGTCCAGAAGATCCAGGACACAATGCGAAGTCCAAAGCTAAGGATGATAGGAATAGAAGAGGGTGAAAAGTGTCATATAAGAGGTACAGTAAATATCTTCAACAAAATCATAGAAGAAAACTTCCCTACCCTTAAGAATGAGATGACCATGAGCATAAAAGAAGCCTTCAGAACACCAAATAGATTGTACAAGAAAAGAAATTCTTCCAGACACATAATAGTCAAAACACCAAGTGTCCAAAACAAAGAATGGATACTAAAAGCAGTAAGGGGAAAAGGTCATGTAACATATGAAGGCAGTCCGATCAGTATCACACCGACTTCTCTACAGAGACTATGAAAGCTAGAAGATCCTGGACAGACATCATACAGACCCCAAGAGAACACAAATGTCAGCCCAGGTTACTATACCCAGCAAAACTCTCAATCACTATAGATGGAGAGACTAAGATATTCCAGGACAAAACTAAATTTACACGATATTTGACCACAAATCCAGTACTACAAAGCATAATAGGTGGAAAACCCAACACAAGGAGAGATATTACACCCTAGAAAAAGCAAGAAAATAACTAAGCAAGAAACCAAAAGAAGAAAGACACACAGACATAATTCTACCTCAAACTGCAAAAATACTAGGAAACAAGAATCCCTACTCCTTAATATCTGTTAACATAAATGGATTAGATTCCCCAATAAAGAGACATAAACTGGGGGACTGCATACATAAACAGAATCCAGCATTTTTCTGCATACAGGAAACTCAGAGACAATGACAGACACTACCTCAAAGTTAAAGGCTGGGAAAAAACCTTCCAAGCAAATGGCCCCAAGAAACACACTGGAGTAGCCATTCTAACATGGAATGAAATAAACTTTCACCCAAAAGTTATCAAAAAACGTAAGGAAGGACACTTTTTACACATAACAGAGAAAATCTATCAGGATGAATCCTCAATCCTAAGCATATGAACTCCAAATTCAAGAGCACCCATATTCATAAAAAAAAAATCCTACTAAAGCTCAAAACATACATTGCACCACAAACAATAATAGTGGGAGGTCTCAACAGCCAACTATTATCAATGGACAGATCATGGGAGCAAAAACTGAACAGAGACACAGTGAAACTAGCAGAGGTTACTAACCAACTGGAATTAACAGACATCTACAGAAAATTTTATCCTCAAAACAGAGAATACACCTTTTCAGCACCTCATGGCACCTTTTTCAAAATTGTTCATATAGTCAGTCACAAAACAAGCCTCAATAACTAAGAAGATTGAAATACTCCCATGCATCCTATCAGATAACCATGGACTAAGGCTCTTCTTTAATAACAACAAAGACAACAAATAGGCCATATACATATGGAAACTGAACAATGTTATACTCAATGATAGCATGGTCAAAGAAGAAATAAAGAAAGAAATTAAGGATTTTCTAGAATTTAATGAAAATGAAAAAGCAACATACCCAAACCTATGGGATACAATGAAAGCAGTACTAGGAGGAGAACTCATAGCTCTGAGTGCCTCTAAAAAAAAATTAAAAAATGGGAGAGAGCAAACATTAGAAACTTGACAGCACAGCTAAAAGCTCTAGAACAAAAAGAAGCAGAAATACCCAAGAGGAGTAGACTGCAGGATATAATGAAATTCAGAGCAGAAATCAACCAAGAAGAAACAAAAAGAACCATACAAAGAATCAACAAAACCTGGAATTCTTTGAGAAAATTACAAAATCGATAAGCCCTTAGTCAGACTACGTAGAGGGCAAAGAGTGAGTATCCAAATTAACAAAATCATAAATGAGAGGAGATACATAACAACAGAAACAGAGGAAATTGAAGATATCATCAGATCCTACTACAAAATCCTATACTCAACAAAACTGGAAAATCTGGAGGAAATAGATAAATTTCTCGACAGATACCGATACCAAAGTTATATCAGGATCAGATAAACCATCTAAACAATCCCATAACACCTAAAGAAGTAGAAGCAGCCATCAAAAGCCTCTCCAAAAAAAAAAAAAAAAAAAAAAAAAAAAAAAAAAAAAAAAAGCCCAGGCCAGATGGATTCAGTGCAGAATTTTATTAGACATTTATTGATTACCTTATAGCAATACTCTACAAACTATTCCACAAAATAGAGTCAGATGGAACACTACCCAAATCATTCTTAGAAGCCAAAATAACTCTCATTCCTAAACCACACAGAGACTCTACAAGGAAAGCGGACTTTGGACCAATCTCACTTATGAACATTAATACTAAAATATTCAATTCTTGCAAACCAAATCCAAGAACATAGCAAAACAATCACTCACCATGATCAAGAATGCTTCATTGCTGGGATGCAGGGATGGTTCAATATATGGAAATCCATCAACACAATCCACCATATAAACAAAATCAAAGAAAAAAAACACTTAATCATTTCACTATATGGCAAGAAAGCATTAGACAAAATTCAACATCCCTTCAGGTTAAAAGTCTTAGAAAAAGCAGGAATCTAAGGCCCATACCTAAACACAATAAAAGCAATATACAGCAAACCGATAGCCAACGTCAAACTAAATGGTGAGAAACTTGAAACATCCCACTAAATTTAAGGACTGGACAAGGCTGCCCACTCTCCCCCTACCTATTCAACATAGTACTGGAAGTGCTGGCTGGAGCAATTAGACAGCAAAAGGAAATCAAAGGAATACACATCGGAAAGGAAGAGGTAAATATATCACTATTTGCTGATGACATGATAGTATACTTATGTGATCCCAAAAATTCCACCAGAGAACTCTTACAGCTGATAAACAACTTCAGCAAAGTGGTTGGATATAAAATTAACTCAAACAAATCAGTAGCTTTCCTCTACTCAAAGGACAAACATGCTGGGAAAGAAAGTAGGAAAAAGATACCCTTCACAATAGTCACAAACCATATGAAATACCTTAGTGTGACCCTAACAAAGCAAGTGAAGGACCTGTATGACAAGAACTTCAAGTCTCTGAAGAAGGAAATTGAAGAAGATCTCAGAAGATGGAAAGATCTCCTATGCTCATGTATTGGAAGGATCAACATTGTAAAAATGGCCATCGTACCAAAAGCAATCTACAGATTCAATGCAATCCCCATCAAAATTCCAAACCAATTCTTTATAGAGTTGGAAAGACCAATTTTCAGATTCATCTGGAATAACAAAAACCTAGAATAGTAAAATCTATTCTCAAAACAAGAAATCTTCTGCGGGACTCACCATCCCTGACGTCAAGCTATATTACAAAACAATTTTGTTAAGAACTGCACAGTGCTTGTAAAGAGATAGGCAGGTAAATCAATGGAACATAATAGAAGATCCAGAAATGAACTCTCACACATATGGTCACTCGATCTTTGACAAAGGAGCCGAAAACATTCAATGGAAAAAGGACAGCCTCCTCAACAAATGGTGTTGGCTGAACTGGCACTCAGCATGCAGAAGAGTGAAAATAGATCCTTTCTTATCTCCTTTTTCAAAGCTCAAGTGCAAGTAGATCATAGTTCTCTCCATAAAACCAGGTGCACTGAAATTATTAGAAGAGAAAGTGGGGAGAACCTTAGAACACATAGGTACAGGGAAAAATTTCCTGAACAGAACACCAATGACTTGTGCTCTAAGATCAAGAATCAATAAAGTGGGACTTCATGATATTGCAATGTTTCTGCAAGGCTAAGTACATTGTTAAAAAAATAAAATGACAACCAACAGATTGGGAAAAGGTCTTTACCAATCCCACATCTGATAGAATTAATATCCATTATCTACACAGAACTCAAGAAGTTAAACTCCAGAGATTCAATCAACCCTATTTTTAAAATGGGGTACAGAGATAAACAAAGAATTCTCAATTGAGGAATATTGAATGGCTTTGAAGCACCTATGGAAATGCTCAACATCCCTATTCATCAGGGAAATGCAAATCAAAACAACTCTGAGAGTCCACCTCATACCAGTTAGAATGACTGAGATAAAAAACTCAGATGACAGCCCATGCTGGTGAGGATGTGGAGAAAGAGGGACACTCCTCCTCCAATGCTGGTGGTGTTGTAAGCTGGTAAAACCACTCTTGAAATCAGTCTGGTGGTTCCTCAGAAAATTGAGCATAGTATTACCTGAAGATCCAGTTAGTTCACTTCTGGGCATATACCCCAGAGATGTTTCGACATACAATAAGGACAAATGCTCCACCTTGTTCATAGCAGCGTTATTTATAATAACCAGAAGCTAGAAAGAACCCCGATGTCCTTCAGTAGATGAATGGCTACAGAAATTGTGGTACATTTACACAATGGAGTACTACTCAGCTATTAGAAACAATGACTTTATTAAATTTGTAGGCAAATGGGTGTATCTAGAGAATATCATCCTGAGTGAGGTAACCCAGTAACAAAAGAACATATATTGATAGTTGGATATTAACCTCAGAAAGCTCTGAACACCCAAGAGAACAACTTACAGACTTATGGAGCTCAAAAAAAATGCCAAAAAGTCAAAGCCTCAGTCTTTTTTAGAAAAAAAAAAGTTTATAGCACCCCCTCAGATTGGGTTCACCTATACCTTAAACCATTAATAACTCAAGAGCTAACAACTTAGCCTTGTAGCAATTTTTGGCAGTTAAAAAATCATTAAGTTCAATCTTTACATACCAAAAACTTTGGCTATTTCCATGTTACATTTTGTTTTACATATACTTTATGATCTTTGTAAATAGTAAGACTTTAGTGCATATTATTAAACCTTTTAAAAAATCAAGTACTGTGAAAAATATATTCATGTATATTTATGCTAAAATTCTTTTAATAATCTGTATATGTATCTTGGTTTTTTAAATAAAGTTGTAAAAAATACAATAATTCCTAATAATACCACTAAATGTAAATTGTTGTTGCTCTCCAACTAAAAGACAACCAGTGGCTAGCTATACTGAAATACAAGATCCAATTGTTTGCTATCTACAAGATGTCACATGTCACTAGCAAAGACACAGAGACTGAAGAAACCTTGAGAAACAAAATCTAAAGGAACATTTTGACCACCTTTGGGGTAGATATACTTTTATACTGGCTAATCTCTGTCAACTTGCCTAAATTTAGAATTACCAAGGAGATACATTTGTAGGCTTGTCTGTGAGACCATTAGTAGAATACATTAACTGAGGAGTTAAGACCCACCCTGAATGTAAGTAGCACTATCCTGTGGGCTCATAGTCCAAACTGAATGAAAGGGAAAGGAATCCAGATGAGCATCAGCATTCTTCTGTCTCTGCTTCCTGTTCACTCAAATATGATGAAGTAGCCTCATGCTCTGCTGCTACAACACAAGACTTATCCCTGCTATGACTTTCCTACCATAATAAACTATAGCCTCAAGTTAATTCTTTCATCTTTAGTTGCTTATGATTCTTTTATTAGCAATGAGACAACTAACATAAATGATATGTCCTATAGTATTATAGTATTACTTTAAAAAGTTAATCAGATAAGACAAACCTACTGTATACTAATAAGGGAGCAGACTCTCCATAAGATATAATGTAAATATGTATTCACTGAAGTAAATGTATTCAATTTAAAAAATAATCACTACCAGGACATAAAAGGATAGAATGGCATAAACCATTTATTTTTAAAAACTTTGATATCCCATTCTTATCAATAGTATGTCAAGTTAAAAAATATTAGACACTTCAGAATTTAACAACACAAAATGACAGAAACCACACACATCTGTAGGATATTGCACACAATAGCTGTGTGTTTCCGTTTGCATTTTGCTGCTGTGATAAAACACTGACCAAAATCAACTTGTGGTAGGAAAAGGTTTTCTTCATCTTGTATTGACAAATAATGATCCACTACTGGGCAAACTCAAGGCAGAAACCTGGGGCAGGGACTGAGGCAGACAACTGCTTATAGCTTAGTCTCCATGACTTTTTTAACATTTTGGTACAACTCAGGCACAATGCCTAGGGATGGCACTACCCAGAGTGGGCTTGGCCTATATATATATATATATACATATAAATTGACAATAAAATGCCCTCACAAGCATTCCCACTGGCCAATGTGATACAGTTCCTCAGTTGAGGTTCACTCTTCTCAGGTGCCTCAAGTTTGGATCAAATTGACAAAAAATAGCTAGCATGATATTGAGCACACTTTGTTCTAATGTTTGGCTGTGGGACTCCACTCCCATCATTTGCTGAATGAGTCTGTATGATGACAATTATGCCAGGTTCTTGTCTCAGAATACTCTGCAGGCAGGAAAAACTGTAGGTGAAAGTTTTTGTGGCTGGGTTGGTGTCTCAGTCCACTTTAGGCCTAGCCTGGTACAAAATATGATCACTTCCATCACCATGTTTCTAATAGTCTTTTTCAGGTTCACCCTTGTAGATTCTACAAACGTTCTTTTGCACTAGGTTTCTACCTTGCCCCTAGAAGTGCCCTCATAATTCCAGTCAGTAATCTCTTCCACTATTATCTTGCTCCATCCCACCCTGTCATATCTAATTCCTCCTGTTCCAACCACATCTACCCCAGTACACCCTTTGATTCTATTTTTTTTTCCGCTTCCCAGGAAGATCCTTGCATTGTACCTCAAGCGCTCATTGTACCTTAGCCTCCCTAGGTCTCTGGTTTATAGCATGATTATCATTTACTTTCTAGTGAATATTCACTTATAAGTGAGTACATACCTTGTTTTTCTTTCTAGGTCTGGGTTATCTCAATGGGGTATTTTTTTTCTAGTTTCACACACTTGTCTGCAAATTTCATAATGTCACTTATTTTAACAGCAGAGTAATACTCTATTGTGTAAATGAACCACATTTTCTTTATCTGTTTTTCAGTTGAGAGGTATTTACATTGTTTCCAGTTTCTGGTGATCATGAATAAAGCTGCTATGAACATATTTGATCAGGTGTACTTATGGTAGGATGGAGTGTCCTTTGGATATATCCCTAGCAGTTTTATAGCTGTAACATATGGTCACTTGATTCTCAATTATCTTAAAAACTGCCACATTTATTTTCAAAGTGGCTATACAAAACAAAGGTGTCCACTCTTTCAATATAGTTTCTGAAGTCTTAGCTGGAGGAATAAGCTTCAAGGAATAACTAAAAAGAAATCAAGAGGATATAAACTAGAAAGAAAGAAATCAACGTATCACTATTCACAGATGATATGATAGTACATACATGTGTGACTCCAAACATTCTACCAGGGAACTGTTACACTTGATGAACACGTTCAACAAAGTGGTTGGATACAAGCTTAACTCAAAAAAACCAGTATCCCTACTATATAAAAATGGCAAGTGGAATGAGAAAGAAATTAGGGAAACAACACCCTTTACAATAACCACAAATAATACAAAATATCTTGGGTTAACTGTAACTAAACAAGTGAAAGACTTGTAAAACAAGGAGTTGCTTTGAGTTTCTATTGAATTTAATGTTGGCTATAGGCTTGCTGTAATTTGCCTTTATTATGTTTGGGTATGTTCGTTGTATCGCTGATCTTTCCAAAGCTTTTATCACAAAGAGCTGTTGGATTTTCTCCCAAAGGCCCTTTCAGCATTTAATGAGATGATCATGTGGATTTTTTCTTTCAGTTTATGTATATGGTGGATCACATCAACTGATTTTCATGTATTCATATGTTGAAACATTCCTGCATTTCTGGGATGAAGTCTACTTGATAATGATGTGCTCTTAGGTTCAATTTGTAAATATTTTATTGTGTATTATCCATTAATGTCCATGATGGAAATTGGTATATAATTATCTTTTCTTTGTTGAATCTTTGTGTACTGTGATTATTAGGAACACGCTGGACTCATAAAATGAATTTGGCAAAGCTCTTTGTGTTTCTATTTTGTTGAATAACTTGAGGATCATTAGCATTACTTCTCCTTCAAAAGTCTGGTAGAATTCTTCACTAACAGCTCTGGTCCTGTACATTTATTTTAGACTAGAAGACTTTTATTAGCTGCATCTATTTCTACAAGTGTTATAAGAATATTAAAATTGTTTGTCTTATCTTTCTTTGACTTTGGTAGGTGGTATATTTTGAGAAAACTGTCCATTTCTTTTAGATTTTCCAATTTTGTGAAATATAAATTTTTAAAGCATGACAAATGATTGACTTTTTAGAATTTCTCAGTCTATTTATGTTCCCCTTTTGTTTCTGATTTTGTTAATTTTCAAATTCTGTATCTTTTAATTTGGATAAGAGTTTGTCTATTTTGTTGATTTTCTCAAAGATCCAACCCATTGTTTCATTGATGCATTGTATTGTTTCTATTTTATTGATTTCAGACTCTAGTTTGCTTATTTCTTGCCACCCACTCCTCTTGTGTGCACTTGCTTTTGATGTTGTTTTAGAAGTTTCTGGTGTTCTGTAAAGTTGTGAGTACAAGATAACTCTAATTTCTTTATGAAGGCACTTAGTGTTATTAACTTTCCTCTAAGTACCACTTTCACTGTGTCCCATATGTTTGGGTATGTTGTGAATTCATTTTCACTGAAGCCTAGGAAGTGTTTAATTTCTTTATTTCTGTCTTGATACAGTAGTCATTTAGTAGAAAGTTATTGTTTTTTTTTTTTTTTTTTTTTGAAGCCAACCTGTGAAGGTTTGTTTTAATACACATAAAAGCTTCCTGAGAGGAAGCTTTGCTTTTCACAAAGAAACAAAAGGGTGAGAAAAAAAATAAAAGCATGCTGTCCTTCTAGAGATAGCTCGGAAGGCGGGCAGGGCCATCTTTTTCTTTTTCTTTTTTTTATATGACCAAAATTATTATAGGTTTACTAATTCAAGTTTTTTTTTTGTTTTGTTTTGTTTTCTTTTTTTCTTGGACTTCACACAGTCTGTGAGTTGTTTCTGGGGCAGTGCAAGTCTCTGGGGTTAGCATCCCACTATCAGTGAGTGCATATTATGTCTGTTCTTTTGTGACTGAGTTATCTCACTCAGGATGATAGTCTCTAGATGCAGCCATAGAAAGTTATTCTGTTTCTATGAATTTTCAAGTTTTCTATTTCCATTGTTGAAATAAAGCTTTAGTCTAAGGTGGTCTGATAAGATACAGGTGATTATTCAAATTTCTTTTATCTGTTGAGACTTGCTTTTTGACAATTTTTAGAGAATTTCTTTGAGTTGCTGAGAAGAAAATTATATATATATATATATGTATATACATATATATACATATATATATGTATTATGTAAAATATTCTACAATAAATCTTTGTTTACCTTTTGTCCATTGGTGAGAGTGTGATAATTGACATTCCCCACTAGTAATGTGTACAGTTTGATGTGTGATTTAAGCTTTCATATATTTTTTAACAAATGTGGGTGTCCTTGCATTTGTGGCATAGATGTTAAAAACTGAAACTTCATGTTGGCAAATTTTCCTTTGATAAGAATGTAGTGTCCTTCTCCTTCTCCTCTGATCAATTTTTTGTTTGAAACCTATTTTTTTAGTGTTAGAATAGCTACATTAGCTTGCTCCTTCAGTCCATTAGCTTGAAAAATCTTTTCCTAGCCATTTACTCTGAGGTGATGTCTGTCTTTCATGTTGAGGCAGAAGGATATATCCTATTTTCATATCTACCTCTTAGAAACTGTTTCTCTATTGGGGAATTGAATCCATCAATATTGAGAGATGTTAATCACCAATGATTGTCAATGCCTCTTTGTTTTTTTCATGGTAGAAAGGGTGTGTGTGTGTGTGTGTGTGTGTGTGTGTGTGTGTGTGTGTGTTGCACTGGAACTGGAATTATAGTGAGCATATAAGCCACCTGATGTTGGTGCTGGGAAATATACTGAGCTTACTTAGAAGATCAGAAAGCACTGAGATATCTTTCCAGCCCCACTTGATGAATCAATTTTTTCTTTTTTTTAAAGATGTTAAATTTTTATCAACATGCCCATTTTTATTTTTATTTTATATCCTTTAGGGTGATACTATGGAAATTTATTTCAGTGATAATATGTTGAAGTGTTTTCTCTATTTTCCTCTAGTAATTTCAGAGGTTTATGTATTGTGTTGAAATATCGGATCTATTTTGCATTGATAATTGTACAGGATGAGAGATATAGTTTGCTTTTAATTTTTTTTTTGTTTTTTTCTTCCCATTGAAATGTGTTTATTTACCTGTTTGTCAGAAGCAATAACACAGTATAATTAAGTTCGTGAATTACAATATTATAGAAGAGACTTATGTTAAAATTAACATGTATTTCAGTACTTCTTGAATTTTATATTTTTCTCTTTAACATGTTCTATTTAACACATATGATTATTTTTATTCTAATTGTTTGATTTTAGTGCACCAAAAACTCATCCCTCATTGTTCAATAATTTCTTTTCTTCTTTTTTTTTAGCACCGAATTCTACAAACTTTCTTTTTTTTAACTTTATTTTAAAAAACAAAGATAAAAGAAAAAAATTTTAGACATTTTTTCATAAATGTATACAAATACATTTTTGTCACTGCTTGGCATTTTTTATTTTTAAAGTTTGATACTCTGCATTAAGGTCTTACTAGTTAAAATGAACAAAAAGTACATGTAAAACAGGATGTAACCTGGAATTAGTCAACGTTTTCTTGGTGTATAAGGATTGAGCATAACGTTTTTTTTTTTTTTTTTTTTTTTTTTTTTTTTTTTTTTTTTTGTTTTGTTTTGTTTTGTTTTCTTTTTTTCTTGAACTTCACACAGTCTGTGAGTTGTTTCTGGGGCAGTGCGAGTCTCTGGGGTTAGCATCCCACTATCAGTGACTGCATATTATGTCTGTTCTTTTGTGACTGGGTTATCTCACTCAGGATGATATTCTCTAGATGCAACCATTTTCTTATGAATTTGGTTAAGTCATTGTTTCTGATAGCTGAGTAGTACTCCATTGTGTAAATATACCACAATTTTTATATCCATTCATCTACTGAAGGACATCTGGGTTCTTTCCAGCTGCTGGCTACTGTAAATAGAGCTGCTGTGAACATTGTGGTGCATGTAACTTTGTTGTATATTGGAGTGTATCTAGGGTATATGCCTAAAAGTGGAATAGCTGGATCTTCAGGTATTACTACGTCCAATTTTCTGAGGAATTGCCAGACTGATTTCCAGAGTGGTTGTATCAGTTTACAACCCCACCAACAGTGGAGAAGTGTTCCTCTTTCTCCACAACTTCACCAGCATCTGCTGTCATCTGAGTTTGGGATCTTGGCCAATCTGACCCATATTCCTCAATTGAGAATGTTTTGTTTAGCTCTGTACCCCATTTTTTAATAGGGTTGTTTGATTCTATGGTGTCTAGCTTTTGAGTTCTTTGTATATCTTGGATATTAGGTCTCTATCTGATGTGGTGTTGGTAAAGATCTTTTCCCATTCTGTTGGATGCCGTTTTGTTTTCTTGACAATGTTCTTAGCCTTACAGAATGTTTGCAATCTCATTAAGTCGCATTTGTTAATCTTTGACTTTAGAGTTTGAGCTTTACCTGAAGATCCAGCTATTCCACTCCTGGGCATATACCCCAGAGACACTCCAATATACAACAAAGATACATGCACAACATTGTTCATTGTAGCTTTATTTATAATAGCCAGAAGCTGGAAAGAACCCAGATGTCCTTCAGTAGATGAATGGATACAAAAATTGTGGTACGTTTACCCAATGGAATACTACTCAGCTATCAGAAACAATGACTTAACCAAATTCTCAAGAAAATAGTTGCATCTAGAGAATATCATCCTTAGTGAGATAACCCAGTCACAAAAGAATAGACATAATATGCAGTCACTGATAGTGGGATGCTAACCCCAGAGGGTTGGACTTCCCCAGAAACAACTCACAAACTGTGTGAAGTTCAAGAAAAAAAAAAAAAAAAAAAAAAACATTAGGCTCAATCCTTACCCACTAAGAAAACTTTGAATAATTCCGGGTTACATCCTGTTTTGCATTTACTTTTTGCTTATGGTAATTAGTAAGATCTTAATGCAGAGTATCAAACCTTAAAAAAATGCTTAAAAATTTGTACATTTATCTTTTTTAAAAAAAATAAAGTTCTTCAATAAAAATTGTTAGAACTAATAAAATTTTACATTTCTGCTAATACCTGCACATTTTATTGTCTTTAATTTTGAATAAATTGTCATATGGGAAAAATTTAAAAAAACAAAAATCATATCTACCTTTAAAAATAAAGTTTGATTTTGGCTGTTGGTTTGCTGTATATTGCTTTCATTATGTTTAGGTATGGACCTTGGGTTCCTGTTCTTTCCGAGACATTTAACATAAAGGGGTGTTGAATTTTGTCAAATGCTTTCTTAGCATCTAGTGAGATGACCATGTGATTTTTTTTCTTTGAGTTTGTTTATGTGGTGGATTACACTGATGGATTTCCTTATATTAAACCATCCCTGCATCCCAGGAATGAAGCCTACTTGGTCATGATGAATGATCATTTTGATGTGTTTTTGGATTTGGTTTGCAAGGATTTGTTGAGTATTCTTGCATCAATGTTCATAAGTGAGATTGGTCTGAAGTTGTCTTTCCTTGTAGGGTCTTTGTGTGGTTTAAGAATGAGGGTTATTGTAGCCTCCAAAAATGAGTTAGGTAGTATTTCATCTGATTCGATCTTCTGGAATAGTTTGGAGAGTATTTATGTTATGTACCCAATAAATGTCTGATAAAATTCTGCACTGAACCCATCTGAACCTGGGCTTTTTTTGGTTGGAAGGCTTTTGATGACTTCTATTTCTTTAGGTGTTATGGGATTATTTAGATGGTTTACCTGGTCCTGGTTTAACTTAAGGGTCTTGTATCTGCCTAGGAATTCATTCATTTCCTCCAGATATTCCAACTTTGTGTAGTATAGGCTTTTATAATAGGATCTGATGATTTCTTGAATTTCCTCAGTTTCAGTTGTTATGCCCCCCCTTTCCTTTCTGATTTGTTAATTTCGATACTCTCTCTTTGCACTCTAGTTAGTCTGGCTAGAAGTTTATCAATCTTGTTGATTTTCCCATAGAACCAGCTCTTGGTTTTGTTGTTTCTTTCTTTGGTTCTTTTTGTTTCTATTTGGTCTATTTCTCCCCTAAGTTTGATTATTTCTTGCCATCTACTCCTCTTGAGTGTATCTGCTTCCCTTTGTTCTAGAGCTTTTTGTTGTGCTGTCAAGTTGCTGATGTATGATCTCTCCAGTTTCTTTTTGGAAGCACTCAGAACTATGAGTTTTCCTCTCAGTACTGCTTTCATTGCATCCCATAGGTTTAGGTATGTTGTGTTTTTGTTTTCATTGAATTCTAGAAAATCCTTAATTTCTTTTTTTATTTCTTCATTGACCCTGCTATCATTTAACAGAGCGTTGTTTAGTTTCCCTGTGTATGTGGGCTTTTTGTTGTCTTTGTTGTTGTTAAAGACCAGCCTTAGACCATGGTGATCTGAGAGGATTCATGGGAGTATTTTAATCTCCTTATATCGATTGAGGCTCGATTTGTGTCCAATTATGTGGTCAGTTTTTTGAGAAAGTGCCATGGGGTGCTGAGAAGAAGGTGTATTCTTTTACTTTAGGATGATATGTTCTGTAGATATCTGTAATTCCAATTGGTTCATAGTCTCTGCTAGTTTTACAGTGTCCTTGTTCAGTTTCTCTTTCCATGGTCTGTCCATTGGTGAGAGTGGGGTATTAAAGTCTCCCACTAATATTGTGTGGGGTGAAATGTATTTTTTGAGCTTTAGTAGGATTTCTTTTATGAATATATGTTCTTTTGTATATGGAGCATACATGTTAAGTATTGAGAGTTTCTCCTGACAGATTTCCCCCGTAATGAGTAAAAAGTGTCCTTCTTTATCTTTTTTGATAACTTTTTGTTGGAAGTTTACTATATTTGATATTAGAATAGCCACTCCACCTTGCTTCTTGCGGCTGTTTGCTTGGAAGTTTTTTTTTCCCCAACCTTTTACCTGAGATAGTGTCTGTCTTTATCTCTGAGATAAGTTTCCTGTATGCAGCAAAATGCTGGATTCTGTTTATGTATCCAGTCTGATAGCCTATCTCTTTTTACTGGGGAGTTGAGTTCATTTATGTTAACAGATATCAAGCAATAGTGGTTGCTGTTTCCTGCTATTATTGCTTTTGTAGGTTGAGTTCTGTCTGTGTCTCTTTCTTCTTTTGGTTTTTTTGCTTAGGAGTTTTCTTGTTTTTACTAGGATGTAGTTCCCCTCATTGTATTGGGTTTTCCACCTATAATTCTTTGTAGTACTGGGTTTGTGGTCAGATATTGTGTAAATTTAGATTTGTCTTGATATATCTTCATCTCTCCATCTATGGTGATTGATAGTTTTGCTGGTTATAGCATCTTGGACTGGGACTTGTGTTCTCTTGGGGTGTGCCTGTTGTCTGTCCAGGTGCTTCTAGCTTTCATAGTCTCTGTTGAGAAATCGAGTGTGATTCTGATTGGTCTGCTTTATATGTTACCTGAATTTTTCCCTTACTGCTTTTAGTATTCTTTCTTTGCTTTGGGCACTTGGTGTTTTGACTATTATGTGTCGGGAAGTATTTCTTTTCTGGTCCAACCTATTTGGAATTCTGGAGGCTTCTTTTATGCTCGTGGTTATCTCATTCTTAAGGGTACAGAAGTTTTCTTCTACAATTTTATTGAAGATATTTACTGTGACTCTTAGTTGATATTCTTCTCTCTCTTCTATTCCTATTATTCTTAGGTTTGATCTTCTCATTTTGTCCTGTATCTCCTGGACATTTTGCATTTTGTGTTAGGAGTTTTTTTTTTTTTTTTTTTTTTTTTTTTTTTTTTTTTTTTTTTTGCATTCCTCTAGCTGTTTTGTCTATGTTTACAGTTTTGTCTTCTGCCCCCCCCCCCCCCCCCGTGATTCTCTCTTCCATCTCTTGTAGTCTATTGGAAGTGCTTGCTTCTGTGACTCCTGGGTTTTTTTTTTTTTTTTTTTTTTTTTTTTTTTTTTTTTTTTTTAGGTGTTCTACTTCTAGGGTTGTCTCTTTTAGTGTTTTCTTTATTGTGTCAATTTCCGTTTTAAATTCCCTCTTCCATTCCTTCATCCCTTTGATTCTGTTTTCCTCTAGTTCTTTGAGTTCTTTGAGTGTTTTTCTTGTTTCCTCTTTAAAAGCTTCTGATTCTTTTTGCTTTTCCTCCTGTACTTGTTTAAGGATCTTTATCATCATCTTGAGGTATGATTTTAGGTCTGCGTCTTCTTTTTCTGGAGTGTTTGGAATTCCGATGTTTGCTGTGATGGGAGAGCTGGGTACTGGTGTTGCCAGGTTGTCTTGGTTTCCTTTGGATATGCTCTTACGCTTTCCTCTTTCCATCTTGTTGTCAGTGAAATGTTCTTGCCTTTACCTTGTACCTGGTTTGTGTCCCTTGATATCCGCTGGTCCAGGTGGCAGATTGTCCTAGCCCTGTTCTGTGCCCCAAAGCCGCCGGGTAGGAACGGAGTTTTCAATGCTGGGTTCCTGATCCCTGGATCAGGCAGGGCAGTGGCGCGCTTTCCATGTGCACTCGGCAGAGATCTCCCTGCCACCTGGCTACTCGGATCTCGCTCTCACCAGGCCTTTACCTTTGGGAACTCTGCTTTTAATTTTTTACATGTAGACATTCGGTGTTTGTTCTACCATTCTTTGGAGTCTTTCTTTTCTCTGAGGTGTAGGTTTTGCAACTTTGCCAAAATTCATTGATTGTAGATGTCTGTGGCTTTTGCTGAGTCTTGTATTCTACTTCATTGTTTTCATGTTTGTATTTGTGCTAATCCATGATAATCTTTTTACTATAGCACCTTGTTATATCTTCAATTAATTGCGCTAATAATGCCAGCATTGTGTATTTTGCCCAGAATTATTTTGGTTGTTCAGGATCTTTTGTACTTCCATATGAATTTTATGATTGTTTTTCAATTGTGATAAAGAATGTCATCACTGTATTAGTAAACTTTCAATGAACTTGTAAATCCCTTTCAGGATTATGCCCCTTTCCACCATAATAGTCTTCACAGCAATGGTCATTGGGTAATAGAGAACATCATAATTTAGTAACTTCAACATATTTTCCAGCATTATTTTCATTGTAAATATATTTCCACTCATCTATTAGGTTTATTTCTAAGTATATTTTTAATATTCATAGTATTATTATTAGGATGGTTTCTTTAATTTCTTTTTCATTGGTACACAGAAAATCCAGTTTTATATTAATTTCTTATTGTGCTAATTTGAAGAATTCATTTATTAGCAACAAGATTGTTTCAGTAGACTTTTAAGGTCTTCTGAGTATGTAATAGCTGTTAAAAGGGATGGTTTTTGCTTTTCTTTTTCAAATTTGAATTTTATTATCTTTCTTTTTTTGTTTTATTGATTAAATGTTAAGTGCCATGTTGAATCAACATGGTATAAGTAGATATATTTGTGTTTTTGTCACAAATATTTATTTCATATTATGCATTCTGATTACAGTTTCACACCCCTCTTCTCCTCCCATCCCCTCCACCCATATAACATTATGCCTTGCTTTCTTTCTCTTTTTCCTTGAAAACAAACAATAATAAGCAAACAAGCAAGCTCCTGCCCCCAAAACCAAGAAAAAACAAAGAAAATACACAAGAAACACATACACACAATCACAAAGTCAGAAACCATATATACAACCAAAGGACCAATACATTTTTTTTATTTTCTAAATCATCATGAGACAAAAAAATCTACAAACTACCACTAAACATATTTTATGTTGACATCTAAAGCTTGGTCTGGGGCTTACCTTAAAAAGTTTATATATCCAGTGAGACTCCATTGGAGGAAACCAATGTTTTCTTTGCAAGCTTACTTGGAGATATTTTCCTGGTTAGAAATGGGAGCTCATGTCTACAACCCTTCCCAGTGCTCAGACTCCATCTGCCTTGGACTTGTACAGGCTCTGCGCATGCTACCACATTCTCTGTGAATTCATATGTCTGTCAGTCCTCATGTGTCTGAAAAAATGTATTCTTAGTGTCATCTGCCCCTTCTAGCTCTTACAATGTTCCTGCTTTTTTTCCTACACCACTCCCTGAGCCCCAATGGTAGGAATTTGCTGAAGACATTCAATTTAGCACTTAGTTTTCTAAGTTTCTTACTTTGTGAGCATTGTCTTGTTAAGGGTCTTTATCATAAGGAGGAAACTTTTCTTAAGATAGCTGATCAGGACACTAATCTGTGGGTATAGTAGAATGTCCTTAGGCATCCTTTTATTGATATGTACCTTTATCAGAATAGTAGTACTTTGTTTTCTATTAAACCCATGGCCTATGTACTCTCAAATTTTTGACCACCCAGGCAGTTTCAGGCATGAGTTCCATCTCACACAATGGGCATGAAATCTAATCAGTTAGTATTTACTTTTACAACTTTTATGCCTCTATTGGCCAATATAGCGTCTAAGCTGGTCATGATTGTAGATCACTGGGTTTATATCTTGGTTGGTAATATAATTGGTATATTACCTTTCTCTCCTGGTAGCACTGGGAATACCTTCCAATACTACGAGTACTAGTCAGTAGAGGTAAATATTCTGATAGAACCTAGCTTAACTTCTCTGTGTTCAATGAGATATGTAAATGTTGTCTTTAGCAATAGGGGCTTCTTTCAGTTTGTAAAGTACAACTAATAATCTTGGCAATAGCCTGAGTTGTTTGGGGGTTTTCATGTGGCCCCTTTGGACAAAAATTCAATTAGATGTAACCCATTGCTGGCACTAGTAATTTTACCATGTGGTAAAAAGTGTAGCTTGCCACTTTGTTCTAAGAAATGGTATCCTTTGCCTTACAGAAACTTGTAGTTTATAAGGTTCCATACATTAATTGTTGTTCTCAAAACTTGTGCTATTGGCATTCTGTTTAGGAAGTTCTTTCCTGTGTCAACTAATTCAACAATTCCCCCATATTATCGTCTATCAGATATGGGGTTTCTGATCTTATGGTGAGATCCTTGTTCTATTTAGAGTTGAATTTTCTATGTGAATTTATCCAATTTGACTAACACTGTTTATTGAAGTTGATTTTTCCCCCAGTTTATATTTTTGCTTTCATTGTAAAATAATGGGTGTCCTTAGGTGTATGAATTTATTTCTGGGTCTTCAGTGTAGTTTCTTTGATAAACACATTCTGGTTTTCTGCCAATATCATGCTGTTCTAATTACGGTACCTCTATTGTATAATTTGAGATGAAGGATGGTAATTTTAAATAAAATTCTTTAAACATTTTCATTTAATATAATGCTATTGTCATTTATACTGTTTTTCACTAAAGTATGAAAGTTCCATTATTAGTTTAGTCTGAGTTTTTAATATGAATAAATTCTTCATTTTATCAAAGGCATTTTTACAGCTATTGATATGAACGTGTGATTTATCCTCCATCATAATTGTACTGCACTTGTATATTAGTTTGCATATGGCAAATTTTCTTTGCATTTCTGGCATGCAAACAACGAGATTATTATATATAATCTTTCTAATGTGGCTCGCAAATAATTTATTGAAGAATTTAGATTTGCATTAATCAGGTATGTTGAACTCGGGTTTCTTGTTTTTATTGTGTCTTTATAGTTTTTGTATCCAGGTATGACTGGTCCCTTTTAATTAGTTTTAAAAGACTGTTGTTATTTCTGGTTTATAGAATGATTTAGAGAGTACTGATATAATTTTTTTATCTTCAATCTTTTTCTGCAGTTCCCCTCCGGGTCATCCCTCCTGCATTTCCTCATCACTTTCTTCCTATTCCCTGTTTCCAAGAGGATATGTCTACTAAACCCCACCCGAACCCTACCAGGCCTCCCTATTCCCTGGTCTCTCAATGTTTAGGTACATCTTATATAACAATGCCAGACCAGGCAGTCCTCTGGTATGCATGTGTCTGGGGAATCAGACTAGCTCATGCATGCTGCCTGATTGGTGGGTCAGTATCTGAGAGAGCTCGGGGGTCCAGATTAGCAGAGACCACTCGTCTTTCTGTAAGGTCACCCCATTCCTCAACCTATTTAAGCCTTTCCTTAATTTAACCACAGGGTTCCCCAACTTCAGTCCTTTTGTTGGGTGTATGTCTATGCATCAGTCTCGATCAGCTGCTTGATGTATCTCTCCAAGGGCAGCCATGCTAGGTTCCTCTCTGTAAGCACACTGTAGCATCAGTAATGGTGTCAGGCCTTGGAGTCCTCCCTTGAGATAGATCCTGATTTGGGCCAATCACTAGACCTCCTTTCTGTCAGTCTCTTCTCCATTTATGTCCCTGCAGTTCTTTTAGACAGAAACAATTCTGGGTGAGACAAGAATATTTGACTGTAGGAATGGAACCCCGTGGCTCCACTTGATGCCGGACTTTGTACTGAAGATGGATTCTATATAAATACTCTCTCCCCACTGTTGGGCATTTTGTCTAAGGTTCTTCCCTTGGAGTCCTGAGAGTCTCTCATGTCCCAGGTCTTTGGAACATTCTAGAGGGTCTCCCCACCTCAGATCTCCTGAGGTTGCCTGTTTCTTCCATTCATTCTGCTGGCTCTCAGGGCTTCATTCCTCCCCCCCCCCCAAATACCCGATTAATGTTCCTCTATTCCTCTCCAGCTCCCCTTTTACACCCAAGTCCCTTCCTCCCTCCGCTACCTACCCTGTGATTGCATTCTTCTCCCTCCAAAGTGGGATTGAAGCATCCTCCTTTGGGCCCTTTGACTTGTTAACCTACTTAAGTTCCGTGGCTTGAATCTTAGGTATACTGTACATTTTTTGCTAATATCCACTTATTAACGAGTACATACCATGCATGTCCTTCTGAGTCTGAGATGCCTCGTTCAGAATGATATTTTCTAGTTCTATCCTGAAAAACTTATGATATCCTCTTTCTTAATAGCTGAATAGTATTCTATTGTGTAAATGTATCACATTTTCTGTATCCATTTTTTTTTTTTCTGTTGGGAAACACCTGGGTTGTTCCCAGATTCTAGTTATCACAAATAAGGCTTCTAAAAACATAGTGGATCATATGCTTCTGTGGCATGGTGGGGCATCTTTTGGGTATATGCAGCGGAGTGGTATAACTGGGTCTTTGGGTAGATTAATATCCAATTTTCTGAGGAACCTTCAGGTTGATCTCCAGAGTAGTTTTACCATTTTGAAAACCACCAGCAGTGCAAGAGTGGTTCTGGCACTCTACATCCTTGCCACTGTGTGCTGTCACCTGAGATTTTTACCTTAGCCATTCTGATTGGTGCAAGGTAGAATCTCAGGGTCATTTTGATTTGTATTTCCTGGCTAACTAAGGACTTTGAACATTTCTTTAAGTGATTTTCATATTGCTCTGTTGTGAGTTCTCTATTTAGTTCTATAACCCATCTTTTGATTGGGTTGTTTGTTGTTGTAGTTTTTTTTTTTTTTTTTTGGAGTTTAGCTTTCTGAGTTCATTATATATTTAGGATATTAGCCCTCTAGCAGATGTGGGATTAGTGAAGATTTTTTTCCCAATCTGTAGGTTGCTGATTTGTCATATTGACTATGTACTTTGTCTTACAGAAGCTTTTCAGTTTAATTTGGTCTCATTTATCATTTCTTGATCTTAGAGCCTGAGCCATTGGAGTTCTGTTTAGGAAATTCCCCCGGCCACAAGGTTCAAGGTTCTTGCCCACATTTTCTTCTAATTGATTCTGTGTATCTAGTTTTATGTTGAGGTCCTTGATCCACTTGGACTTGAGCATTGTGTAAGGTGACAAATATGGATTTATTTCATTTTTCTAACTACTGACTGCCAGTTATATTAGCACCATTTATTGAAGATGCTTTCTCTTGTCCACTGTATATTTTTGGCAATTTATCAAAGATTAAATATACATAAGTATGTGGTTTAACTTCTAGGTCTTCAAATCTATTCAGCTGATCTACCTGTCTGTCTCTGTACCAATACCATGCAGTTTTTAAATCACTATTGATCTGTAGTATAACTCTTTACATCAGAGACGGTTATTCCTCTAGAAGTTCTTTTATTGTTAAGAAATGTTTTTTTGCTATCCTGGAATTTTTTTTCCATGAGCACTTGTAAATTGATCTTTCCATGTGCTTGAAGAATATTTATAATTTTAATGGGGGTTGCATTTAATCTGTAGATTGCTTTTGGTAGGATGGCTGTTTTGTTTTGTTTTGTTTTGTTTTTCCATATTAATCCTATCAATCCTTGAACATGAGAGAGCTCTCCAATATCTGACATCTTCTTTGATTTCCATCTTGAGAGACTTAAAGTTCTTGTCATACAGTTATTTGGTTAGAGTTACCCCAAGATCTTTTTAATATCATTTGTGACTATTATTGAAGGTGTTGTTCCCCAATTTTCTTTCTCAGCCCATTTATCTTTTGTGTAAAGGAAAGCTACTGATTTATTGGAGTTAATTTTATATCCAGCCACTTTGCTGAAGTTGTTTATCAGATGTATATGTTCTCTGGTAGAATGTTTGCCATTGCTCATGTATACTATTATATCATCTGTAAATAGTGATATGTTGACTTCTTTGGCAATTTCTATCCCCTCGATCTCATTTTGCTGTCTTATTGCTCTGGCTAGAACTTCAAATACTATATTAAATAATTAATGGGAGAGTAGGTATCCTTGTCTTATCCCTGGTTTTAGTGGGATTGCTTCAAGTACCTCTCCATTTAATTTGATATTGCCTGTTGGTTTGCCATATACTGCTTTTATTATGTTTAGGTATGGGATGGGTCTTGAATTCTTGATATCTCCAATACTTTTAACATGAAAGGGTGGTGTATTTTGTCAAAAGCTTTTTCAGCATCTAATGAGATAATCATGTGATTCTTTTCTTTGTGTTTGTTTAAGTCGTAGGTTATATTAATGTATTTTCATATATTGAACCAACCTTGAATCCCTGGGATGGAGCATGCTTGATCATAATGAATAATGATTTTGACGTGTTCTTGGATTCAGTTTCCTAGATTTTTATTGAGTATTTTTGCATCGATATTCATGATCGTAATTGGTCTGATATTCTCCTTCTTTGTTGAATCTTTGTGTGGTTTATGTATCAGAGTAATTGTGGCTTCATAGAAAGTATTAGGTAGTGTTCCTTCTGTTTCTCTTTTATGGAAATTTTGAGGAGTGATGAATGCTGTTATTATCTTATCTTTGAAGATCTGGTAGAATTCTGCACTAAAGCATTTGGCTCTGGGTTTGTTATTTATTTATTTATTATTTTTGGTAGATTTCTAATGACTTCTGTTTCTTTGGGTAATATGGATGTGTTTAGATAGTTTACTTGTTCTTTATTTAACTTTGGTATGTGGCATCTGACTAGAAAGAAGTAATCCATGTCATCTAAATTTTCTAGTTGTGTTGAATATGGTCTTGTGTAGTAGAATCTGATGACTTTTTACTATGTCTTGCTTTCTACTCTTCTTGGGTGTTTGCTTCTTTTTTGTTCCAGGGATTTCAGTTGTGCTTTTAATTTGCTAATAGAGGTTCTCTTCAATTTCTTTATGACAGTCCCCATATTCAGTCTGATGTTTAGCTACAAGTATCTTCCTCTGAGGATGGCAGAGCCTCTGAGGAGGCATCCATATCATGTTTCTGCCAGTCATCACTAGTTGGCATCAGCAGTACTGTGTGGTATGGTGGCTGCATATGGGATGGATCCCTAGGTGAGGCAGTCTCTGGATGATCTTTTCTCCAATCCCTGCTTTTCATTTGTTCTATTATTTCCTCACATGACTGTTTTGTTCTTCCTTCTAAAAAGGACTGATGCATCCACATTCTGGCCTACCTTCTCTTTCAGCTTCATAATTTCTGTGAATTGTTTCTTGCATATTCCAAGTTTTAGGGCTAGTATCCGCTTATCAGTGAGTACACAGCACAAGTGTTCTTTTGTGACTGGCTTACCAAACTTAGGTTGATAGCTTCAAGTTCCATCCATTTGCTTAGAAATTTCATGAAGTGATTGTTTTTAATAGCTGAGTAGTACTCCATTATTTAAATGTACCACAATTTTGATATCCAGTTCCTCTGTTGAAGGACATCTGGTTTCTTTCCAGCTTCTGACTATTATAAATAAGGTTGCTATTAACATGGTGGAGCATGTGTCCTTGTTAGATGTTGGAGCTTCTTTTGGGTATATTCCCAAGAGTGGTATAGCTGGATCTTCAGATAGTTCTATGTCCAAATTTCTGAGAAACCTCCAGACTCATTTCCAAAGTGGTTGTACAAGCTTACAACCCCACCGACAGTGGAGGAGTGTTCCTCTTTGTCCAAATCCTTGGCAGCATCTGCTGTCACCTGAGTTTTTGATCTTAGCCATTCTGACTGGTGTGAGGTAGAATCTCAGAGTTGTTTTGGTTTGAATTTCCCTGATCACTAAGGATTTCGAGCATTTCTTTTTTAAGATTTTATTTATTTATTATATATAAGGACACTACAGCTGTCTTCAGACACACCAGAAGAAGGTATCAGATCTCATTACAGATGGTTGTAAGCCACCATATGATTGCTGGGATTTGAAGTCAGGACCTGTGGAAGAGCAGTTGGTGTTCTTAACCACTGAGCCATTTTTCCAGCACTGAGCATTTCTTCAGGTACTTCTCACCCATGCGGTATTCCTCAGTTAAGATTTCTTTGTTTAGCTCTGTACCCCATTTATGATATGATGATTTGATTCTCTAGAGTCTAACTTCATAAATTCTTTATATATATTTGATACTAGCCCTCTATCAGATGTATCTTAGTAAAGATTATTCCCAATCAGGTCTTTGTTGGTTTGTCCTTTTGACAATGCCCTTTTCCTTACATAACTTTCAAAATTTCCTGAAGTCCCATTTTTCGATTTTTGATTTAGAGAACAGATTTAGTGTTCTTTACAGGAAAATTTTCCCTGTGCCTATGTGTTCTAAGCTCTTCCTCAGTTTGTGTACTATATTGGAAGCACTCAGAGCAATGAGTTTTCCTCACAGTACTGCTTTCATTGCATCAGATACGTTTGGGTATGTCATGTTTTCATTTTCATTGAATTCTAGAAAGTCCTTAATTTCTTTCTTTATTTCTTCTTTGACCCTGCTATCATTTAATAGAGCATTGTTTAGTTTCCATGTATATACAGGTTTTTTGCTGTCTTTGTTGTTATTAAAGACCAGCCTTAGACCATGGTGATCTGAAAGGATGCATGGGAGTATTTCAATCTTCTTATATGGATTGAGGCTCGATCTGTGTCCAATTATGTGGTCAATTTTCGAGAAGGTGCTGTGAGGTGCTGAGAAAAAGGTGTATTCTTTTTTTAAGGATGATATGTTCTGTAGATATCTATTAATTCCAGTTGGTTCATAGTCGCTGCTAGTTTTACAGTGTCCTTGTTCAGTTTCTGTTTCCATAATCTGTACATTGATGAGAGTGGGGTATTAAAGTCTCCCACTATTACTGTGTGGGGTAAAATGTATTTGAGCTTTAGTAGGGTTTCTTTTATGAATGTGGGTGCTTTTGTATTTGGAGTATATATGTTAAGGATTGAGAGTTCCTCCTGACAGATTTCCCCTGTAATGAGTAAAAAGTGTCCTTGCTTATCTTTTTTTTTTTCATAGACCATATTTTATTGATAAAAGGGCACATAGAAAAAATAAAAACCACAATGGGGTTTCCTAGAAAAAACAATAGTACACAAAACATCTAAAGGAGAAGCACAGTGTTTTTAATACACAGAATTTAATCAAACTCTTTCCACATGGTAAATAAGGCAGTGAAAAATTTACAGGCAATAGTCCCCTGGTTGTCCAAGACTTTAGAAGAACATTTTAGAGAGTTTAACAGAAAGAAAAGAATGTGTAAAAAATATCAATCAATACAATTTTTTTTTACAGTGAGCAAAAAGTATATGTAATACAGGGTGTCACCCGGAATTTGTCAATGTGTTCTTGGTGTGTAAGGATTGAGCATGACTTTTTTTGTTTTGTTTTGTTTTGTTTTGTTTTGATTTATTCTTGAACTTCACACACTGTCTGTGAGTTGTTTCTGGGGCAGTGCGAGCCTCTGGGGTTAGCATCCCACTATCAGTGACTGCATATTATGTCTGTTCTTTTGTGACTGGGTTATCTCACTAAGGATGATATTCTCTAGATGCAACTATTTTCTTGAGAATTTGGTTAAGTCATTGTTTCTGATAGCTGAGTAGTATTCCATTGGGTAAATGTACCACAATTTTGTATCCATTTAGTTTCTGTAAGGCTAAGGACATTGTCAAGAAAACAAAACGGCAGCCAACACAATGGGAAAAGATCTTTACCAACTCCACATCAGATAGAGGCCTAATATACAAGGTATACAAAGAACTCAAAAAGCTAGACACCAGAGAATCAAACAACCCTATTAAAAAATGGGGTACAGAGCTAAACAAAACATTCTCAATTGAGGAATATTGAATGGCTGAGAAACATCTGAGGAAGTGCTCAACATTCTTAGCCATCAGGGAAATGCAAATCAAAACACACCTGAGATTCCACCTCACACCAGTCAGATTGGCTAAGATCCAAAACTCAGATGACAGCAGATGCTGGTAAGGTTGCAGAGAAAGAGGAACACTTCTCCACTGTCGGTGGGGTTGTAAACTGATACAACCACTTTGGAAATCAGTCTGGCGATACCTCAGAAAATTGGACATCGTATTACCTGAAGACCCAGCTATTCCACTTCTGGGCATATACCCCAGAGACACTTTAATATACAACAACGATACATGCACCACAATGTTTATAGCAGCTCTATTAGTAATAGCAAGAAGCTGGAAAGAACCCAGATGCTTATCTTTTTTGATAACTTTTTGTTGAAAATCTAATTATTCAATATTAGAATGGCCACTCCAGCTTGCTTCTTTGGGCCATTTGCTTGGAAGTATTTTTGCCAACCTTTTACTCTGAGACAGTGTCTGTCTTTGTCTCTGAGTTTCCTGTATGCAGCAAAATGCTGGGTTTTGTTTAGGTATCCAGTCTGATAGCCTATATCTTTTTATTGGGAAGTTGAGTCGATTTATGTTAACAGATATCAAGGAATAGTGGTTGCTGTTTCCTGCTATCATTGCTTTTGTAGGCTGAAATTTGCCTGTGTGTCTTTCTTCTTTTGGTTTTCTTGCTTAGGAGTTTTCTTGTTTTTACTATGTGGTGGTTCCCCTCATTGTATTGGGTTTTCCACCTATAATTCATTGTAGTGCTGGGTTTGTGGTCATATATAGTGTAAATTTAGTTTTGTCTTGGAATATCTTTGTCTCGCCATCTATGGTGATTGATAGTTTTGCTGGGTAGAGCAGCTTGGGCTGGCACTTGTGCTCTATTAGGGCCTGCATGATGTCTGTTCAGGTTCTTCTAGCTTTCATAGTCTCTGTTGAGAAATCAGGTGTGATTCTGATTGGTCTGCCTTTATATGTTACATGACCTTTTTCCCTTACTGCTTTTTGTATTCTTTCTTTGCTTTGAGACCTTGGTGTTTTGTCTATTATGTGTCGGGAGGAATTTCTTTTCTGGTCCAACCTATTTGGAGTTCTGTAGGCTTCTTTTATGTTCATGGTCATCTCATTCTGAATGATAGGGAAGTTTTCTTCCAGGATTTTGTTGAAGATATATACTGTACCTCTTAGTTGATATTCTTCTCCCTCTTCTATTTCTATTTTCCTTAGGTTTGGTCTTCTCATTGTATCCTGGATCTCCTGGACATGTTGGGTTAGGAGCTTTTAGGTTTTTGCATCTTCTCTGACTGTTTTGTCTATGTTTTCAATGTTGTCCGCGGCCCTCGAGATTCTCTCTTCCATCTCTTGTTGTCTGTTGGAGATGCTTGTATCTGTGACTCCTGGCTTCTTTTTTAGGTTTTCTATCTCTAGGGTTTTCTCTTTTAGTGTTTTTTTATTGTGTCCATTTCCGTTTTAAGTTCCTTCTTCCATTCCTTCTTCTCTTTGGTTCTGTTTTCTTCTAGTTCTTTGAGTTCTTTGAGTGTTTTCCTTGTTTTCTTTAAAAGCTTCTAATTCTTTATGCTTTTCCTCCCATTCTTGTTTAAGGCTCTCTATCATCATCTTGAGGTAGGATTTTGGGTCTAAGTCTTCTTTTTCTGGAGTGTTTGGCATTCTGTTGTTTGTTGTGATTGTAGTGCTGGGTTCTAGTGTTTCCAAATTGTCTTGGTTTCCCTGGGGTACGTTCTTTCGCTCTCCTCTTTCCATCTTGTTGTCAGTGTTTGGTTCTTGCCTTTCCCTTGTACCTGGCCAGTTTCCCTGGATCTCTATAGTTCCTGGTGGTAGATGGTTCGAGCGCCTGTTGTGCACTGAAAAGTCGCTGGCTGGCAACAGCTGGCCAGATGCTGGGTTCCTGGGTCCCTGGATCAAGCCGGGCAGGTGTGCACTTTCCAGGTACTCTGCTGAGATCTCTCTGCCCCCTGGCTAGTTGGAACCCGTTTTCTCCCTGTTCTCACCAGGCCTGTGTTTCTGGGTCTCTGCTCTTCCTGGTGGCAGATGGTTCAAGTGCCTGTTGTGCCTATTTATTTTTATTTAAACAACATTATTTTTAAAAACAGATTTGAATGTACAGATTTTAAATGCATTTTTGCATAAAATTATATGAATATATTTTAGCCAGTCCTGGATTGATTTTAAACGTTTGATATTATGCATTAAAATCTTAATAGTTACAATGATCATAAAGTACATGTAAAATAAAATTTAACATGAAAATAGTCTAAGTTTTCTTGGTTGTGTAAAGATTAAACATAATGATTTTTAAATACCTAAAATTGCCATATGTTTTTGTTCTAAGAAGGACTGAGGCTTACACTTTTTTTGCTTTTTTTTTTTTTTTTTTTTTTTTTTTTTTTTTTTGGAGCTTGATATGGTCTGTGAGCTGTTTCTTGGGTACTCAGAGCCATTTGGGGCTAGTATCTAATTATCAGTGACTGAATATTATGTTTGTTCTTTTGTGACTGGGTTACCTCACTCAGGATGATATTCTCTAGATCCATTCGTTTTCCTAGAAATTTCATAAAGTTGTTTCTTTCTAATAGTTGAATAGTACTCCATTGTGTAAATGTACCACAATTTCTGTATCCATTCATCTACTGAAGGATATCTGGGTTCTTTCCAGCTTCTGGATATTATAAATTAGGCTGCTTTGAACATGGGAGAACATATGTTCTTATTATATGCTGGAGCATCTTTGGGGTATATGTTCAGAAGTGGAATAACTGGGTCTTAAGGTAGAACTATGACCAATTTTCTGAGGTCCGCCAGACTGATTTCCAGAGTAGCTATACCAGCTTTGTCTCTGAATGGAGCCTGTCTCTGCTGTGTGTCTGTGGGTTGTGGGCTCCAGAAGGAGATGAGTCCTGGGTGTTTAGCTCTCTATGGGCAGGCTGTGAGCTCTGATGGCAATGGGAAGGCTCTGGCTCTGGATGCAGATGGAGGCTTGAAGGATAGAGACCAAAATGGCATGGTGATACCTGGGCCCTGAGAGTTTCCTGTGTTCTCTCTACAGATAATCAGTGGAGAGAGAATATAGGCTCACCAGTTGGCACAGGAGAGAAAGGTCTCCTGTGTCTCCTCTGGGTTCTGAGCTCTCTGCAGTCAGGCTGCGAGTCCTGATGTCTGTGTGCTGGCTCTGCATGTAGCTCTGGTCATGGATGGAGGCTGGACCAGTTTGATCTCAAACTGCACTGTGATCCCTGCATCCTTTTTGTTCCAGGAGGTCTCTGTCCATATAGTCAGTTGAGAGATAGTGGGGGTTCACATATGGAGCCAGGATGTAGAGCGCTCCTGTGTCTCTTCTGGGTGCTCAGCTCTCCTATATCTATTTTATTTCTGCTTCTGAGAAAGAGTCAAGCATCCTTCCTTGGACCCTCCTTGTAATTTGGCTCTTTGGAAATGTGGATTGTAGCATGGTTGTCCTGAACTTTATGGCTAGTATTATCAGTGAACACATACCCTGCATGTCTTTTTGGTTCTGAGTTACCTCACTCAGGATATTTTCTAGTTCTATTCATTTTCCTGCAAATTTCACGATGTTCTTGTTTTTATTAGCTGAGCAGTATTTCATTGTATAAATGAACCACATTTTCTTTTTCTATTCTTTAGTTGAGGGACATCAGGGTTGCTTCCAGTTTCAGGCTATTATGAACAAAGCTCCCATGAACATACTTGAATAAGTGTCGTAGTGGTATGGTGAAGGAATTTTTGGGTATATGCCCAGGAGTAGTATAGCAGGGTCTTGAAATAGAGCTATTCCCAAATTTCTGAGAAACCATCAAATTGATATCTCAAGAGGTTGTACAAGTTTTTACTCCTACCAGCAATGAAGTAGTGTTGCCTTGGGTCACACCCTCTCTAGCATTTGTTATCCCTTGAGGGTTTCTTTTTTTTAATCTTAACTATTCTAATGGGTATAAGGTAGAATCTCAGAGTTGTTTTGATTTATATATTCCTGATGACTAAGAATGTTGAACATTTCTACAAGTGTTTCTCAGCCATTAGACAATCTTTGTTTGGAATTCTCCTTAGCTCTGAACCCAAATTTTTAATTTGGGTTATTTGGATTGTTAGTGTCTAACTTTTTTTCTTTATATATTTAGGATATTAGTAGCACTTTGTCAATATAGGGTTGATTGTCTTTTTCTAGTCTTTAAGCTATTTTGTCCTGTTCATGATATTCTTTGCCTTACAGACGTTTTCAGTTACATGAGGTCCCATTTATTAATTGTTAATTTTTCTGCCAGAGCTATGGGTTCTCTTCTGTTCAGAAGGTTGTCACCTGTATCAATAAGTTTATGGCTATTCCTCACTTTCTGTTCTATGAGATGTAGTGTATCTAGTTTTATATTAAGGCCTTTGATCGACTTGGAGTTGGGTTTTGCACAGGGTAATAAATATAGATTTATTTCCATTCTTGTACATGCAGACATTCAGTTAGACCAGCACCATGTGTTGAAGATGCTTTCCCTTTTACTTTGTATGATTTTGGCTTCTTGGCCAAAAATTAAGTGTCTTTAGGTGTGTGGATTTATTTCTGGGTCTTCAATACTACTTTATCGATTAACTTGTCTGTTACTATATTAATAACATGTACTTTTTATTACTATTACTCTGTAGTATAGCTTGAAGTTAGGGACAGCATTACCTCCAGGATTTCTTTCATTATACAGAATTGTTTTAGCTATCCTAGGTGTTTTGTTTTTACTTATGAAGGTGAGCATTGATGTTTCCATGTCTGTAAAGAATTGTGTTGGAATTTTGCTAGGGGTTGCACTGAATCTGTAGATTGCTTTTGGTGAGATGACCCGTTTTTTCACTATGTTAACTCTACTAATCTATGAGCTTGGACGATCTTTCGATCTTCTGATATCTTCTTTGGTTTCTTTCTTCAGAGACTTGAAATTCTTTCTTTTTTTCTTTTCTTTTTTTGTTTTCTTTTTTGTATATTCTCTGTATTTACATTTCAGATGTTATCTCCTCCTCCCCATTCCCATATCCTTTCCCCCTTCATTGATATACAAGAACACTGCTGATTTTTTAAAGTTAATTTTATATCTAGCGACTTTGCTGAAGTTATTTATCAACTGTAGGAGTTCTCTGATAGGATTTTTGGTGTCACTTTTGTATACTATCATATCATCTGCAAATAGTGATACCTTGACTTATTCCTTTCCAGTTTGTATCCTTTTGATCTCCTTTTGTTGTCTAGAAGCCTGAGTACTCTATTAGACAGATATGGAAAAAGTGGGAATCCTTGTTTTATTTCTGATTTTAGTGGGATTTATTTAAATTTCTCTCTGTTTAATTTGATTTTGGCTCTTAGTCGTCTGTATATGGCCTTTATTCTGTTTAGTTATATCATATTAATTCCAAATCTCTCCCAAGACTTTTAACATAAAGGGTTATTCAAATATTTGGTCAAAGGACAGCATCTAGAGACATGAACATGTGGGGTTTTTTACTTTGAGTTTGTTTATATAGTGGATTACATTGATGGATTTTCATATATTGAACCATTTCTATATCCCTTGGATGAAGCCTACTTGATCATGATGAATGATACTTTTGATGTACTTTTGGATTTTGTTTATAAGAATTTTATTGATTATTTCTGCATCATATTCATAAGCATATTCATAAGCAATTATTCCAGCTTTTTTCTTGACCCGTCTGCTTGGAAGACTTTTTTCTAGCCCTTTACACTGAAGTATTTTCTATCTTTGTTGCTGAGGTTTGCTTCTTGCATGCATCAAAATGTGTGATTCTGTTTCTGTATCTTGTCTGTTAACTGTTTTTTTTTTTTTGTTGTTGTTGTTTGTTTGTTTTTGTTTTTTGTTTCGGGAAATTGAGTGTGTTGATATTGCGAGTTATTGAAGACCAATGATTGTTATTTCCTGTTATTTCTGTTGTTCTGGGTAGTATTACGTATGTGTGTTTCTTCTTCTTTTGGATTTGTTGTGAGCTGATTAATTTATTGTGTTTTCTTGCATGTGGTTACCCTCCTTGTGTTGGAATTTTTCTTCTAGTATCCTTTATAGGTCTGTATCCTGTATCCCTTTTTCCTGTGTCCCCAGTTAGTATAGAACTCCTGAAAGACAGACTGACTTTTGGGTTCAGGGTTAGGCATGTTGATTTGTCATGGGTTCAGATGGAGGTGAAAATAAAAGAACAATGAGGTTAATGCAGAAATGGGCAGATTCCCTGTCTGTTCGGCTCTGTGATGGTCCCAGTTGATATAGGTATTGGAGTGAATGTTTTACGTATGATCCTTGTTATGGCAGACCTCCTTGGAGGCTGGTAGATGGAGGGCAGGGGACAAGCACACAGATCTGCCACAGGTTCAAGTGGAGGTCCAGATCAGTTAACATATGGGGCTAAGGCATAGTGGGATTCTAAGTGGGGGAAAAGAAGTTATCCTCTATGATTCAAGAGTCTCAGGTCTGATAGAGGTGGGCAGAGAGGCAACAGGAAAACAGAGATTCCCCTGGGGTAGTATATATCTCATTTTTAAAATATTTTAAGTAACTTTTACAATTTAGTCACCATCCCTTCCCGTTCTGCCCTTCAACAGTTCCCCATCCCATTCCTTATCCTCCACATCCTCCCACACCCCACCACTCCCTGGGGCCCCATGTTTCTCAAAGACTAAATGCATCTTCTCTCATTGAGGACAGACAAGGTACTCCTCTGTTGTGTATGTTTCAGGGACCTTTCATCAGCCAGTGTATGCCACTGGTTGGTGGCTAAGTGTACAAGACATCTCAGGGTGCAGTTTAGTTGAGATTTCTGGTCTTCCCATCAAGTTACCCTCCTCCTTAGTTTCTTCTAACCTTTCCCTGATTCAACCACAGGGATCCCCAATTTCAGTTCATTGGTTGGATGTAAGTATCTGCATCTGTCTCAGTCAGGTGCTTATTGGCCCTCTCATAGAGCAACCATGCTAGGCTCCTGTCTGTAAGCACACCACAAAATCATTAATAGTTCCAGGCCCTGGAGCCTTCCCCTTGGTGTAAGGGTCTTTTTTACCTACTTTTCCCTGATCACTAGGACTTTGAACATTTCTTTTAAATGCTTCTCAGCCATCCCAGATTTCCTTGTTGTGAAATTTCTATCTAGTTCTATACTCCATTTTTAATTGGGTTGCTTGGTTTATTTGAAGGTTACCTTCTTAAGTTGTTTTTAATATATATTCTAAATAATAGCCCTATATAAGATTAGTGAAGTTTTTTTTTTAATCTGTAGGTTGCCTATTTGTCCTAATGACCATGACTTTTGCTTTACAGAAGCTTTTCAGTTTCATGAAGTCACATTTATTGACTATTGTTCTAAGAGCTGGAGTCATTGGAGTTCTGTTTAGGAAATATTCCTTCATGCCAAGGAGTTCAAGGCTCTCTACCAAATGCTCTTCTAATAGATTCAGTGTTTCTGGTTTTATGCTGGAGTCCTTTTTCCACTTGGACTTGAGCTTTGTACAAGGTGAAAAATATGGATCTGTTTTCATTTTTTCACATACTGACTGACAGTTTACAACAGCACCATATATTAACAATGCTTTCCTTTTTAAGTTGTATATTGTTTACCTCTTTGTCAAAGAACAAGTGTCCATAGATGTGTGGTTTTATTTCTGGGTCTTTATTTCTATTCTAATGATCAGCCTGTTTGTCTTTACAGGGATACCACAATATCATGCAGGTTTGTTTGTTTGTTGGTTTTTTAATCACTATTCCTTTGTAGCATACCTTGAGGTCATGGATGGTGATACTCACAGAAGTTCTTTTACTGTTAAGAATTGTTTCCACTGTCCTGGATTTTTTGTTTTTCCATATGAAATTGAGAATTGGTATTTCCATGTCTTTGAAGAATTGTGTTGGGATTTTGATGGGGATTTCATTGAATCTGTAGATTGCTTTTGGTAGGATGGACATTTTTACTGGGTTAATCCTACCAATCCATAAACATGAAAGGTCTCTCCATTTTCTGAGCTCTTCTTTGACTGCTTTCTTGAGAGACTTTAAGTTCCTGTCATACAGATCTTTGATTGTATGGTTAGACTCACCCCAACACATTTTGTATTATTTGTGACTATTGCGAGGGTTGTTGTTTTTCTATTTTCTTTCTCAGCCCAATTATCATTTGTGTAAATGAAGGATACTCATTTGTTTGAGTTAATTTTTTTTCCAGCAACTTTGATGAATCTTCAGTTTGCTTACAGCAAGATGGCTATTTTTACTATATTAATTCTGCTAATCCAAAAGAATGGGAGATCTTTCCATTTTCTGGAATCATCTTCGATTTTTTTTCTTCAGATTTGAAGATCGTGTCATACAGATCTTTAACTTTCTTGGTTAGAATCACACAAGGTAGTTTACATTATTTGTGACTGTTGTGTACGTTGTCATTTCCCTAATTTTTTTCTCAGCCTTTTTATCCTTCGAATAGAGGAAAGCTACTGATTTGTTAGAGTTAATTTCCTATCTAGTAACTCTGCAGAAGTTATTTATCAGCTGAAGGAGTTCTGTACTGGAACCTTTGGGGTCACTTAAGGATACTATCATCGTGCTGGAGAGATGGCTCAGTGGTTGAAAGCACTGATTGCTTTTCCAGAAGTCCTGAGTTCAAATCCCAGCAACCACATGATGACTCACAACCATCTGTAATGAGATCTGATGCCCTCTTATGGTGTCTCTGAATAAAGCTACGGTGTACTTATATATAATAAATAAATCTTTCTTTAAAAAGAATACAATCATATCATCTGCAAAGAGTGATATTTTTACTTCTTCTTTTCCACCCTTGATCTTAGCCAAAAGGCCAAGAAGCGATGACTTCTTCCTTTGCAATGTCTCTCTATTTGACCTCCTTTTGTTGTCTAATTACTCAGCTAGGACTTCTAATACTATATTGAATAGGTAATGTGAGAGTAGGCAGCCTTGTCTAGTCTCTAATTTCAATAGAAATGCATAATGTTTTGATTTAGTTTGATATATACATTCAATTTTATAGGATGACTATTTTTTTTTTGTTTTTTATTTTTTTATTTTTTTGTCTTCAAAACAAGATTTATTTTTTTTTAAACATGAAAATACATGGAAAATACATTGGTCTCTTATCTGTTACAAATAAGACACAAATTATTAATCATAACAAGAAGTGTTTCTTGAGATATTTCCATCTACACAAAAGACTAACAGCTTATTATTTTTTTAAAGATTTTAAACATTTTTTGCTTAAAATTATACATTTTTGTCAGTACTGCTTTTTCAGACATTAAAATAAATTTTACATAAAACCATGTGAATATGTTTTTTAGTCAGTATTTGATTTTTTTCAAGGGCTTGACAGTATGAATTGAAAACGTACTAGTTGCAATAAGCGTAAAGTACATGCAAAACAAAACGCAACATGGAAATAGTCAAAGTCCTCTTGTTTTGTGAATATATGTATAGTTTTTGTTTTCTTTATTTCTTGGACTTCATGCAGTCTGTGAGTTGTTTCTGGGGGAGTGCAAGCCTCTGGGATTATCATCCCACTATCAGTGACTGCATATTATGTCTGTTCTTTTGTGACTGGGTTATCTCACTCAGGATGATCTTCTCTAGATGCAGCCATTTTCTTAAGAATTTGGTTAAGTCATTGTTTCTGGTGGCTGAGTAGTATTCCATTGTGTATATGTACCACAATTTTTGTATCCATTCGTCTTCTGAAGGACATCTGGGTTCCTTCCAGCTTCTGGCTATTATAAATAGAGCCGCTATGAACATTGTGGTGCATATATCTTTGTTGTGTATTAAAGTGTCTCTGGGGTATATGCCCAGAAGTGGAATAGCTGGGTCTTCAGGTAGTACTATATCCAATTTTCTGAGGTATCGCCAGACAGATTTCCAGAGTGGTTGTATTAGCTTGCAACCCCACCAACTGTGAAGAAGTGTTTCTATTTCTCTGCAGCCTCGCCAGCATCTGCTGTCATCTGAGTTTTGGATCTTGGCCAATCTGACTGGTGTGAGGTGGAATCTCAGGGTTGTTTTGATTTGCATTTCCCTGATGGCTAAGGATGTCAAGCACTTCCTCAGATGTTTCTCGGCCATTCGGTGTTCCTAAACTAAAAATGATTTGTTTAGCTCTGTACCCCATTTTTTAATAGGGTTATTTGATTCTCTGGTGTCTAGCTTTTTGAGTTCCTTGTACACCTTGGATATTAGGCCTCTATCTGATGTGGTGTTGGTAAAGATCTTTTCCCATTCTGTTGGTTGCCGTTTTGTTTTCTTGACGATGTCCTTAGCCTTACAGAAACTTTGCAATCTCATTAAGTCCCATTTGTTAATCTTTGACCTTAGAGCTTGAGCCATTGGTGTTTTGTTCAGGAAATTTTCTCCTGTGCCTATGTGTTCTAAGGTTTTCCCTACTTTATCATCTAATAGTTCCAGTGTATCTGGTTTAATGTGGAGATCTTTAATCCACTTACACTTGAGCTTTGTACAAGGAGATAAGAACGGGTCTATTTTCATTCTTTTGCATGTTAAGTGCCAGTTGGACCAGCACCATTTGTTGAATAGGCTGTCCCTTTTCCATTGAATGTTTACTGCTCCTTTGTCAAAAATCAGGTGACCATATACATGAGGGCTCATTTCTGGATCTTCTATTCTATTCCATTGATCCACTTGCCTATTTCTGTACCAGTACCATGCAGTTTTCAGTACAATTGCCTTGTAATATAGCTTGAGGTCAGGGATAGTGATTCCCGCAGATGTTTTTTTGTTGTTGAGGATGGATTTCGCTATTCTAGGTCTTTTGTTATTCCATATGAAATTGCACATTGATCTTTCCAATTCCATGAAGAACTGGGTTGGAATTTTGATGGGGATTGCATTGAATCTGTAGATTGCTTTTGGTAGGATGGCCATTTTTAAGATGTTGATCTTTCCAATCCATGAGCATGGGAGATCTTTCCATTTTCTGAGATCCTTCTCAATTTCTTTCTTTAGAGGTTTGAAGTTCTTGTCATACAGGTCCTTCACTTCCTTAGTTAGAGTCACACCAAGGTATTTCATAGTTTTTGTAACTATTGTGAAGGGTACCTTTTCCCTAATTTCTTTCTCCACATGTTTGTCCTTTGAGTATAGGAAGGCTACTGATTTGTTTGAGTTAATTTTGTATCCGGCCACTTTGCTGAACTTGTTTATCAGCTGTAGGAGTTCTCTGGTGGAATTTTTGGGGTCACTCAAGTACACTATCATGTCATCGGCAAAGAGTGATGTTTTTATCTCTTCCTTTCCGATTTGTATCCCCTTGATCTCCTTTTGCTGTCTAATTGCTCCAGCCAGGACTTCCAGTACTATGTTGAATAGGTAGGGAGAGAGTGGGCAGCCTTGTCGAGTCCCTGATTTTAGTGGGATTGCTTCAAGTTTCTCGCCATTAAGTTTGATGTTGGCTGTTGGTTTGCTGTATATTGCTTTTATTATGTTTAAATATGGGCCTTGGATTCCTGTTCTTTCCAGGACTTTTAACATGAAGGGGTGTTGGATTTTGTCGAATGCTTTCTCAGCATCTAGTGAGATGACCATGTGATTTTGGTCTTTAAGTTTGTTTATATGGTGGATTACATTGATGGATTTCCTTATGTTAAACCATCCCTGCATCCCAGGGATGAAGCCTACTTGGTCATGATGAATGATGGTTTTGATGTGTTCTTGGATTCGGTTTGCAAGGATTTTGTTGAGTATTTTTGCATCAATGTTCATAAGTGAGATTGGTCTGAAGTTCTCTTTCTTTGTAGGGTCTTTGTGTGGCTTAGGTACGAGGGTTATTGTAGCCTCAAAAAATGAGTTGGGTAATATTCCATCTGATTCTATCTTTTGAAATAGCTTGGCGAATATTGGTGTTATATCCCCAATAAATGTCTGATAAAATTCTGCACTGAACCCGTCTGGACCTGGGCTTTTTTTGGTTGGGAGGCTTTTGATGACTTTTTCTATTTCTTTAGGTGTTATAGGGTTATTTAGATGGTTTACTTGGTCCTGGTTCAACTTTGGGACCTTGTATCTGTCTAGGAATTCGTCCATTTCCTCCAGATTTTCCAATTTTGTGGAGTATAAGTTTTTGTAGTAGGATCTGATGATTTCTTGAATTTCCTTAGTTTCAGTTGTTATGTCACCACTTTCCTTTCTGATTTTGTTAATTTGGATACTCACTCTTTGCCCTTTAGTTAGTCTGGCTAGGGGTTTATCAATCTTGTTGATTTTCTCAAAGAACCAACTCTTTGTTTTGTTGATTTTTTCAATGGTTTTTTTTGTTTCTATTTGGTCTATTTCTGCCCTAATTTTGATTATTTCTTGCCGTCTACTCTTTTTGGGTATATCTGCTTCCTTTTGTTCTAGTGCTTTTAGCTGTGCTGTCAGGTTGCTGATGTGAGCTCTCTCCAGTTTCTTCTTGGAAGCACTTAGGGCAATGAGTTTTCCTCTCAATACTGCTTTCATTGCATCCCATAGGTTTGGGTATGTTGTGTTTTCGTTTTCGTTGAATTCTAGAAAATCCTTAATTTCTTTCTTTATTTCTTCTTTGACCCTGCTATCCTTTAACAGAGTGTTGTTTAGTTTCCATGTGTATGTGGGCATTTTGTTGTCTTTGTTGTTGTTGACTATTTTTATTATAGTAATCCTACTGAGCAATGGCTGTCAGACAATATTCCACCTTTAAATGTTTTCTTCTGTTTCTTTAAAACACATTTTAGGTTTTTATACAAGTCTTTCACATGCTTGCTTAAAGTCACTCCAAGATTTTTTTTAGACTGTTGTGAAAGATACTGTTTTCCTGATTTCATTCTCAGTCCATTTGTTACTGAATTGTAAGAGGGCTACTAATTTTTTAAGTATTAATTTTGTATCCTGATTCTTTACTTAAAATGATTTTCAGCTATAGGAAATTCCTGGTGGAGTTTTTAGTATCATTGCCTGCAATCATATCTTATACAAATACAGACGTTTTCACTTCTTACTTTCCTATCTGTATCCTTGTAATAGGCCCTAGTTTAAGACCAAGTACTATACAGGTATGAAGACATTGGAAGTTTGTGTCTTGTTCTTCATTTTATAAGAAATTCTTTGTGTTTCTCTCCGTTTAGGTTAATGTTGGCTTGGGGCTTAATGTAAATCACCAGTATTATATTGAGGTGTGTTCTTGGTGTCCTTAGTTTCCCCAGGAATTTAAAATGAAGGGATATCAATTTTTGTAAAAGGTTGCCTTTCAGTGTGTTTATATGGTGGATTACTTTTACCAATTTCTGTATGTTAAATCATCCTATCATCTCTAGGATGAAACCTACTTGATCTTGGTAGATGATCTTCTTCATTTTTCTTTTTATTTGGATTGAAAATATTATATTGGGAACTTTTGCCTATGTTCATAATGTGAATTGGTTCTTTGATGAGTCTGGTTTAGGTAACTGTGGTCTCCTAAGGACGAGGCAATGTGTCTTATGTTTCTATTTTACAGAATAATTTAAGAGTATTAGTGTTAATTATTCCTTAAATTGTGGATTAATGCTGCTCTATATCTATCTACCTTTTTATTTGGAAGATGTTTAATTGCTGATTCTACTTCACTAGAGGTTTTACATCTTTACATATTGCTTATCTAATCTTGACTTATATTTGATGGAGTACAGATTGTTTAAATGTTACTTATAATTCTGTAGATTTTCTTGGTGTTTGTTGCAATGTCACCCAATTTGACTCTATTTTTATTAACTAGGATCTTCTTTCTTTCTCTTTTAGTTAATTTGGCCAAGAGCTTATAAATCTTGTTGATTTTGTCAAAAATATCAACATTTTATTCAGTTGATTCTTTATAGTTTTGTTTGTTTGTGTGTGCCTAGTTTACTGATTTCCAACACAAATTTGATTATTTCCTGGTAGCTATTCCTTTTAGATGTAATTTCTTTTTTCCTTTCTTCATTTATTTTTTGTTTGTTTAGTTGGTTAGTTGGTTGCTGTGGCTCTTTTTAAAATTTTGTTTTGTTTTAGTTCTTGTTCTAGCGCTTTTAGGTGTGCTGTTAATTTACTTATTTGAGATATCTCCAGAGTTCTCCTTTTCTTTTATAGGCACTTTTGCTGTTAGAGCCACCTTCTTTGTGTCCCATGGGCTGGCGTATGTTGTGTTTTCATTTTAGTTAAGTTCTAATAATTTTTATATTTCTTTCTTTGCTTCTTTTAATTTTAAAAAAAAAATTCAGTAGTGATTTTTTTCTGTGTCTATGAGTTTGTTCTTTAATATAATTTAATTTAATTTGATGTGGTCAGATAGGATGAAGATGGTTATTTTAATCTTATAGCTATTTAGATTTGAACTGTGTCCAATCATGTGTTTAAATTTCAGAGAAAGTTCCCTGAACTACTGAGAGGAAAGTATCTTTGTGTTTAAGTGGTTTATAAATTTCAAATAGGTCCACTTGATTAATGATCTCATTTAGCTTTGGTATTTCTTTGCATAGTTTTTGTCTGGATGACCTGTCTATTGGTGTGAGTGCATTATTTAAACCATCCCTGTCACTGTGTGAGGACCAATAAATTATTTGAGCTATAGTGGTGTTTCTTTTATGGACTCAGGTGCTCTTGTGTTTGGTGCATAATTATTTAGAATTGCAATATCATCTTGGTGGATACATTTTTTTAATGAATATGTAGTCCTTTTACTTTTCTCTTATGAATAATTTTGGTTTAAAGTCTATTGTGCAAGATATTAAAATGGCTACACCGGCTTGCTTCTTGGGTCCATTTGCTTGGAATATATTTTCACATCTATCCTTGTATTAAAATGTGATTCTTGGATACAGAAGCATGTGTGCTGTATCAACTATAATACATTATTCTGTCTTATTTCGCTGATTTCCAGTGATATTTGTTATTTTAGATGACACAAAATGGAAAATTCACTAAAAATATTAATTTATTTTTTTTGTGTTTTCTTTTTTCATTTAAATTATTTGATTTATTTACATTGCAGTCATTGCCACCCTCAGTCTCCCCCTCCCACATTTTCTTATTAGACTCTTCCTCCCTATTGCCTCTGAGAGGGTGCTCCCCCTCATGAGGCCTCCCCATTCCCTGGGAACTCGAGGCTCTCAAGGATTGAGTGCATCTTCTCCCACTGAGACCAGACCAGGCAGATCTCTGCTATATACGTGGCAGGGTCTTGGATCAGCCTGTGCATTCTTTTAGTTGGTGGCTCAGTCTCTGAAAGTTCCATGGGGCATTGGGTTAGTTGAGACTGTCATTCTTTTTTGGGGTCGCTTTTCCTTTCAGCTTCTTCAATCCTTCCCCTTTTAAACCATATGAGTCTGACTTCAGTCTAATCTTTGGGTATAAGTATTTGCTTCTGTTTCAGTCAGCTACCAGTAGGGCTTCTCTTAGAACAGCCATGGTAGGTTCCTGTAAGCCTGTCATAGCATACTAATGTCAGGCCTTGGTTCCCCCTATACCTCCCAATGAGATGGATCCCAAATTACGCAGGTCATTTGACCTCTTTTGTTTCAGTTTCTTCTCCATTTTTGTCCCCACAGTTCTTTTAGACAGGAAAAATTCTGGGTCAGGAATTTTGACTGTGGGTTAAGTAGTAACCCTGTCCCTCCACTTGAGGCCCTATCTATCTACTTGACTTGGACTCCTCAAGATTCCTTTCCAAATAAATGTTGCGTATGTTGGCTGATGTCACCCCCAGTGAGTCCTGAGAGTGTTTTACCTTCTGGGTCTCTGATACTGCTCTCTAGAGGGTTCCTCGCCGATCACTCCCTGAGGCTGCTTATCTACACTTAGTCTCTTGGCCTTCTAGGTTTCTCTCCTGTCCCCTTTCCTCCCTCCATATCTAAGCCTCTTTCCCTTTTCCCACTTCCATCACCCACCCATATTCCTCCCCTTTATAAGTGGGATTGAAGCCTCCTCTCTTGGACATTATACTTCTTGTAGTCTGTAAATTGTACCCTAGGTATTCTGTACTTTTTGGCTAATATCACTTATCAGTGAGTACATGCTGTGCATGTCTTTTCAGTCTGAGTTACCTCATTGAGAATAATTCCTAGTTATATTCATTTGCCTGAAAAATTCATGATGTACTCATTTTTAATATTTATATAGTATTTCATTGTGTAAATGAACCATATTTTATGTATTCATTCTTCAGCTGAGAGACATCTGAGTTGTTTCCAGTTCTGGCTATCTTTGAGCATATTTCATTTGAAGATGATTTTTAAAACACTCAATAGATCTCAACAATGCACATTCAAACCCAGCTACATACAAATCTGATAAGAATTACTGAAGTTGTATCTGTGAATTAGGTGTGACATACATAGAATCTTCAGACAAACAACCTAAATTTAAAAGATAGCTCCACCAATCACCAATTATGTGACTTCCAGAGAGTTATTTGCCCTTTCAATGGCTAGTTTCTTAATTTCTGTAAAACTTTTTTTACTAGTTTGTTTGCAGCAAAGGGAGTGTCTATTTATAAAGTACTTATCAGTACCTAGAATATGTTATTATATATACATTTTGTAGAGTAATAATAGGTAAGAGGTAATAATTAAAATCATGGTTAGGGATATAATCAGCTAGAGAAAAACAGTTTGAGAAAATAAGAGGAACAAGGAATAATAACTAATTTATTTTAATAAACAGAAATGGGCTCTTATTGCACACCAAGTAGATCAAAAGTTAGGAAAAAATACAGTAAAGTATTGCCATTTCTTCAAGGATGAGAGAATAATGGTATTTTTGAGTAAAGATTTTAAGTGTGAGATAAACTGCATTAATTATAATAAACTGCATGAGTTATTTAATGAGCATACAGGATGCTGTGATTCAACTCCTGGGATTTTCTTCTGATGTGGCCATAGTCTTATTATTATAGCACTTGGACTCTTGCCAGTAGACATCCCTCAGATGTCAGACTCTTTCCATAACTGCCTTGACTACAGAATTATTTCTTAAACATGGGGATGAAACTCCATTTTTCTTTCGGTCACAGTGTGGATGCAATGACTGATAACCATGAAGCATAAAGCCTCGTGTTTTCTTCCTCTACAAGAAAACCTTTGAAGGCTATTGCAGAATTGAACTGAGGTAGCGAAGATTCTGCTTGAAATCCAGTATCAGGTTAACTTTTCTCTCTGCCATTTTTTTCCCTTTCCTTTCACAGAAACTGATCTCTAATAAGCTTCCTGCCTCCTTCCCAACATCTGACTAGCCCAACCTGTGACAATTAGTCTTGAAGCCTTAGTCCTAATGAGTAAGAAAAGCCAGACTGAAATATAAAATCAGTGAATGGCAGTTGATAAGATAGTAAACACGGTAGGCAGCCCCCCAACTACTCCCCCACCACAGACTTAGAGAGGGTCTCATTTTATAATCCTGGCTAGCCTGTATCTCACTATGGAGGCTAGGCTGGCCTCAAATTTAGAGACTCACATGCCTCTTCCTGAGTTCTGGAATAAAAGGCAAGCACCACAATGTGTAGCAAAAGGCATTTGCTTTTGTCTGGTTAGGTCTGGTTTTTTTTTTTTGTTTTGTTTTTTTTTTTTTTTTTTTTTTTTTTTTTTGCCTAGTGACTTTGACTTTATAAATAAAAGATGCCAGGACGCTTGAAAGCATTAAAGGTTGCCTATCTTCCCTGACGCCTTTAGTATTGAGGTGGGGGTTGCCCTTTATTTGAAAAATATGTATTTTACAGAAAGAGCAAAAAGTCACTTTCTCTTAATATATCAAGACCTAAAGATCTTTAAAGTGTTTTATGTTTAGCAATTAAGGGTATGAGTAAACCTTTTCTTCTTCCTTTTTTGTGAAACATGTTTTCATGTAGTACTTGCTGGTCTTCTACTTGTTGTGTAGCCAAGGGTGACCTTAAAGTCCCCATCTGCCTGCTTGTACTTCCCAGGTCCTAGGATTACATATGTGTGTCACCAAGCCTGGTTAAGTAATTCCATTTTTAAATAACCATGTAAACCTTTAAATTGTGTATATTATCAATGTCCTGAATTTAAACAGTGGAGCATACAAGATTGCCTATGCCAAATAATATTGTATCTTTGAACCCACTTTCATAAATTCCACACCTAATGAAACTAGAAGTCTTTCTACCCATTAAACAGCATGCTCCCAATTCTCAAATAGTCACTTAACAGCAGGAGTCTAGAGAATTCTGAGAGCAGGTCTCTGGAAATTTTAAGAAGAATTGCAAAAAGTTTATACAAGGAATTTCATGCACGGAGACTCTAGGAATTGAATACACGACAGTAAGATACAGTTTCAACTGAGGTATGAGTGTGGGGATGGAGAAAATGGTTAATCGATTAATGTAGAGGCAAAACTTAAAGAAACGGGCCGAGTGAGGAGACAATTCTAGCCACAAGAAGGGATTTAAAGGTTCTCAACAATTTATGGCAACTACCAAACGTCTACCCTACTGAATCAAACTGCTAAGGAAATTATTAATACATTGGCTGGCAAAAGCGTATGTACAAGTGCAGACAATTTAAGCCTGACACCGGAAGTATTAACTTTCAAGTAGGCAGTGAAAGAACTTTCTCTTTTGGTTCCTGCTTTGATCCGGAAGAAGACAACGTTCGCTGTCGATTGGACCACGTCATAAGGGCGGAGTCACGGCGATCCATTCGCCTTGGTAACTGGTCTGTTAAGGAGCTTGTACGCCTAGGCTCGCGGGCTCTAGGGGGCGGGTTTCAGTGAGCGCGGTCCCAGAACAGGCTCAGTTTGAGGGCGGTGCCATTGGTGCCACGCCCCCAGGTCCGCTCTGACTGGTTGCGATGCGTCACGTAGCCAGAGACTCGGCCGGAAAACAGTGAGCTTGCCTAAAGTGGGAGGGTATGGTTGCAGTCTTGCGTCTTCCGGCTTCTACAGCCACTTCCCACGGAAGTCAGGGGAGCCACCCTCTTGTCTATCTCCGGTCAAACACTTCTGTTCGCTCACCTCAGTGGCTGAGGTTCCACACTTGCGCTGTGGTTCGTGCCTACTTGGGGACCCTGTCCTCACGCTACTCACTGCCCTGTCCCCTCCCACCCATCTAAAATGTCTAGTAGTCTCCAGAACGTCTTTCCGAAAGCCGCAGAGGAAAAGTCTGGTTCGCACTGGTAAGTACCAGTTCCCAGCCCTCCATGCGCCCGCCCACACCATGTGACTTAGGTAGGCACGGCCGCGTCAGCTGACGTTCAGCTGTGCAGCAGGTTTTTCCTGAGGGTCTGTGGGGTCGCCGCGCCTTCTCCGCACACCTCCCACCCCACGCGCCCCAAAGCCCCTGACTCTCAGTCCTCCCGAAAATGTAAAACAGCCCGCGATTACAACGCAGTTAGTGTCTCCTGGACTCTGGCGCTCCCAACGCCATCAGCTTGAATCTCATAGGCGGACCAAGTAGATACCCACTGAAGAAAACCAACATGGCGATGCTCCAAGTATCTCAAACACACATTGTGAATTAGCAAGTACAACCCCAGGGCGCTGGACCTTCAAGTGAAAATAGTCGCATTTTAATGTCCTTACACAATGTGTTCTAGAACAACGGGCTGTAGGATTTGAAAACTTCAACAGAGAAAAGTAAAAACTTGAAATGTGAAGTCACTTTTTCCAGGTCTAAAGGGAGTACATCTCATCGGTTGTCTACAAAGGAACAGTTCTAACACTGAATGGCTCTACCTGGGTAGGAAACTCACTATCTAGCCAAGGCTGCCCACAATCCAGCCTGGGTTTATCTAGTTAGTATTAGGATTATGAAGGGCTGCTGTGATAGTCTTCTTTGGTTAGAAAATATATCCTCAGTAACATTTGTGTGTGTGTGTGTGTGTGTGTGTGTGTGTGTATGTGTGTGTGTGTGTGTTAATCCAGATGAAATAAAAGCAAGAACAACAAAATATTTACTGAGGAACAATGTTTTGATTTATGCTTTCCAACGTTAATGAGTATATTTGTTAAGAAGCAAGATTAGTAAGTCTGTAGAAGGTAAATGAATAGCATGAAATCTAAGAACAAAACTAATGAAAGAGGATAGTGGTTGAAAAAAGAAAACCTACCTGGTGTTCTTTGCCGCTTTATTTGTTACTATATATGAGACTAATGCTTCACTTTCTAATAAAAATAATGGTACATGGGAATATTTTGACAACAGCAAAGAAATAATTTAAGAAAGAAAAGATTATTTAAATATTTGCTCCAAGTTTAAGACATGAATTTGTGTCCTGTGTTTAGTCGAGGTAAGTTTATTTTAGTTACAAGTATATACAAACCCCAATTGCAATTTTAAAAAAAGGATTATTTTTTAAAATACATTTTCCCTTAAAACAATGGTCTAATAAAAACAAGTGCCAGCCTTCCTAGTAACTGGATCTATAGGAAGTTGCTACTGTGTAAGTACCCCCCCCCAAAAAAAAGTTATTAGTAGTAAATAGCTGTTGATACAGAAGGAACCATTATATCGTGTATCATTAGAGATAGCTCTTGGGTAATACATATTTTGTGGAGATTTAAAGACAGATTAAATTCTATGAAGAGAAGCTAAAGTAGAAGAAATGCTTTTTAATGAATAATTTTATATATTTTACCAGTATATTTATGACATAGTTGATTAACTTATGTGTGTAAGATCGTATTCTTTTGCAATCCTAGAAGTAAGATTAAGTGATACTTTAACATTTTTTAATTGTGCCCTTGGGCTTTCTTTTAAATACCTTATAACAATTTTGGTAAATTTTGAACACTGAAAAATATTTTAAATTCATTTATCTTTTGCTTACTTTCATAAGTACTTTCTACTTCATTGATTCATTGCTATATGTTTTGGTGCCTTGTTATACTTTTATGCTTCTATTTCTTAAATTTTCTGATACTATCATAACATATTTGAAGCATTTAACACAAAATAGTTTCCTAGGATATTTGACAAGTTGATTACTGTTTACATATTTGATTATTTTATTTTAATAACACCACACCTGCTGTTGAAATGTAATTATGTAAATAATTTGTTTACTTTTACCTCTTTGTTTTATTGGAAGTTGTTTGGTTTTATATTTTGATAGCATTCTCCTTTATTTTTTTCTAAAAATGATAGGATTGGGTTTTTTTCTGTAGATACTTCAGCTTTCCTTGAAATCTTTCTTTTTTAAAATTCAGTGTTGTGATAATGTTTATTACTTAATTTATCTTATCAGGCATAAAATAGGAAACCCCATTTTACAAGAGCAATGCAAAAATCTGTATATTTGCAGTGCAGTGCCCATTTAGCTCATTAGATTTTCTTGGAATTTTCATTTTCTCAGCTGTGTACCACAGTAGCATGATCGCTCTGAAGGCTGCTTCACTCTGGTAGCTGTCCCATCTACTGGACATTGATTGCTCAGAAAATCTTTGGAATGGGATTCACAAGATTAGCTGTGGAGTTTGAATAACTAATGACAGTGCTGATTTAGAATGAGGATTGTATTTCAGATGACTTGAGAAATGTGAGGGGGTTGGATAAGATGGCAAGAATATGGATTAGATTTGAGGAAATGGAATGAAAAATACACATACCTGATTAAGAAATTACTCTTTTTTGGGACAATGTTATACCAGTTTTCTTGTCAATGTTTGTGAATTAAATGAGACAAACAGAAATATCCAGTTAAAATTACTACTCTCATCATGTGACTTTGTTCACTTGGGCTGAAAATATTTCATTGCTGGTTGTGAAGTTTTATCTTTACAACTTAAAGAATACACTAGGAGATACATTAATATCATATAAGCTAACTATACTCTGTTACTAGTCTAGTTGCTTATGCAGTTGACATGGTGAACCTTGCTTTGTGTATAAAATATGAATAAGACTCCTTAAGGATGCATGAAATTCTGTATGTTATTAAAAATATATTAAACCCTTGTATTTTTTCAGCTAAAATGTTAATGACAGTGGAGGTCTATCTAGATTGCCTTTTAGGATTAAAATTAATGGTGATTTTATTACATAAGTAATATATAGAATTTATTATTATATGTATTATAACATAACTTCTTATATGTATTTATAAGTAGTAAGAAGGGAAAGCTTTGTCTCTTAACAAATGAAGATCATTATTTTCAAAACTAAATTTCAGTAGCCTCCAACATATTCATTATTTCATTTCTAATACATGAGTGATGAATATTCATATAGAATAGTAAAATACAAAACAAGAGCCTCGGAAATTATATAGTTTTCTTAGCACATTTAGCAGGACTTTTAATTTTGAGATGGGCTATGGCTTCATTAATCAGGCTGTCTTGAACCAAGACTCAGTAATCCTCCGACTCCTATTTGAGTTTCTAAGTACCTGAAACTATAGATATATGCTTCTGTGATTAAGTAGGTTTTCCAAAATTAGTTAGCCAGTGTGTGTAAGAGCCAGAATTAGAAGCCTGTAATCTTTATATTTCCCCTTTTTCTTTTTAGGTCTTAAAATATGGGTTTTTCAGTGTCATTTCTTCATTCAAATAGTTTAATGTAATTAGTGTGCTAATTATTCTAAGTGACCAAACTGGCTAATTATTTTAAGTGACCTATTGATCACATTAGACTACAGAATGTGATAGCTAAGAAAATAAACTATCTTGAAGAAAGTGGAGTCTTTTAGTGATTTCTGGTTAAATTGTTAAAGCAAGGATTCCTACTAAATCTGGAAAAGGTTATATATTGATTGAAAGAGTATTATGAATTTTATTCTGATTTATCACTTTTAAGAGTTTGTAGTAATCAATTCAGCTACCATGTTAATTTGCTCTATTTGACACAGAGGGTATATGATGGATGAATGGATAGATGGATGGATGGGCGGATAGATGAATAGATGGATGGATAGATGGACGGATAGATGGATAGTCGGATAAATAGAGATAGAAATATACTGTATGTAGCATATTTTTGTCAAGCAAAAATAGGGAAACCTTTTAGCATACAGCATATGAAGTATTAAAAGACTGTTACTTGTTCAGTTCTATTTCTTTTGAAATATTGCTTACACAAATAATTGTAAAAATAGGTTATTTCTGTTGATTCTTCTACTAAGGCAAATTTTTCTGATAAATGAAGTATTTATATTAAAGAGGACTAAACGAAGGTATTGAACTGAGTTTCTTAGATTGGCAATTGGAATGATCTGCATTGCTTTTTGTGTAATATTTCTGAGGGTTCACTATTGGTATTTGAAAAAAATATTGTAGGAATATTGAGTGTCTCATCTTAAGGAATTTCAGTGTTACTATGATAAACAATATTTAATTCCTTTTTTTCCCCCTTTTTTTGGTTGCATTTTTTTTAACTTACATTTCAAACGTTATCCCTTTCCCTGGGTTTCCCTCGGAAATACCCCTATTCCATCCCTAACTTCCCCTGCCTCTATGACAGTGCCCCCACACACACTCTCCCACCTCCCCACCCTGGCATTCCCTTACACTGGGGGCATCAAGCCTTCACAGGCCAAGGGCCTCTCTTTCGTTGATGGCCATAAGGCAATCCTCTGCTACATACGCAGCTGGACCATGAATCCCTCCATATGTACTCTTTGATTGGTGGTTTAGCCTCTGGGAGCTCTGGTGGTTTGGTTGTTATTGTTGTTCTTCCTATGGGTTTGCAGACCTCTGCAGCTTTTTTAGTCCTTTCTAAGTCCTCCATTGAGGACCCCCATTCTCAATCCAGTGGTTGGCTGAGAGCATCTGCCTCTGTATTTGTCAGACTCTGGTAGAGCCTCTGTGTGTGTTTTTGTGTGATTGGGTTACCTAACTCAGGATGATATTTTCTAGTTCCATCCATTTGCCTAAGAATTTCATGTAGTCATTGTTTTTAATAACTGAGTAGTACTCCATTGTGTATATTTACCACATTTTCTGTATCCATTCTTTTGTTGAAGGAATCTGGGTTCTTTTCAGCTTCTGGCTATTATAAATCAGGCTGCTATAAAGATAGTTGGGCATTTGTCCTTGTTATATGTTGGAGCATATATTGGGTATATGCCCAGGAATGCTATATCTGAGTCCTCGGGTAGTACTATGTCTAATTTTCTGATGAACCACCAGACTGTTTTCCAGAGTAGTTATACCAGCTTACAGCTCCACCACAATGGAGGAGTGATTCTCTTTCTCCAAATCCTTACCAGCATCTGCTGTCACCTGAATTTTTTATCTTAGCCATTCTGACTGGTGAAAGGTGGAATCTCAGGATTGTTTTGATTTCCATTTCCCTCATGACAAATAATGGTGTTGAACATTTCTTTGGATATTTCTCAGACATTTAGGATTCTAGTTGAGAAATTTTTGTTTAGCTCTTTACCCCATTCTTTTAATAGGGTTAATTGATTCTCTAGAGTCTTAACTTTTTAAGTTCTTTATATATATTGGATATTAGCCCTTCCTTGGATATAGGATTAGGAAATATCTTTTCCCAATCTGTTGGTTACCATTTTGTCCTAATGACAATGCCCTTTACCTTACAGAAGCATTGCAGTTTTATGAGGTCTTTTTGTTGATTCTTGATTTTAGAGCATAAGCCACTGGTGTTCTGTTCAGGATCTTTCTCTTCTGTTCGTTTCAGTGTATCTGGTTTTATGTGGAGGTCATTGATTTACTTGGACTTGAGCCCTGTACAAGAAAATGAGAATGGGTTCATTTGCTTTTTTTCTACATGCTGACCAGCATCATTTGTTGAAAATCCTGTCTTTTTTTCCAGTGGATAATTTTAGCTCCTTTGTCAAAGGTCAAGAGACCATAGGTTTGTAGGTTCATTTCTGGGTCTTTAATTCTATTCCATTGATCTACGTGCCTCTCTCTGTACCAATACCATAGAGTTTTTATCATTATTGCTCTATAATACAACTTGAAATTGGTAATCATTATTCCCCCAAAAGTTCTATTATTTTTGAGAATAGTTTTCACTATCCTGGGTTTTTTGTTATTCCAAATGAATTTGCAAATTGCTCTTTCTAACTCTATGAGGAATTGAGTTGGAATTTTGAAGGGGATTGTATTGAATCTGTAGTTTGTGTTCAGCAAGATGGCCATTTTTACTATATTAGTCCTTTCAATCCATAAACGTGGGAGATATTTCTATCTTGTGATATCTTCCATTTCTTTCCTCAGAGACTTGAATTCTTGTCATACATACCTTTCAATGCTTGGATAGAGTTGCACCAAGATATTTTATATTAATTGTTACTATTGTAAAAGGCAGTGTTTCTGTAATTCATTTCACAGCCTGTTTATCCTTTGAGTAGAGGAAAGCTGCTGATTTGTTTGAGTTTCTTTTATATTCAGCCACTCTGCTGAAGTTTGTTTATCAGCTGTAAGAGTTATCTGGTGAAATTTTGGGGTCACTTAAGTCTACTTTCAGAGCATCTGCAAATAGTGATACTTTGATATCTTCCTTTCCAATTTGTATACCTTTGACTTCTTTTTGTTGTCTAATTGCTCTGGCTAGGATTTTAAGTACTACATTGAATAGGGAGAGTGGGCAGCATTGTCTAGTCCCTGATTTTAGTGGGATTGCTTAAAGTTTTTCTTTATTTAGTTTGGTGTTGGCTACTACTTTGCTGTTTAGTGCTTTTACTATGTTCAGTTATGAGTCTTGAATTCCTGATCTTTCCAAGACTTTTGTCATGAAGGGGTCTTGAATTTTGTCAAAGGCTTTCTCAGCATCTAATGATATGATCATGTGTGGGTTTTCTTTTTCTTGAGTTTGTTTATATAATGGATTATTTTGGACTTTCGTATATTGAACCATTCCTGCATTCCCTAGGATGAAGCCTACATGATAATGGTGAATGATCATTTTGATGTGTTCTTGGATATTGTTTGAAAGAATTGTATTAAGTATTTTTGCATCAATATTCATAAGGGAAATTGGTCTTAAATTTACTTTCTTTGTTGGATCTTTGTATAATTTTTTATAAGAAAATTGTGGCTTCAACGAATGAATTTGGTAGTGTTTCTATTTTGGGGAATAGTTTGAAGAGTATTGGCATTAGGTTGTCTTTGAAGGTCTGATAGAATTCTGCACTAAATCCATCTGATCCTGGGCACTTTTTGGTTGGGAGACTTAATGATTGCTTCTATTTCTTTAAGGGTTATGGAGCTGTTTAGATGGATTATCTGATCCTGATTTAACTTTGGTACCTAGTATCTGTCTAGGCAACTGTCCATTTCATCCAGAGGATTCTGTAATTCAGTCTCATTATCTTTTAAGGTACAGAATTCCTTTTTGAAATGTTTTCCATCCATTTAAAATGTGAAAAATACACATACGTTAGAAGTAACATAAAAGCAAAATGGCTTAGGTTTAGCATTCAGGCTATAATTCATTGGCCCCTTTCCCCTAAGAGAGCTTAGTGTTTGAACCATAAAACTCAGTACTTGGATGGTTGGTTTGTTGGCTCAAAACTTGGTATTGTATTGTTGTTCAGATTCAACTCCAGTTGTTTCTATCTACAAGTGCTAAGTTTACATGCATGGCCTACCTACCATGCTTGAACCATTCTTGAGGACATTTATTTACTGCTAAATAAATTGATGTTGAATTGACAGTGTAATTTGTGCAGAGGTAATACAAGTGGGTTTTCAAATTCAAAAGCAAGAATTAAGACACCCCTCCATATTTCACTTTAACTTTACTAAAATTTAGTATGCATTTTTATACATTGAAGACTGCTTCAAAACTTTCTGAAGATAACATGTTATTTGAGTTGTGAGGATACATAGAATGTTGAGTATGGATTTTTTCATTTATACTTGATTCTAAAATCACATCTTTAGGTTATAAAACAGAAATAGACACTGTTGAAAATTAATGTTTGTCTTTTTAAGTGTTCCATTATTTCTCCTTTGTCATCTAATAAAGAGTCAATTAAATATCTACTTTTTAGTTATGTTTTTAGGGTTTAGCATGGAAGACAGTCTGTAGATATATAAACAAAGATATATAATAATATATATAAAACAAAAATAGTTAAGTTGGCTAGAAAATTTATCTCTTAGGAAGCATCATTTATGTTGATTGAAGCTCCAAGTAGAGTTGTATAGGAGAGAAGCACCCAGGTAGAGTAATGTGACTGTCCTGCATTCCTTGAGAGCACTATGCTTTTTAGGATCTGAAAGGTCATTTTAAGTATAAATAATTTGGTAAGTCTATACAAAGTAAAATAAAAAAAAAATGTATTATACAGAGATTTATGTATATTGATTTTTTTATAAAACTGATAATTTGTATTTAAAATATAGTTCATAATAATGGACATTGCAGTGAACTAGTTTTAAACTTTTCTTTCTCTCCAGTATACTCCACATTTATTGGGGGGAAAACCCCTTGACAAAAATTTCCTTGGTATTAAGTATGAATTGTTTGATAGTAAATTATTAGAAACAATTGCTATACTCAATGTGGAACATGAAACCTAATGTACACAGGAAATAATAAAATGGAAATATTTAATACATGAGCGTGTCCTTTAAGTCTACAGTATAAAAACATGGGAAATTGAAGTATCACAGCATGCGAGATCTCAAAAAGGAGAAACAAAAAGGTGGTAGTAGAATTTGCCAAGGAAAGAAGACAGAACAAATTGGAGGAGGGGAGAGTATTAGAAGTAGCATGATGAGAGATGGAATCAAAGAACTGCTCATTAAAAGTAAAGGAAGAGAATTGGAAAGGATTAAAAGAGAAGAATGATTATAGTGTGAAGAGTCTTTTCTAATAGCATTATGTTTGAATAAAAAATTAGAAACCTTTTCATTTTGGAATAAATGTTAAGATTTCATAACCTGTTTGTAAGATCTGAATTAAAGTTGATATAATTTTATCTTCTCTTCAAAGTCTATTCTATAATGTCTTACATTGCAAACTCAACATCGCATACTGTTATTAGATTTTACTACCTAAAATAATTGAAAATATGTGTTTTAAAATAAAATGTATAGAACTTGTAGTATGTTGTGTTTATTTACTTAAATGTTCTTTTAAGTATTTCAGGATGCATATACCAAGTAGTTCCTATGATTGGCACCGATGGAAAAAAACTTCTGCATTTACATCCACTTCCTACATCTTCTGGAAACATTATCCCAGTAGTTCAGTCTGCAGTCGTGTCTCATGGTTTAAAAGAGAATACAGAAAAACCAGTTCAAGTTACTTTTCAAACTCATATTTCCAGCTCTTCCACAAGTGCGTCAGTTCAATTGCCTGTTTCTCAGCCAGCCAGTACTACAAAATATTTTTTTACAGGAACAATAGATACATCACAAGATAGAGTTACTTCTGTGGGCACTGGAAATTTTACACCACCAATTTCTAATGTTCAGAATCATGGTATGAAAATTCATAGACTCACCAGGCAAACATTTACTACTCCTCCCTCAATACAAAATGATTCATCTTATTTTATAGTCAATTCCCCAAGTTTTCCAGCAAATGTGAATTCTTCAGTTTTGCCTTCTGGGCATCATTTAAAGATTCCAGTACAGACTGAAGTGAAATCTGTACTTGCATCATCCTTGCCTCCTTTGGTTCAGCAAAAGATACTTGGAACTGCAACCACAGCCTCAGGAACAGTTGAGGCTTCCCAAATACCAAGAGTTATTTATGTATCTCCTGTAAATCCAGTGAAAATTATTAACAAGAAAACTCAGAATATTTACTCCAAACCAGTGGCATTCAGTATCTCGCAAATTCCACCAAATGTTGCTACAGAAACGCATTTAAAAGGTGGTCAGCATCCTCAAACTGCTCCAGTGAACTCGATTTTTCAAGAGTATCTACAGCCTGGAATTCCATGTCTTATTCCTGTTAAGTCTTCAAATAATGTGGCTTCAAAGGTTTTAAATACTTTTGTAGATAGGAAAAATCTGGGAGATAATACAGTAGATACACCTCTGTTGAGTACTAACAGTTCTAGCAGGACACAGTACATAAGTGTGCCTATTAAAGATAATGCTTTGATAATGTTTAATGAGAAAGTCTTGTTGAATGAAAAAGGGACATATGGTCTGCCATCAAAAATTGACCAGCAGAATTCTGTTTCTTCTGATATTCCACTAAAAGATTCATTACAGGTAGTAAGTTCATGTCCGGTCACAAAAATATCCAGAGTTTTTAAATAGTGTTTTGGTTGAAAGTAAATCTTTGCAGTTGAAGACAAAATCACTTTCAAATTCCCAACTTGCTTCCGTGGGCAATCTAAGAGCAGAGAAGAATGAAAAAGTGGAGAGACCACCTTTTTTTTCTGTCACTAAACCACATACTACAAACCAGTCCACTCACTGCCTTAAACAAAGTAAGACTGTATTTACAAACCCAGGTTTTCCAGGTGGATTTAGGACAGGACAGAATGCCCCCAGAAAAGGAAATTTCATCCAGTGTTCCTCTGTTGATGCAGCAACTGTTACTTCTCAACAGTATGTTTACAGAGACCCAGAATCACAGGTAATTTTCCCATGTCAGGGTGCTCTTTTTATATATGTGTGGAAACTATTTCTTAATTCTCAAAATTATCTGATTCCTGTCTCCTACACACATACCCCATCCACATGCTTACTTAATATTTTTATCTGAATAACTGTTTGAGGATTACAAGTGGTAAAGCCTAAGCAATTTCTTTCTCTTTCATTATTTAGCTCACCAAATCCAAAAGACAAAGTCAATCACAGAACAAAGTTCAGAAGAGTTGGAGAGTGATAGGTCTTCAAAGATGAGTAAAATTGTAAAATTGTGTGAATATGAGTACATGTGTATGCTGTATATACACGTATTTGTATATAAAAGATACAGTTTTATGTATATAAGTCATATTTTATGGGTTTAAAATATTTTCTTGCTTTGTTTTTGGTGATGGTTATGAGAAAAACATGGCCATGAAAAGGGTGAAATGGAAGTCATTAGAACCTTTCAGTCAAATAAGATTTTATCCATGCCGTTGAGTGTTTGTGCCTTAAATTTATGGAGGACATAGCGGGAGTTTTTGGTTTTTTAAAGACAAGTTTATTTCAGCCTTTCTTTCTATTGATTCTAATTGAATAACAAACATATCTATCAGGTACCATTCTCTTCTTAAAATACATGTGTAGCCACTATCCTTGCTTACTTAGATAATGATTTAATATTAGTGGCTGTCCTCTTCAGTAATTGAATTTTAAATAAAAAGAGATAAATGGCAATACAAGCAAGATGGGTTGAAGATATTAGACTTTCCCAGAAAACTACAATCTTTCTGTACAGATTTTACTGTAATTTTTTTTTTTACTTCGTTTTTTAGTGTCTCAATGTGTAGCTGGGGCTGGCCTTGACTTTACCATTATCCTGCATCTTCCTACTGAGTGCCTGCTTTACAGGGTACCATGCCCAGCCTAGATTATTTTAAAGTTGTTGACATACCTAGCATCACCTAATCTACCTGAGAACAGACCTTTGTTACTATTATGTACAATAAATTAAAGATTAATTGTGTGAAAATTTTAAGTTTGTATTTATTTGAATTCAGTTGTTTGGATGCATGATAAATATAATTGTAATGCAAACCTTTTAAAGCATGAACTGGTCTCTTGTAGAAGATTAGAAAGTTGCTTAGTCTTACACAGTAACCCAAGGAATTAGCAATATTGTGTTTTTTTTTTTTTTTCTCTTTTCCAGACCCATTATGAGATGGCATCAATATTAAAAAAAGATATTCAAGAAAGAAGTCAAAAGAAATATTCTCAAGGAAGCCATACTAATGCATCACATCTGAAGAATGATGCTGAATTTAAAAAGATATTTGGTCTCACTAAAGATTTGAGAGTATGTCTAACTCGAATTCCTGACCATCTGGGCTCTAGAAAAGGTTGTGATTCCTTTAACAGTTTGGTGAAAAATAGTTCTTACAACAATGCAAGCTTTGTAGTGAAGGAAGAGAAAAAACAGGTAATAGTTTTTAAAGTGTATCACATTTTTGTTGGTGTGACAAACATGGCTATAATTATCTTTTACTTGGGTTTCAATGTACTTTAGATTGATGATTTTTGTCATATTAATCAGTGATAAATCATACACACATAAGAATATATTTCTAGTTAATTTGAGTTAAGTATTTTCAGTTACTTTCATTTTTTTTGTTTGTAATGTAAGAAAGTAGTTAAAAGCCTTATAGACAGTTATCCTGTTTTAAAGAATTACTTAAAGGAAATAAGTGTAGGGAAAATATAAGCATGTTGATATTCATTAGAGTATTAATACTACATTTTCAGTACATCACTAGAGTTATACTTCTAAACATTGTAATGTAGCATTCTGATCTTCAATCTTTACAGGTAAACTTTTTGAAGTAAAAGTTTCTCCATGTGTCTGTATTGCAAATGAAATGAAAATCTTGGTACTTCTTAGTTATGGTTTCATTTCAGTGATGGGCTAGCATGGCTTCTAATACCCAGTTTAAGCCAGAAAGTAAACCAGCTTGTTCTCCAAGACTATAATTATGACTTTTTATTTAGCTACCACTTAGAATTCAGTTTACTATAGTTGTCCCCATTGAAATTTGTGGAGTTGAATTTAATTGCTGTTATTTGTGTGCCAACTTTGATTTGGGAGCATGTAGCATAGTAATAATATTTTTTTTTTCTTATTCAACATTGCAGCAGAGTTTCTCTAAGAAAAGAAAAGAAAAAACTATGAAGAGGATGAATTACACAAAAAGGAGAAAAATTGAGAATGCTGGTGACACAGACAAAAACATCATGAATGGAACTGATGTTGCCAGTTCCCAGCTCCTTAATAGTATTTTACCAACATCTGACATATCACAACAAAACATTGTCACAAGCCATAGTACAACCAGTGAAGACAAGAGAACTGAGGTAGAACATTGCTCTCATGAGAAGCAGGAAAAAGGCACATTAAGTACATCTTTTGAACAAAGTAATTATTTTAATAAAAACTATACTGAAGATATTTTTCTAGTGACACCACCAGAACTAGAAGAAACTGTCAGAGATGAAAAAATAAGAAGACTTAAGCAAATTCTAAGAGAAAAAGAAGCAGCTCTTGAAGAATTGCGTAAGAAGATGCACCAAAAACAATAAAATATCTATGGGCTAAAGACTTCTATTACTACAGTAGTTCCCTCCCACCTGTCATGGATCCCCACTGGATGCCTGAAAACTGGAGATGATACCAAATCTTGTATAAAACTACTGTAAAGTCATGACATTTGTTAACAACTAAATGTCTACTTAGATAAATAACAGGCAAGTTATATACAGCATAAATACACTGAATGAAGAGAATAATTGGTACCCTCAACAGAACACTGGGATTTTTATCATGCTACTCAGAAAGATCATTTAAATGTTACAAATTAACTGTGTATGATGAGGAACTAAAAATTAAAAGCAACTTCAAATTATAAGGGACTGCCCTATGGAAAGGCGCTCTCAAGGTGTCTTTGTATATGAAACTTGAGGATTTCCAAAAAGGTTTGAGTCATATGACTTGTCAATAATCTACAAGAAGTATTTTGACTTACTTGTTTTGGAAGAAAAGTTTGAATATTTTTCTGTGAAAGGCAACTCCCTAAAATTTGAATATTTTGTACAAGGTTTCTGTTGTTTATCTTCAGCTAATTTCCTCAGGTCTTACCCTAAAAATACTGTGTACTAAAATTCTGCAATTCAAGATATGAAGTCAGCTGTAAGTGTAATTTTTCCATTGAGTTTATATGTGAATTGTCTTGGTCTTCTTAAACATAAAAATGATACGATCTATTTGTACTTGTTGATATTTTTATTTCATCAATAAAATTTATTATAATAATATATTCCAATATTTTTTTAATTTGAAGGGCATATATATTTTGCATATTTACAATTTTGTATTCCTAAAGAAAGGTTTGCAGTTTAGGCTATTTGGTGATATACTTTATTTTTGGCTTACATATTATGTCTTATGAAAATGTAATGTATGGAGAGATCTCTCAGCAGTTAAGAGCACTTGCTGTTTTTCACAAGGACCTAAATTTAGTTCTCAGCCCCCACATGGGGTTGCTCATAATCACCAGTAATTAGAGCTCCAGAGGACCAAATGCTGCCTTCTGACCTCTAACAACTACGTATATATGGTATAACCTCAGACATACACATAAATACTATATTTTTAAGTTATATGTTACTTGGCTTTTTTTGGTACATGTACATAATGTGTTGCATAGATTATCTGAAAGATAGATCTGGACTGTAGTCACATGTAATACATTTCTCAAACTGCCGTTTTTCTTTAAAAGCATCCATCATTTTCTCTGGTTCATCTTTGATTTGGGATAGTTTGAGAGTACAGTGAGCAGATGGAGAATAAGAAAGCAAGACTCACAAGTTAAACTAGTAAATGCCTAGTAATAAGATCCGGAAAAGTGTAGGAACAACAAGGAAATATCATAAAGCAAAATATTAAGTAGGAATAAAATAAATCAATTAGATTCTTCTGCTTTTTTATAGTTTTAGTAATAGTTTAATTGAAGTATAATTTGCACAGCATAAAAATTAGGCTCACCTACACACCATGTTTCAGTAAAAATTGCCATTTGTGAGTGTTTCTTGTTCATGGAATCCTACAGTATTTTTTTATTATATTTTTGTTTTCATCTTTAAGAACTTCTACCTGTTTACTTGTGTTGCCTTGCATTTCTTTAGGGGAGCTATTTATGACCTTCTTAAAGTCTTCTAACCTTATGAGTTGTAATTTTAAACCATAATCTTGCTTTTTTGGTGTGTTGGGGTATCCATGACTTGCTGTGTTGGGGGAACTGGATTATGATGATGCCATGTGGCCTTGGTTTCTGCTACTCCGGTTTTTTTACTTGCTCATCAACATCTGCTTATCTCTGGTGTTCCCTGGTTTTGCTGATTCTGACAGTGGCCTGTCCCTTCTGTAAGCCTCTGTGTCAGCTCTGTTTGTGACCAATTCCCTCCCAGTAGGATCTGGGTAGAGGTGGCTATGGCACAGGGTCAGCACAGGGCACAGATAGAAACTGGAAGGATCCTATCCCAGACTGCTCTTCAATTTCTGTGTCCAGAGTACTCTGGCTAGTTCCTCTTGGGACAGGTATTTGAGCAGGGGTGATGGTCTACCCTGTGTTCCCAGATGCATCAGTGTTCCTATGAGACTGACTCTCTCCCAGCAGGGTTTGGATAAAGAGTACTCTGGTACCAGGTCAGGACCTGGTGCAGGTGGAATCCAGAAGCTCATGGATTTTCTTAATCAGATTATTTGAAGCAGAAAGACCCACTATAAATCTGGACCACACATAAACAGCATGATATAAACCTTGCCTTTTGCCGAATTGTTATCATTCTTGCCTCAAGTTCATCTATCCAGTTGCTGGATCATTTTTTTCATTGATATTAGAACCAAATTCTTTGGGATAATGACATAGTACAAAGTTCACCAACTTTCCTGAAATTTTGCAGGATTCCAACACCACACTGGGAATATTGGTGGTGGTGGTGGTGGTGGTCGTGGTGGATGTAAGTGTACTTGTGTGTTTATGTGTGCTTCAATTTGTTCTTGTTTTTGTTGGTTCAGAAGTATTTATTTTCTGTGTTTCTTTGTGTGTAGTTAAAATTCTGGAATTCGAATTTTCTTTCAAGTGTTTTATGTAGATCTATATTTGTGGTTATATAGTGTTTAAGTTTGGTTTTGTCATGGAATGTCTTATTTTCTTCCCCTATGGTGACTGAGAGTTTTTCAGGTATAGTAGTCTAGGTTAGCATTTGTGGTTGCTAAGAGGCTGAAAGATATCTGTCCAGGACATTCCAGATCAAAAGTCTCTGTTGAGAAGTCAGGTGGAATTCTGATATTGCAACCTTTGTGTGTTACTTGGCCTGTTCACCTAGAAGCTTTTAATATTTTCTTTGTTCTCTAGATTTAGTGTTTTTATTATTCAATCAGTAAGATTTTTCTTTTGTGCTCCAATCTCGTTGCTATTATGTAAGTTTCTTGTATTTTATAGGCTTCTCTTTATTAAGGTTGGGAAAGTTTTCTATTCAGATTTTATTGAAAATATTTTTTTTGGAATAGACCAAACAGAAACAAAAAGAACCATTGAAAGAATCAACAAAACCAAGAACTGGTTCTTTGAGAAAATTAACAAGATTGATAAACCCTTAGCCAGACTACCTAGAGGGCAAGGAGAGAGTATTTAAATTAACAAAATCAGAAAGAAAAGGGGAGAAATAATGATTGAAATTGAGGAAATTCAAGAAATCATCAGATCCTACTACAAAAGCCTATACTCAAAAAAGTTAGAAAATATGGAGGAAATGGATGAATTCCTAGACAGATAGCAGATACCAAAGTAAAACCAGGACCAGGTAAACCATCTAAATAATCCCATAACACCTAAAGAAATAGAAGCACTCAACAAAAGCCTCTGAACCAAAAAAAAGGCCAGGTCCAGATGGGTTCAGTACAGAGTATTATCACATATTTATTGACGACATAATAACACTTCTCTCTAAACTATTCCACAAATAGAATCCGATGGAACACTACCTAACTCATTTTTGAGGCTACAATAACCCTTATTCCTAAACCACACAAAGACCCTACAAGGAAATAGAACTTCAGAACAATCTAACTTATGATCATTGATGCAAAAATACTCAGCAAAATCCTTGCAAATCGTATCCAAGAACAAATCAAAAAGATCATTCAACATGATCAAGTAGACTTCAACCCTGGGATGCAGGGATGGTTTGATATAAAGAAATTCATAAATGTAATCCACCATATAAACAAACTCAAAAAAAAAAACATATGGTTATCTCACTAGATACTGAGAAAGCAGCTGCCAAAATTCAACAACACTTTATGTTAAAAGTTCTGGAAAGAACAGGAATACAAAGTCCATACCTAAACATAATAAAAGCAATATACAGAAAATCAACAGCCAACATCAAACTTAATGGTGGGAAACTTGAAGCAATCCCACTAAAATCAGGGACTCAATAAGGCTGCCCACTCTCCCCCTACCTATTCAACATAGTACTGGAAGTCCTGGCCGGAGCAATTAGACAGCAAAAGGAAATCAAAGGGATACAATTGGAAAGAAAGAAGTAAAAACATCACTATTTGAAGATGACATGATAGTATACTTAAGTTACCCCACAAATTCCACTAAAGATCTCCTACAGTGATAAACAAGTTCAGCAAAGTGGCTGGATATAAAATTAACTCAAACAAATCAGTAGCCATCCTATATTCAAAGGACAAACATATGGAGAAAGAAATTAGTGAAAAGATACCCTTTACTATAGTCACAAAAACTATGAAATACCTTGGTGTGACTATAACTAAGCAAGTGAAGGACTGGTAGGACAAGAACTTCAAACCTCTAAAGAAGGAAATCGAGGAATATCTCAGAAAATAGAAAAATCTCCCATGCTCATGAATTGGAAGGATCAACATTTTAAAAATGGCCATCCTACCATTAGCAATCTACATATTCAATGCAATCCCCATCAAAATTCCAACCCAGTTCTTCATGAGTTGGAAAGAGCAATGTGCAATTTCATCTGGAATAACAAAAGAGCTAGAATAGTGAAATACATCCTCAACAACAAGAAAACATCTGTGGGAATCACTATCTCAGACTTCAAGCTATATTACAAGGCAATTGTGCTGAAAACTGCATGGTACTGGTACAGAAATAGGCACATTGATCAATGGAATAGAATAGCAGATCCAGAAATGAGCCCTCACATATATGTTCACCTGTTTTTTGACAAAGGAGCTGTAAACATTCAATGGAAAAAGGACAGTGTATTCAACAAATGGTGTTGGTCCAACTGGCACTCAGCATGCAAAAGAATGAAAATAGACCCTTTCTTATCTCCTTGTACAAAGCTCAAGTATAAGTGGATCAAAGATCTCCACATTAAACCAGGTACACACACCAAGTGCCCAAAGCAAAAAAGAACACTAAAAGCAGTAAGGGGAAAAGGTCAGGTAACATATAAAGGCAGACCAATTAGAATTACGCCCGATTTCTCAACAGAGACTATGAAAGCTAGCAGAGCCTGGACAGACATCATGCAGACCCTAAGAGAACAAGTGTCAGCTCAAGCTGCTATACCCAGCAAAACTGTCAATAACCATAGATGGAGAGATGAAGATATTTCAAGACAAATCAAAATTTACACAATATCTGACCACAAACCCAGTACTACAACAAATTATAGGCGGAAAAAAAACTACAAAAGGAATAATGGAAGGAAACAAAAAACACTATTCCTTGATATCTATTAACACAAATGGACTCAACTCCCTCAATAAAGAGATACACGCTAACATACAGTATACATAAAAAAAAAAATCTAGCATTTTGCTGCATACAGGAAATTCATCTCAGGGAAAAATATAGACACTATCTCAGAGTAAAACGTTGGAAAAAAAACTCTCTAGCTTACACCCCCAAGAAGCAAGCTGGAGTGGCTATTCTAATCTCAAATAAAGTAAATTTCCAATCAAAAGTTATCAAAAAAGATAAGGAAGGATACTTCTTATTCATTACATGGGAAATATGTCAGGAGGAACTCTCAATCCTTAAAATATATGCTCCAAATACAAAAGCACCCACGTTCATAAAAGAAACCCTTATAAAGCTCAAAAAATACATTTCTCCCCACACAATAATAGTGGGAGCCTTTAAGACCCCACTCTAACCAAAGGACAGAACATGAAAACAGAAACTGAACAGGGACACTGTAAAACTAGCAAAGACTATGAACCAACTGGAATTAATAGATATCTACAGAACACACCATCCTAAAGTAAAAGAATACACCTTATTCTCAGCACCCCTTGGCACCTTCTTGAAAATTGACCACATAATTGGACACAGAACTAGCCTCAATCGATATAAGAAGATTGAAATACACCCATGCATCCTCTCAGATCACCATGGTCTAAGGCTGGTCTTTAACAACAACAAAGACAACAAAAAGCCCACATACACATGGAAACTAAACAAAGCTCTGTTAAACTATAGCAGGGTCAAAGAAGAAAGAAAGAAAGAAATTAAGGATTTTCTAGAATTCAATGAAAAAAAAAAAAAAAAAAACACAACATACCCAAACCAATGGGATGCAATGAAAGCAGTACTAAAAGGAAAACTCATAGCTCTGAACACTTCTAAAAAGAAACTGGAGAGAGCATACATCAGCAACTTGACAGGACATATAAAAGCTCTAGAACAAAAGGAAGCAGATACACCCAAGAGGAGTAGATGGCAAGAAATAATCAATCTCAGAGCACAAATTGACCAAATAGAAACAAAAGGAACCATTGAAAGAATCAACAAAACCAAGAGCTGGTTCTTTGAGTAAATCAACAAGATTGATAAACTCCTAGCCAAACTAACTAGAGGGCAAAGAGAGAGTATACAAATTAACAAAATCAGAAAGGAAAGTGGAGACATAACAACTGAAATTAAGATAATTCTAGAAATCATAATATCATACTACAAAAGCGTATATGCAACAAAGCTGGAAAATCTGGACGTAATGGATGAATTTCTTTTTAACAACTTTATTTTACAAAACAAAGGTAAATGTACAGATTTTAAGCATTTTTTGCATAAAATTATACAATATATTTTGTCAGTACTTTTTTTCAGATTTTAAAATAATTTTTACATAAAACTATATGAATATATTTTTTAGTCAATACTTGATTTTTTTAAAGGTTTGATAGTATGCATTGAAAACTTAATAGTTACAATGAGCATAAAGTACATGTAAAACAAAATGTAACATGGAAATAGTCAAAGTTTTCTTGTTCTGTAAAGAATTTTGTTTTGTTTTGTTTTGTTTTCATTATTTCTTGGACTTCATACAGTCTGTGAGTTGTTTCTGGGGCAGTGCGAGCCTCGGGGGTTAGCATCCCATTATCAGTGACTGCATATTATGTCTGTTCTTTTGTGACTGGGTTATCTCACTCAGAATGATATTCTTTAGATCCAGCCATTTTCTTAAGAATTTGGTCAAGTCATTGTTTCTGGTCGATGACTAGTATTCCATTGTGTAAATGTACCACAATTTGATTTCCAAAAAGAAATCAAAGGGATACAAATCATAAAGGAAGAAGTAAAAACCTCACCTTTTGCAGATGACATGATAGTGTTCTTAAGTGACCCCACAAAATCCACCAGAGGATTCCTACAGCTGATAAACAAGTTCAGCAAAGTGAATGGATACAAAATTAACTCAAACAAATCAGTAGCCTTCCTATACTCAAAGGACAAACAGGTGGAGAAAAAAATTAGGGCAAAGAAACCCTTCACAATAGTCACAAAAACGATGAAATACCTTGCTGTGACTCTAACTAAGCAAGTGAATGACCTGTATAACAAGAACTTCAAACCTCTAAAGAAGGAAATAGAGGAAGATCTCAGAAAATGGAAAGATGTCCCATGCTCATGGATTAGAAGGATCAACATTTAAACAATGGCCAATCTACCAAAAGCTATCTTCTGATTCAATGTAATTCCCATCAAAATTCCAACCCAGTTCTTCATTGAGTTGGAAAGATCAATGTGCAATTTCATCTGGAAAAACAAAAACCTAGAATAGTGAAATCCATCCTCAACAAAAAGAAAACAACTATGGGAATCACTATCGGGAAACAATGACTTTATGAATTAATTAAGAAAAAGAATGCATCTAGAGAATATGTTGAGTGAGATAACCCAGTCACCAAAAGCAGACATAATATGCAGTCACCGATAATGGGATACTAACCCCAGAAATCTCTGAAGACCCCAGAAACAACTCTCAGACTGTGTGAAGTTCAACAACAAAAAACAAATATATTTTAGTTAAAAAAGAAATGTATCATATCCCCCTTTCTTCCCTACAGCCCCTCCTAGGTTCTATCCTATCCCCTCAAATTAATAGCCTTTTTTCCTACATTATTGTTTCATATATACATATGTGTATGTATGTGTATGCACAAATAATTAATTGCAACCTTAAAAATGTATTTGTATACTTTTATGCAAAAATGCTGAAAAATTGTACATTTATCATTGTTTTTTTAACATCTTTATTTTATAAAACAAAGATAAATGTACAGATTTCAAGCATTTTTTTCGTAAAATTATACAATACATTTTTGGCAGTACTTTTTTTTAGATTTTAAAATAATTTTTACATCAATCTATATGAATAGTCAGTACTTGACCTTTTTAAAGGTTTGACTTGTATGCATTGAAAACCCAATAGTTAAAATGAGCACAAAGTACATGCAAAACAAAATGTAACATGAAAATAGTCAAAGTTTTCTAGTGTAAAGATTTTTTTGTTTTGTTTTGTTTTCCTTATTTCTTGGACTTCCTATAGTCTGTGAGTTGTTTCTGGGGCAGTGCGAGCCTCTGGGGGTTAGCATCCCAATATCAGTGACTGCATATTATGTCTGTTCTTTTGTGACTGGGTTATCTCACTCAGAATGATATTCTCTAGATGCAGCCATTTTCTTAAGAATTTTGTCAAGCCATTGTTTCTGGTGGCTGAGTAGTATTCCATCGTGTAAATGTACCACAATTTTGTATCCATTCATATCTGAAGGGCATCTGGGTTCTTTCCAGCTTCTGGCTATTATAAATAGAGCTGCTATGAACACTGTGGTGCATATATCTTTGTTGTGCACTAAGGTGTCTCTGGGGTATATGGCCAGAAGTGGAATAGCTGGATCTTCAGGTAGTATTATGTTCAATTTTCTGAGGTGTCGCCAGACTGATTTCCAGAGTAGTTGTATTAGTTTGCAACCGCACCAACAATGGAGAAGTGTTCCTCTTTCTCCACAACCTCGCCAGCATCTGTTGTCATCTGAGTTTTGGATCTTGGCCAATCTGACTGCTGTGAAGTGGAATCTCAGGGATGTTTTGATTTGCATTTCCCTGATGGCTAAGGATGTCGAGCACTTCCTCAGATATTTCTCAGCCATTCGATATTCCTCAACTGAGAACATTTTGTTTAGTTCAGTACCCCATTTTTTATAGGGTTATTTGATTCTCTGGTGTCTAGCTTTTTGAGTTCTTTGTATACCTTAGATATTAGGCCTCTATCTGATGTGGAGTTGGTAAATATCTTTTCCCATTCTGTTGGCTGCCATTTTGTTTTCTTGACAATGTCCTTCGCCTTACAGAAACTTTGTAATCCCATTAAGTCTCATTTGTTAATCTTTGACCTTAGAGCTTGAGCCATTGGTGTTTTGTTCAGAAAATTTTCTACTGTGCCTATATGTTCTAAATTTTCCCTATTTTCTCATCAAATAGTTTCAGTGTATCTGGTTTAATGTGGAGATCTTTGATCCACTTACACTTGAGCTTTGTACAAGGAAATAAGAAAGGGTCTATTTTCATTCTTTTGCATGCTGAGTGCCAGTTGGACCAGCACCATTTGTTGAATAGGCTGTCTTTTTTCCATTGATTGTTTACGGCACCTTTGTATAAAATCAGGTGACCATATTCAGGAGGGCTCATTTCTGGATCTTCTATTCTATTCCTTTGATCCACATGCCTATTTCTGTACCATGCAGTTTTCAGCATAATTGCCTTGTAATATAGCTTGAGGTCAGGGATAGTGATTCCTGCAGATATTTTCTTGTTGTTGAGGATGGATTTCGCTATTCTGGGTCTTTTGTTTTCCATATGAAATTGCACATTGATCTTTCCAATTCTGTGAAGAACTGGGTTGGAATTTTGATGGGGATTGCATTGAATCTGTAGATTTCTTTTGGTAGGATGGCCATTATTTAAATGTTGATCTTTCTAATCCATGAGTAAAGTAGATCTTTCCATTTTCTAAGATCCTCCTCAATTTCCTTCTTTAGAGGTTTGAAGTTCTTGTTGTACAGGTCCTTCACTTGTTTAGTTAGAGTCACACCAAGGTATTTCATAGTTTTTGTGACAATTGAGAAGGGTACCTTTTCCCTAATTTCTTTCTCCACATGTTTGTCCTTTAAGTATAGGAAGGCTACTGATTTGTTTGAGTTAATTTTGTATCCATCCACTTTGCTGAACTTGTTTATCAGCTGTAGGATTTCTCTGGTGGAATTTCTGGGGTCACTCAAGTACACTATCATGTCATCGGCAAAGAGTGATGTTTTTATCTCTTCCTTTACGATTTGTATCCCCTTGATTTCCTTTTGCTGTCTAATTGCTCCAGCCAGGACTTCCAGTACTATGTTCAATAGGTAGGGGGAGAGTGGGCAGCCTTGTCGAGTCCCTGGTTTTAGTGGGATTGCTTCAAGTTTCTCGCCCTTAAGTTTGATGCTGGCTGTTGGTTTGCTGTATATTGCTTTTATTATGTTCAAGTATGGACCTTGGATTCCAGTTCTTTCCAGGACTTTTAACATGAAGGGGTGTTGAATTTTGTCAATGCTTTCTCAGCATCTAGTGAGATGACCATGTGATTTTGTTCTTTGAGTTTGTTTATATAGTGGATTACCTTGATAGATTTCTTTATATTAAACCATCCCTGCATCCCAGCGATGAATCCTACTTGGTCATGATGAATGATCGTTTTGATGTGTTCTTGGATTCGGTTTGCAAGGATTTTGTTGAGTATTTTTGCATCAATGTTAATAAGTGAGATTGGTCTGAAGTTCTCTTGCCTTGTACGGTCATTGTATGGTTTAGGTACGAGGGTTATTGTAGGCTCAAAAAATGAGTTGGGTAGTATTCCATCTGATTTTATCTTTTGGAATAGTTTGGAGAGTATTGGTGTTATGTCCGCAATAAATGTCTGATAAAATTCTGCACTGAACCACTCTGGACCTGGCCTTTTTTTGGTTGGGAGGCTACTGATGACTTCTTCTATTTCTTTAGGTGTTATAGTGTCATTTAGATGGTTTACTTTGTCCTGGTTTAACTTTAGGTTCTTGTATCTGTCTAGGAAATTGTCCATTTTCTCCAGATTTTTCAATTTTGTGGAGTATAAGTTTTTGTAGTAGAAACTGATGCTTTCTTGAATTTCCTCAGTTTCAGTTGTTATGTCTCCACTTTCCTTTCTGATTTTGTTAATTTGTATACTCTCTCTTTGCCCTCTCATCAGTCTGGCTAGGGGTTTATCAATCTTGTTGATTTTCTCAAAAAACCAACTCTTGGTTTTGTTGATTTTTTCAATGGTTCTTTTTGTTTCTATTTGGTCTATTTCTGCCCTAATTTTGATTATTTCTTGCCATCTACTTTTATGGGTATATCTGCTTCATTTTGTTCTAGGGCTTTTAGCTGTGCTGTCAAGTTGAGGATGTGAGCTCTCTCCAGTTTCTTTTTAGAAGCACTTGGGGTATGAGTTTTCCTCTCAGTGCTGCTTTCATTGCATCCCATAGGTTTGGGTATGTTGTGTTATCGTTTTCGTTGAATTCTAGAAAATCCTTAATTTATTTCATTATTTCTTCTTTGACCCTGCTATCGTTTAACAGAGCATTTTTGTGTTTCCATGTGTATGTGGCCTTTTTGTTGTCTTTGCTGTTGTTAAAGACAAGCCATAGACCATGGTGATCTGAGAGGATGCATGGGAGTATTTCAATCTTCTTATATCGATTGAGGCTCGTTCTGTGTCCAATTATGTGGTCAATTTTCGAGCAGTTCCCATGGGGTGCTGAGAAGAATTTGTATTCTTTTACTTTAGGATGATATGTTCTGTATATATCTATTAATTCTAGTTGGTTCAAAGACTCTGCTAGCTTTGCAGTGTCCTTGTTCAGTTTCTGTTTGCATGATCTGTCCATCGGTGAGAGTGGGGTATTAAAGACTCTCACTATTATTGTGTAGGGTGAAATGTATTTTTTGAGCTTTAGTAGGGTTTCTTTTATGAATGTGGGTGCTTTTATATTTGGAGCATATATGTTAAGGATTGAGTGTTCCTCCTGACAGATTTCCCCGGTAATGAGTAAAAACTGTCCTTCCTTATCTTTTTTGATAACTTTTGGTTGGAAATTTACTTTATTCAATATTAGAATAGCCACTCCAGCTTGCTTCTTGGGGCTGTTTGCTTGGAAGTTTTATTCCCACCGTTTTACTCTGAGATATTGTCTGTCTTTGTCTCTGAGATGAGTTCCCTGTATGCAGCAAAAGGCTGGATTTTGTTTATGTAGCCAGTCTGATAGCCTATGTCTCTTTATTGGGGAGTTAAGTCGATTTATGTTAATAGATATCAAGGAATAGTTGTTTCTGTTTCCTGCCATTATTGCTTTTGTGGGTTGAGTTGTGTCTATGTCTTTTTCTTCTTTTAGTTTTCTTGTTTAGGATTTTTCTTGTTTTTACTAGGCTGTATTTTCTCTCATTGTATTGGGTTTTTCACCTATAATTCGTTGTACTGCTGGGTTTGTGGTCAGATATTGTGTAAATTTAGATTTGTCTTGAAATATCTTCATCTCTCCATCTATGGTGATTGATAGTTTTGCTAGGTATAGCAGCTTGGGCTGGCACTTGTGCTCTCTTAGGGTGTGCATGATGTCTGTCCAGGCTCTTCTAGCTTTCATAGTCTCTGTTGAGAAATCGGGTGTGATTCTGATTGGCCTGCCTTTATATGTTACCTGACCTTTTTCCCTTACTGCTTTTAGTATTCATACTTTGCTTTGGGCACTTGGTGTTTTGACTATTATGTGTCGGGAGGTATTTCTTTTCGCGTCCAACCTATTTGGAGTTCTGAAGGCTTCTTTTATGCTCGTGGTCATCTCATTCTTGAGGGTAAGGAAGTTTTCTTCTACGATTTTGTTGAAGATATTTACTGTGCCTCTTAGTTGATACTCTTCTCCCTGTTCTATTCCTATTATCTTTAGGTTCGGTCTTCTCATTGTGTCCTGGCTTTCCTGGACATTTTGGGTTAGGAGTTTTTTGTTTTTTGAATCTTCCCTGGCTGTTTTGTCTATGTTTACAATGTTTTTTTCTGCCACCCCCCCCCCTCGAGATTCTGTCTTTCATATCTTGTAATCTATTGGAAATGCTTGCTTCTGTGACTCCTGATTTCTTTTTTAGGTGTTCTACCTCTAGTGTTATCTCTTGTAGTGATTTCTTTATTGTGTCAATTTCCGTTTTATATTCCCTCTTCCATTCCTTCATCTCTTTGGTTCTGTTTTCCTCTAATTCTTTGAGTTCTTTGAGTGTTTTTCTTGCTTCCTTTTTAAAAGCTTCTGAATCTTTTTGCTTTTCCTCCCATTTTTGTTTAAGTATCTCTATCAGCATCTTGATGTATGATTTCAGGTCTGCATCTTCTTTTTCTGGAGTGTTTGGCATTCCTATGTTTGCTGTTGTGGGAGTGCTGGGTTCTGGAGTTGGCAGGTTGTCTTGGTTCCTTGGGATATACTCTTTCGCTTTCCTCTTGCCATTTTGTTGTCAGTGATATGTTCTCGCCTTTCCCTTGTATCTGGTCTGTGTCCCTGGGTCTTCACTGGTCTAGGTGGTAGATGGGCCGAGCCCAGTTCTTTGCCTCAGAGTCGCCGTGTGGAAACAGAATTTCCAAAGTTCTGTTCCTTGTTCCTCGATCAGGCAGGGCTGGGGGTGCGCTAACAGTGCACACTCCACAGAGATCTCTCTGCTCCCTGGCTGCCCAGGTCTCCTACTCACCAGTCTTTAAAGCTTTAGGTACTGCTGATCCCTGTGGCAGATGGGCCGCGCCCTGTTCTGCGCACTGAAGTCCTATCTTTGGTTTTTAAAATAAAAAATATTTTAATTAAACCATTATTATTATTATTATTATTAACAAAAAGAAAGAAAACATTTTTTGTCCTTGTGCTGAGAGTCCTTACCTTCTTCCATTCATATTATTCTTAAGTTGGGTCTTTACATATTTCCCCAGATATCCTGAATGGTTTGCTTCAGAAATTAATTAGAATTTTCATTTTCTTTAACTAATGTTCAATTTCTTTAATTGGATCTTATACACCTGAGAGTCTCTCTTTCATTTCTTATATTGTTAGTGATGCGTGCTTTTTCTGTTCCTGTTTTTTTAGTAGTTCTTTGTCTTTGGGGTTGCTGCTATCTGTGTTCTCTTTATTGCTTCTATACCCATTTTTAGATATTTAATAGATTTGTTCATGTATTTTGCCCATTCCTTTTTTTTTGCTTTTTTTGCATTTTTTGCTTTTGTTTTGTTTTTTGTATTTACTCATATGACTTCAAGGGATTTATTTATTTCCTACTGAAGCCATCAACTACCCTTTTTTTCTATACCTACCACATTACTAATTATATACATATATATATATATATATATATATATATATATATATATATATATTCAGCAAATTGTTCCCATTCTAGCTTTTTAGTGTTTGATATTGTTTCTTTATTTTTAATTGAAAAACTTTAATTTATTTTTGTTGGTTTTTTAATCTTTATTTTAAAAAAAGATAAAAACAAATTTTAAGCATTTTTGCATAATTGTATATGAATACATTTTTTGTCAGAGCGTGGCTTTTATTTTTTAAGGTTTGATATTTTGCATTAAGGTCTTACTAGTTACAATGAGCAAAAAGTACATGTAAAACAGGATGTAACCCAGAATAAGTCAAAGTATTCTTGGTGTGTAAGGACTGAGTATAATGTTTTTTTTTTTCTTGAACTTCACACAGTCTGTGAGTTGTTTCTGGGGTAGGCCGAGCTATTTTGGGTTAGTATCACATTAGCAGTGACTGCATATTATGTCTGTTCTTTTGTGACTGGGTTATCTCACTCAGGATGATATTCTTTAGATGCAACCATTTTATTAAGAATTTGGTTAAGTCACTGTTTCTGATAGCTGAGTAGTAGTCCATTGTGTAAACATACCACAATTTTTGTATCCATTCATCTACTGAAGGAAATTTGGGTTTTTCCAGCTTCTGGCTATTATAAATAGAGCTGCTATGAACATTGTGGTGCATGTGTCTTTCTTGTATATTAGAGTGTCTCTTGGGTATATGCCGAGAAGTGGAATAGCTGGATCTTCAGGTAGTATTATGTCCAATTTTCTTAGGAATTGCCATACTGATTTCTAGGGTGGTTGTATCAGTTTACAACCCCACCAACAGTGGAAAAGTGTTCCTCTTTCTCCACAGCCTTGCCAGCATCTGCTGTCATCTGAGTTTTGGATCTTGGCCAATCTGACTGATTGGAGGTGGAATCTCATGGTTGCTTTGATTTGCATTTCCGTGATTGTTAAGATTGTTAAGCACTTACTTTGTTGTTTCTTAGACATTCGATATTCCTCAATTGAGAATGTTTTGTTTAGCTCTATACCCCATTTTTAATAGAGTTGTTTGGTTCTCTGCTGTCTAGCTTTTTGAGTTCTTTGTATACCTTGGATATTAGGCCTCTTCTAATGTGGAGTTGGTAAAGATCTTTTCCCATTCAGTTGGCTGCCATTTTGTTTGCTTCACAGGGTCCTTGACCTTACAGAAACTTTGAAATCTCATTAAGTCTCATTTGTCAATCTTTGACCTTAGAGCTAGAGCCATTGGTGTTTTGTTCAGAAAATTTTCTCTTGAGCCTATGTGTTCTAAAGTTTTCCCTATTTTCTCATCTAATAGTTTCAGTTCATCTGGTTTAATATGGAGATCTTTGATACACTTACACTTCAGCTTTGTACAAGGAGATAAAAAAGTGTCTATTTTCATTGTTCTGCATGCTGAGTGCCACTTGGACCAACTCCATTTGTTGAATAGGCTGTCCTTTTTCCATTGAATGTTTATAGCTCCTTTGTCAAAATTCAGGTGACCATATAACTTGGGGCCATTTGTGGGTCTTCTATTCTATTCCATTGATCTACATACCTATTTCTATACCAGTACCATGCAGTTTTCAGCAAAATTGCCTTGTAATATAGCTTGAGGACAGAGAGAGTGATTTCCGCAGATGTTTTCTTGTTGTTGAGGATGGATTTTGCTATTCTAGGTCTTTTGTTATTCCAGATGAAATTGCACATTTCTCTTTTCAACTCAAGAAGAACTGGGTTGGAATTTTGATGGGGATTGCATTGAATCTGTAAATTACTTTTGGTAGGATTGCTATTTTTACAATGTTGATCCTTCCAATCCATGAGCATTGGAGATCTTTCCATTTTCAGAGATCTTCCTCTATTTCCTTCATTAAAGGATTGTAGTTCTTGTCATACAGGTCCTTCACTTGCTTAGTTAGAGTCACACCAAGGTATTTCATAGTTTTTCTGACTATTGTGAATGGTATATTTTATCTAATTTCTTTCTCCACATTGTTTTTTTTTTTTTTTTTTTTTTTTTTTGAATATAGGAAGGCTACTGATTTGTTTGAATTAATTTTATATCCAGCGACTTTGCTGAACTTGTTTATCAGCTGTAGGAGTTCTCTGGTGGAATTTGTGGGGTCACTTAAGTACAGTATCATGTCATCTGAAAAAAGTGAGGTTTTTACTTCTTCCTTTACGATTTGTATACATTTGATTTCCTTTTGCTGTCTAATTGCTCCAGCCAGGACTTCCAGTACTATGTTCAATAGGTAGGGGGAGATTGGGCAGCCTTATCGAGTCCCTGATTTTAGTGGGATTGCTTCACGTTTCTCACTGTTATGTTTGATGTTTGCTGTTGATTTGCTGTATATTGCTTTTATTATGTTTAGGTATTGACGTTGGATTCCTGTTCTTTCCACGACTTTTAGCATGAAGGGGTGTTGAATTTTGTCAAAAGCTTTCTCAGCAACTAGTGAGAAGACCATGTGATTATTTTCTTTGAGTTTGTTTATATGGTGGATTACATTGATGGATTTCCTTATATTAAACCATCCCTGCATCCCAGGGATGAAGTCTACTTGGTCATGGTGAATGATTGTTTTGATATGACCTTGGATTCATTTGGCAAGGATTTTGTTGAGTATTTTTGCATCAATGATAATAAGTGAGATTGGTCTGAAGTTGTCTTTCCTTGTAGGGTCTTTGTGTGGTTTAGGAACGAGGTTTATTGTAGCCTTAAAAAATGAGTTAAGTAGTATTCCATCAGATTCCATCTTGTGGAATAGTTTGGAGAGTATTGGTATTATTTTGGCAATAAATGTCTGATTAAATTCTGCACTGAACCCATCCGGACCTGGGCTTTTTTTTGGTTGGCAGGGTTTTGATGACTGCCTCTATTTCTTTAGGTGTTATGGGATTATTTAGATGCTTTACCTGGTCCTGGTTTAACTTTAGTATCTTGTATCTCTCTAGGAATTCATCCATTTCCTCCAAATTTTCCAAATTTGTGGGGTATAGGGTTTTGCAGTAGGATCGGATGAGTTCTTGAATTAACTCAGTTTCAGTCATTATTTCTCCACTTTCCTTTCTGATTTTGTTAATTTGTATATTCCCTCTTTGCCCTCTAGTTAGTCTGGCTAAGGATTTATCAATCCTGTTAATTTTCTCAAAGAACCAGATCTTGGTTTTGTTGATTCTTTCGATGGTTCTTTTTGTTTCTATTTGGTCAATTTCTGCTCTGTGATTGATTATTTCTTGCTGTCTACTCCTTTTTGGCGTATCTGCTTCCTTTTGTTCTTGGACTTTCAATTGTGCTGTCAGGTGGCTAGTGTATGCTTTTTCCAGTTTTTTTATAGAAACACTCCGAGCTATGAGTTTTCCTCTGAGTACTGCTTTCATTGTATCCCATAGGTTTGGGTATGTCATGTTTTTGTTTTCATTGAATTCTTGAAAATCCTTAATTTCTTTCTTCATTTCTTCTTTGACCCTGCTATCGTTTAATAGAGCATTGTTTAGTTTCCATATATATATGGGGTTTTTTTCTCTTTGTTGTTATTAAAAATCTGCCTTAGCCCATAGTGATCTGAAAGGATGCGTGGGAGTATTTCAATTTTCTTATATGGATTGAGGCTCATTCTGTGTCCAATTATGTGGTCAGTTTTCGAGAAAGTGCTGTGAGGTGCTGAGAAGAAGGTGTATTCTTTTGTTTTAGGATGATATGTTCTGTAGATATCAATTAATTTCAGTTGGTGCATAGTCTCCATTAGTTTTAGAGTGTCCTTGTTCTTTCTGTTTCCCTGATCTGTCCTTGGTGAGAGTGGGGTATTAAAGTCTCCCACTATTATTTTGTGGGTGAGATGTATTTTTTATGCTTTAGTAGGGTTTCTTCTATGAATGTGGGTGCTTTTGTATTTGGAGCATATATATTAACTTTGAGAGTTCCTCCTACCAGATTTCCCCTGT